>NC_080049.1:11486961-12086961 GCF_026212465.1 Amaranthus tricolor | reverse complement strand
TCATCGTTCATTCTTCATTGATCATTGATCCTTGTTCATTCTTCATCGTTCATTCTTCATTTATCATTGATCCTTGTTTATTCTTCATCGTTCATTCGTTATTGACCATTAATCCTTGTTCATTCTTCATCGTTCATTCGTCATTGATCATTGATCCTTGTTCATTCTTCATCGTTCATTCTTCATTGATCATTGATCCTTGTTCATTCTTCAGCATTCATTCTTCATTGATCATTGATCCTTGTTCATTCTTCATCGTTCATTCGTCATTGATCATTGATCCTTGTTCATTCTTCATCGTTCATTCTTCATTGATCATTGATCCTTGTTAATTCTTCATCATTCATTCGTCATTGATCATTGATCCTTGTTCATTCTTCATCGTTCATTCTTCATTGATCATTGATCCTTGTTCATTCTTCATCGTTCATTCGTCATTGATCATTGATCCTTGTTCATTCTTCGTCGTTCATTCTTCACTGATCATTGATCCTTATTCATTCTTCATCGTTCATTCGTCATTGATCATTGATCCTTGTTCATTCTTCATCGTTCATTCTTCATTGATCATTGATCCTTGTTCATTCTTCATCGTTCATTCGTCATTAATCATTAATCCTTGTTCATTCTTCATCGTTCATTTCTCATTGACCATTAATACTTGTTCATTCTTCATCGTTCATTCTTCATTGATAATTGATCCTTGTTCATTCTTCATCATTCATTCGTCAATAATCATTAATCCTTGTTCATTCTTCATCGTTGATTCGTCATTGAACCATTGATCCTTGATCATTCTTCATTGATCATTGATCCTTGTTCATTCTTAATCGTTCATTCGTCATTGATCTTTGATCCTTGTTCATTCTTCATCGTTCATTCGTCATTGATCTTTGATCCTTGTTCATTCTTCATCGTTCATTCTTCATTGATCATTGATCCTTGTTCATTCTTCATCGTTCATTCTTCATTCTTCATTGATCATTGATCCTTGTTCATTCTTAATCGTTCATTCGTCATTGACCATTAATCCTTGTTCATTCTTCATCGTTCATTCTTCATTGATCATTGATCCTTGTTCATTCTTCATCGTTCATTCTTCATTGATCATTGATCCTTGTTCATTCTTCATCGTTCATTCGTCATTGACCATTGATCCTTGTTCATTCTTCATCGTTTCTTCTTCTTTGATCATTGATCCTTGTTCATTCTTCATCGTTCACTCTTCATTGATCATTGATCCTTGTTCATTCTTCATCGTTCATTCGTTATTGACCATTAATCCTTGTTCATTCTTCATCGTTCATTCGTCATTGATCATTGATCCTTGTTCATTCTTCATCGTTCATTCTTCATTGATCATTGATCCTTGTTCATTCTTCATCATTCATTCTTCAGTGATCATTGATCCTTGTTCATTCTTCATCGTTCATTCTTCATTGATCATTGATCCTTGTTCATTCTTCATCGTTCATTCGTCATTGACCATTGATCCTTGTTCATTCTTCATCGTTTCTTCTTCATTGATCATTGATCCTTGTTCATAATTCATCGTTCATTCTTCATTGATCATTGATCCTTGTTCATTAGTTCATTGATCAATGGTTCATTGATCATCGTTCATTCGTCATTGACCATTAAACCTTGTTCATTCTTCATCGTTCATTCGTCATTGATCATTGATCCTTGTTCATTCTTCATCGTTCATTCTTCATTGATCATTGATCCTTGTTCATTCTTCATCATTCATTCTTCAGTGATCATTGATCCTTGTTCATTCTTCATCGTTCATTCTTCATTGATCATTGATCCTTGTTCATTCTTCATCGTTCATTCGTCATTGATCATTGATCCTTGTTCATTCTTCATCGTTCATTCTTCATTGATCATTGATCCTTGTTCATTTTTCATCGTTCATTCTTCATTGATCATTGATCCTTGTTCATTCTTCATCGTTCACTCTTCATTGATCATTGATCCTTGTTCATTCTTCATCGTTCATTCGTTATTGACCATTAATCCTTGTTCATTCTTCATCGTTCATTCGTCATTGATCATTGATCCTTGTTCATTCTTCATCGTTCATTCTTCATTGATCATTGATCCTTGTTCATTCTTCATCGTTCATTCGTCATTGACCATTGATCCTTGTTCATTCTTCATCGTTCATTCTTCATTTATTATTGATCCTTGTTTATTCTTCATTGTTCATTCTTCATCGCTCATTCTTCATTGATTATTGATCCTTGTTTATTCTTCATCGTTCATTCTTCATCGTTCATTCTTCATTGATCATTGATCCTTGTTCATTCTTCATCGTTCATTCGTCATTGACCATTAATCCTTATTCATTTTTCATCGTTTCTTCTTCATTGATCATTGATCCTTGTTCATTCTTCATCGTTCATTCTTCATTGATAATTGATCCTTGTTCATTCTTCATCGTTTCTTCTTCATTGATCATTGATCCTTGTTCATTCTTCATCGTTCATTCTTCATTGATCATTGATCCTTGTTCATTCTTCATCGTTCATTCGTTATTGACCATTAATCCTTGTTCATTCTTCATCGTTCATTCGTCATTGATCATTGATCCTTGTTCATTCTTCATCGTTCATTCTTCATTGATCATTGATCCTTGTTCATTCTTCATCATTCATTCTTCAGTGATCATTAATCCTTGTTCATTCTTCATCGTTCATTCGTCATTGATCATTGATCCTATTTCATTCTTCATCGTTCATTCTTCATTGATCATTGATCCTTGTTCATTCTTCATCGTTCATTCGTCATTGATCATTGATCCTTGTTCATTCTTCATCGTTCATTCTTCATTGATCATTGATCCTTGTTCATTTTTCATCGTTCATTCTTCATTGATCATTGATCCTTGTTCATTCTTCATCGTTCATTCTTCATCGTTGATTCGTCATTGACCATTGATCCTTGTTCATTCTTCATCGTTCATTCTTCATTGATCATTGATCCTTGTTTATTCTTCCTCGTTCATTCTTCATTGATCATTGATCCTTGTTCATTCTTCCTCGTTCATTCGTCATTGATCATTGATCCTTGTTCATTCTTCGTCGTTCATTCTTCAATGATCATTGATCATAATTCATTCTTCATCGTTCATTCGTCATTGATCATTGATCCTTGTTCATTCTTCATCGTTGATTCGTCATTGACCATTGATCCTTGTTCATTCTTCATCGTTCATTCTTCATTGATCATTGATCCTTGTTTATTCTTCATCGTTCATTCTTCATTGATCATTGATCCTTGTTCATTCTTCCTCGTTCATTCGTCATTGATCATTGATCCTTGTTCATTCTTCGTCGTTCATTCTTCAATGATCATTGATCATAATTCATTCTTCATCGTTCATTCGTCATTGATCATTGATCCTTGTTCATTCTTCATCGTTCATTCTTCATTGATCTTTGATCCTTGTTCATTCTTCATCGTTCATTCTTCATTGATCATTGATCCTTGTTCATTCTTCATCGTTCATTCGTCATTGATCATTGATCCTTGTTCCTTCTTCATCGTTCATTCTTCATTGATCATTGAACCTTGTTCATTCTTCATCGTTCATTCTTTATTGATCATTGATCCTTGTTCATTCTTCATCGTTCATTCGTCATTAATCATTAATCCTTGTTCATTCTTCATCGTTTATTCTTCATTGATCATTGATCCTTGTTCATTCTTCATCGTTGATTCGTCATTGACCATTGATCCTTGTTCATTCTTCATCGTTCATTCTTCATTGATCATTGATCCTTGTTCATTCTTCATCGTTCATTCTTCATTGATCATTGATCCTTGTTCATTCTTCATCGTTCATTCTTCATTGATCATTAATCCTTGTTCATTCTTCATCGTTCATTCTTCATTGATCATTAATCCTTGTTCATTCTTCATTGATCATTGATCCTTGTTCATTCTTCATCGTTCATTCTTCATTCTTCATTGATCATTGATCGTTGTTCATTCTTCATCGCTCATTCGTCATTGACCATTAATCCTTGTTCATTCTTCATCGTTCATTCTTCATTGATCATTGATCCTTGTTCATTCTTCATCGTTCATTCTTCATTGATCATTGAGCCTTGTTCATTCTTCATCGTTCATTCGTCATTGACCATTGATCCTTGTTCATTCTTCATCGTTTCTTCTTCATTGATCATTGATCCTTGTTCATTCTTCATCATTCATTCTTCAATGATCATTGATCCTTGTTCATTCTTCATCGTTTCTTCTTCATTGGTCATTGATCCTTGTTCATTCTTCATCGTTCATTCTTCATTGATCATTGATCCTTGTTCATTCTTCATCGTTCATTCTTCATTGATCATTGATCCTTGTTCATTCTTCATCGTTCATTCGTCATTGACCATTAATCCTTATTCATTCTTCATCGTTTCTTCTTCATTGAACATTGATCCTTGTTCATTCTTCATCATTCATTCTTCAGTGATCATTAATCCTTGTTCATTCTTCATCGTTCATTTGTCATTGATCATTGATCCTATTTCATTCTTCATCGTTCATTCTTCATTGATCATTGATCCTTGTTCATTCTTCATCGTTCATTCGTCATTGATCATTGATCCTTGTTCATTCTTCATCGTTCATTCTTCATTGATCATTGATTCTTGTTCATTTTTCATCGTTCATTCTTCATTGATCATTGATCCTTGTTCATTCTTCATCGTTCATTCTTCATTGATCATTGATCCTTGTTCATTCTTCATCGTTCATTCTTCATTGATCATTGATCCTTGTTCATTCTTCATCGTTGATTCGTCATTGACCATTGATCCTTGTTCATTCTTCATCGTTTATTCTTCATTGATCATTGATCCTTGTTTATTCTTCATCGTTCATTCTTCATTGATCATTGATCCTTGTTCATTCTTCCTCGTTCATTCGTCATTGATCATTGATCCTTGTTCATTCTTCGTCGTTCATTCTTCAATGATCATTGATCCTAATTCATTCTTCATCGTTCATTCGTCATTGACCATTGATCCTTGTTCATTCTTCATCGTTTCTTCTTCATTGATCATTGATCCTTGTTCATTCTTCATCGTTCATTCTTCATTGATCATTGATCCTTGTTCATTCTTCATCGTTCATTCTTCATTGATCATTAATCCTTGTTCATTCTTCATCGTTCATTCTTCATTGATCATTAATCCTTGTTCATTCTTCATTGATCATTGATCCTTGTTCATTCTTCATCGTTCATTCTTCATTCTTCATTGATCATTGATCGTTGTTCATTCTTCATCGCTCATTCGTCATTGACCATTAATCCTTGTTCATTCTTCATCGTTCATTCTTCATTGATCATTGATCCTTGTTCATTCTTCATCGTTCATTCTTCATTGATCATTAAGCCTTGTTCATTCTTCATCGTTCATTCGTCATTGACCATTGATCCTTGTTCATTCTTCATCGTTTCTTCTTCATTGATCATTGATCCTTGTTCATTCTTCATCGTTCATTCTTCAATGATCATTGATCCTTGTTCATTCTTCATCGTTTCTTCTTCATTGGTCATTGATCCTTGTTCATTCTTCATCGTTCATTCTTCATCATCATTGATCCTTGTTCATTCTTCATCGTTCATTCGTCATTGATCATTGATCCTTGTTCATTCTTCATCGTTCATTCTTCATTGATCATTGATCCTTGTTCATTCTTCATCGTTCATTCTTCATTTATCATTGATCCTTGTTTATTCTTCATCGTTCATTCGTTATTGACCATTAATCCTTGTTCATTCTTCATCGTTCATTCGTCATTGATCATTGATCCTTGTTCATTCTTCATCGTTCATTCTTCATTGATCATTGATCCTTGTTCATTCTTCAGCATTCATTCTTCATTGATCATTGATCCTTGTTCATTCTTCATCGTTCATTCGTCATTGATCATTGATCCTTGTTCATTCTTCATCGTTCATTCTTCATTGATCATTGATCCTTGTTAATTCTTCATCATTCATTCGTCATTGATCATTGATCCTTGTTCATTCTTCATCGTTCATTCTTCATTGATCATTGATCCTTGTTCATTCTTCATCGTTCATTCGTCATTGATCATTGATCCTTGTTCATTCTTCGTCGTTCATTCTTCACTGATCATTGATCCTTATTCATTCTTCATCGTTCATTCGTCATTGATCATTGATCCTTGTTCATTCTTCATCGTTCATTCTTCATTGATCATTGATCCTTGTTCATTCTTCATCGTTCATTCGTCATTAATCATTAATCCTTGTTCATTCTTCATCGTTCATTTCTCATTGACCATTAATACTTGTTCATTCTTCATCGTTCATTCTTCATTGATAATTGATCCTTGTTCATTCTTCATCATTCATTCGTCAATAATCATTAATCCTTGTTCATTCTTCATCGTTGATTCGTCATTGAACCATTGATCCTTGTTCATTCTTCATTGATCATTGATCCTTGTTCATTCTTAATCGTTCATTCGTCATTGATCTTTGATCCTTGTTCATTCTTCATCGTTCATTCGTCATTGATCATTGATCCTTGTTCATTCTTCATCGTTCATTCTTCATTGATCATTGATCCTTGTTCATTCTTCATCGTTCATTCTTCATTCTTCATTGATCATTGATTCTTGTTCATTCTTCATCGTTCATTCGTCATTGACCATTAATCCTTGTTCATTCTTCATCGTTCATTCTTCATTGATCATTGATCCTTGTTCATTCTTCATCGTTCATTCTTCATTGATCATTGATCCTTGTTCATTCTTCATCGTTCATTCGTCATTGACCATTGAGCCTTGTTCATTCTTCATCGTTTCTTCTTCATTGATCATTGATCCTTGTTCATTCTTCATCGTTCACTTTTCATTGATCATTGATCCTTATTCATTCTTCTTCGTTCATTCGTTATTGACCATTAATCCTTGTTCATTCTTCATCGTTCATTCGTCATTGATCATTGATCCTTGTTCATTCTTCATCGTTCATTCTTCATTGATCATTGATCCTTGTTCATTCTTCATCATTCATTCTTCAGTGATCATTGATCCTTGTTCATTCTTCATCGTTCATTCGTCATTGAGGATTGATCTTTGTTCATTCTTCATCGTTCATTCTTCATTGATCATTGATCCTTGTTCATTCTTCATCGTTCATTCGTCATTGACCATTGATCCTTGTTCATTCTTCATCGTTCATTCTTCATTGATCATTGATCCTTGTTCATTCTTCATCGCTCATTCGTCATTGATCATTGATCCTTGTTCATTATTCATCGTTCATTCTTCATTGATCATTGATCCTTGTTCATTCTTCATCGTTCATTCTTCATTGATCATTCTTCATCGTTCATTCTTCATTGATCATTGCATTCGTCATTGATCATTTGTCCTTGTTCATTCTTCATCGTTCATTCTTCGTTGATCATTGATCCTTGTTCATTCTTCATCGCTCATTCGTCATTGATCATTGATCCTTGTTCATTATTCATCGTTCATTCTTCATTGATCATTGATCCTTGTTCATTTATCATCGTTCATTCTTCATTGATCATTGATCCTTGTTCATTCTTCATCGTTCATTCTTCATTGATCATTGATCCTTGTTCATTCTTCATCGTTCATTGGTCATTGACCATTGATCCTTGTTCATTCTTCATCGTTTTTTCTTCATTGATCATTGATCCTTGAATTCTTCGTCGTTCATTCTTCATTGATCATTGATCCTTGTTCATTCTTCATCGTTCATTCGTCCTTGTTCATTCTTCATCGTTCATTCGTCATTGATCATTGATCCTTGTTCATTCTTCATCGTTCATTCTTCATTGATCATTGATCCTTGTTCATTCTTCTTCATTCATTCTTCATTAATGATTGATCCTTGTTCATTCTTCATCGTTCATTCGTCATTGACCACTAATCCTTGTTCATTCTTCATCATTCATTCTTCATTGATCATTGATCCTTATTCATTCTTTATCGTTCATTATTCATTGATCATTGATCCTTGTTCGTTCTTCATCGTTCATTCGTCATTCATCGTTGATCCTTGTTCATTCTTCATCGTTCATTCTTTATTGATCATTGATCCTTGTTCATTCTTCATCGTTCATTCGTCATTAATCATTGATCCTTGTTCATTCTTCATCGTTTATTCTTCATTGATCATTGATCCTTGTTAATTCTTCATCGTTCATTCGTCATTGATCATTGATCCTTGTTCATTCTTCATCATTCATTCTTCATTGATCATTGATCCTTGTTCATTCTTCATCGTTCATTCGTCATTGATCATTGATCCTTGTTCATTCTTCATCGTTCATTCGTCATTGATCATTGATCCTTGTTCATTCTTCGTCGTTCATTCTTCACTGATCATTGATCCTTATTCATTCTTCATCGTTCATTTTTCATTGATCATTGATCCTTGTTCATTCTTCATCGTTCATTCTTCATTGATCATTGATCCTTGTTCATTCTTCATCGTTCATTCTTCATTGATCATTGATCCTTGTTCATTCTTCATCGTTCATTCGTCATTGATCATTGATCCTTGTTCATTCTTCGTCGTTCATTCTTCACTGATCATTGATCCTTATTCATTCTTCATCGTTCATTTTTCATTGATCATTGATCCTTGTTCATTCTTCATCGTTCATTCTTCATTGATCATTGATCCTTGTTCATTCTTCATCGTTCATTCGTCATTAATCATTAATCCTTGTTCATTCTTCATCGTTCATTTCTCATTGACCATTAATACTTGTTCATTCTTCATCGTTCATTCTTCATTGATAATTGATCCTTGTTCATTCTTCATCATTCATTCGTCAATAATCATTAATCCTTGTTCATTCTTCATCGTTGATTCGTCATTGAACCATTGATCCTTGATCATTCTTCATTGATCATTGATCCTTGTTAATTCTTAATCGTTCATTCGTCATTGATCTTTGATCCTTGTTCATTCTTCATCGTTCATTCGTCATTGATCTTTGATCCTTGTTCATTCTTCATCGTTCATTCTTCATTGATCATTGATCCTTGTTCATTCTTCATCGTTCATTCTTCATTCTTCATTGATCATTGATCCTTGTTCATTCTTAATCGTTCATTCGTCATTGACCATTAATCCTTGTTCATTCTTCATCGTTCATTCTTCATTGATCATTGATCCTTGTTCATTCTTCATCGTTCATTCTTCATTGATCATTGATCCTTGTTCATTCTTCATCGTTCATTCGTCATTGACCATTGATCCTTGTTCATTCTTCATCGTTTCTTCTTCTTTGATCATTGATCCTTGTTCATTCTTCATCGTTCACTCTTCATTGATCATTGATCCTTGTTCATTCTTCATCGTTCATTCGTTATTGACCATTAATCCTTGTTCATTCTTCATCGTTCATTCGTCATTGATCATTGATCCTTGTTCATTCTTCATCGTTCATTCTTCATTGATCATTGATCCTTGTTCATTCTTCATCATTCATTCTTCAGTGATCATTGATCCTTGTTCATTCTTCATCGTTCATTATTCATTGATCATTGATCCTTGTTCAATCTTCATCGTTCATTCGTCATTGACCATTGATCCTTGTTCATTCTTCATCGTTTCTTCTTCATTGATCATTGATCCTTGTTCATAATTCATCGTTCATTCTTCATTGATCATTGATCCTTGTTCATTCGTTCATTGATCAATGGTTCATTGATCATCGTTCATTCGTCATTGACCATTAATCCTTGTTCATTCTTCATCGTTCATTCTTCATTGATCATTGATTCTTGTTCATTCTTCATCGTTCATTCTTCATTGATCATTGATCCTTGTTCATTCTTCATCGTTCATTCGTCATTGATCATTGATCCTTGTTCATTCTTCGTCGTTCATTCTTCACTGATCATTGATCCTTGTTCATTCTTCATCGTTCACTCTTCATTGATCATTGATCCTTGTTCATTCTTCATCGTTCATTCGTTATTGACCATTAATCCTTGTTCATTCTTCATCGTTCATTCGTCATTGATCATTGATCCTTGTTCATTCTTCATCGTTTCTTCTTCATTGGTCATTGATCCTTGTTCATTCTTCATCGTTCATTCTTCATTGATCATTGATCCTTGTTCATTCTTCATCGTTCATTCTTCATTGATCATTGATCCTTGTTCATTCTTCATCGTTCATTCGTCATTGACCATTAATCCTTATTCATTCTTCATCGTTTCTTCTTCATTGAACATTGATCCTTGTTCATTCTTCATCATTCATTCTTCAGTGATCATTAATCCTTGTTCATTCTTCATCGTTCATTCGTCATTGATCATTGATCCTATTTCATTCTTCATCGTTCATTCTTCATTGATCAATGATCGTTGTTCATTCTTCATCGTTCATTCGTCATTGATCATTGATCCTTGTTCATTCTTCATCGTTCATTCTTCATTGATCATTGATTCTTGTTCATTTTTCATCGTTCATTCTTCATTGATCATTGATCCTTGTTCATTCTTCATCGTTCATTCTTCATTGATCATTGATCCTTGTTCATTCTTCATCGTTCATTCTTCATTGATCATTGATCCTTGTTCATTCTTCATCGTTGATTCGTCATTGACCATTGATCCTTGTTCATTCTTCATCGTTCATTCTTCATTGATCATTGATCCTTGTTTATTCTTCATCGTTCATTCTTCATTGATCATTGATCCTTGTTCATTCTTCCTCGTTCATTCGTCATTGATCATTGATCCTTGTTCATTCTTCGTCGTTCATTCTTCAATGATCATTGATCCTAATTCATTCTTCATCGTTCATTCGTCATTGATCATTGATCCTTGTTCATTCTTCATCGTTCATTCTTCATTGATCTTTGATCCTTGTTCATTCTTCATCGTTCATTCGTCATTGATCATTGATCCTTGTTCCTTCTTCATCGTTCATTCTTCATTGATCATTGAACCTTGTTCATTCTTCATCGTTCATTCTTTATTGATCATTGATCCTTGTTCATTCTTCATCGTTCATTCGTCATTAATCATTAATCCTTGTTCATTCTTCATCGTTTATTCTTCATTGATCATTGATCCTTGTTCATTCTTCATCGTTGAATCGTCATTGACCATTGATCCTTGTTCATTCTTCATCGTTCATTCTTCATTGATCATTGATCCTTGTTCATTCTTCATCGTTCATTCTTCATTGATCATTGATCCTTGTTCATTCTTCATCGTTCATTCTTCATTGATCATTAATCCTTGTTCATTCTTCATCGTTCATTCTTCATTGATCATTAATCCTTGTTCATTCTTCATTGATCATTGATCCTTGTTCATTCTTCATCGTTCATTCTTCATTCTTCATTGATCATTGATCATTGTTCATTCTTCATCGCTCATTCGTCATTGACCATTAATCCTTGTTCATTCTTCATCGTTCATTCTTCATTGATCATTGATCCTTGTTCATTCTTCATCGTTCATTCTTCATTGATCATTGAGCCTTGTTCATTCTTCATCGTTCATTCGTCATTGACCATTGATCCTTGTTCATTCTTCATCGTTTCTTCTTCATTGATCATTGATCCTTGTTCATTCTTCATCGTTCATTCTTCAATAATCATTGATCCTTGTTCATTCTTCATCGTTTCTTCTTCATTGGTCATTGATCCTTGTTCATTCTTCATCGTTCATTCTTCATCATCATTGATCCTTGTTCATTCTTCATCGTTCATTCGTCATTGATCATTGATCCTTGTTCATTCTTCATCGTTCATTCGTCATTGATCATTGATCCTTGTTCATTCTTCATCGTTCATTCGTCATTGATCATTGATCCTTGTTCATTTTTCATCGTTCATTCTTCATTGATCATTGATCCTTGTTCATTCTTCATCGTTCATTCTTCATTGATCATTGATCCTTGTTCATTCTTCATCGTTCATTCTTCATTGATCATTAATCCTTTTTCATTCTTCATCGTTCATTCTTCATTGATCATTAATCCTTGTTCATTCTTCATTGATCATTGATCCTTGTTCATTCTTCATCGTTCATTCTTCATTCTTCATTGATCACTGATCGTTGTTCATTCTTCATCGCTCATTCGTCATTGACCATTAATCCTTGTTCATTCTTCATCGTTCATTCTTCATTGATCATTGATCCTTGTTCATTCTTCATCGTTCATTCTTCATTGATCATTGAGCCTTGTTCATTCTTCATCGTTCATTCGTCATTGACCATTGATCCTTGTTCATTCTTCATCGTTTCTTCTTCATTGATCATTGATCCTTGTTCATTCTTCATCGTTCATTCTTCAATGATCATTGATCCTTGTTCATTCTTCATCGTTTCTTCTTCATTGGTCATTGATCCTTGTTCATTCTTCATCGTTCATTCTTCATCATCATTGATCCTTGTTCATTCTTCATCGTTCATTCGTCATTGATCATTGATCCTTGTTCATTCTTCATCGTTCATTCTTCATTGATCATTGATCCTTGTTCATTCTTCATCGTTCATTCTTCATTTTTCATTGATCCTTGTTTATTCTTCATCGTTCATTCGTTATTGACCATTAATCCTTGTTCATTCTTCATCGTTCATTCGTCATTGATCATTGATCCTTGTTCATTCTTCATCGTTCATTCTTCATTGATCATTGATCCTTGTTCATTCTTCAGCATTCATTCTTCATTGATCATTGATCCTTGTTCATTCTTCATCGTTCATTCGTCATTGATCATTGATCCTTGTTCATTCTTCATCGTTCATTCTTCATTGATCATTGATCCTTGTTAATTCTTCATCATTCATTCGTCATTGATCATTGATCCTTGTTCATTCTTCATCGTTCATTCTTCATTGATCATTGATCCTTGTTCATTCTTCATCGTTCATTCGTCATTGATCATTGATCCTTGTTCATTCTTCGTCGTTCATTCTTCACTGATCATTGATCCTTATTCATTCTTCATCGTTCATTCGTCATTGATCATTGATCCTTGTTCATTCTTCATCGTTCATTCTTCATTGATCATTGATCCTTGTTCATTCTTCATCGTTCATTCGTCATTAATCATTAATCCTTGTTCATTCTTCATCGTTCATTTCTCATTGACCATTAATACTTGTTCATTCTTCATCGTTCATTCTTCATTGATAATTGATCCTTGTTCATTCTTCATCATTCATTCGTCAATAATCATTAATCCTTGTTCATTCTTCATCGTTGATTCGTCATTGAACCATTGATCCTTGTTCATTCTTCATTGATCATTGATCCTTGTTCATTCTTAATCGTTCATTCGTCATTGATCTTTGATCCTTGTTCATTCTTCATCGTTCATTCGTCATTGATCATTGATCCTTGTTCATTCTTCATTGATCATTGATCCTTGTTCATTCTTCATCGTTCATTCGTTATTGACCATTAATCCTTGTTCATTCTTCATCGTTCACTCGTCATTGATCATTGATCCTTGTTCATTCTTCATCGTTCATTCTTCATTGATCATTGATCCTTGTTCATTCTTCATCATTCATTCTTCAGTGATCATTGATCCTTGTTCATTCTTCATCGTTCATTCGTCATTGACCATTGAGCCTTGTTCATTCTTCATCGTTTCTTCTTCATTGATCATTGATCCTTGTTCATTCTTCATCGTTCACTTTTCATTGATCATTGATCCTTGTTCATTCTTCATCGTTCATTCGTTATTGACCATTAATCCTTGTTCATTCTTCATCGTTCACTCGTCATTGATCATTGATCCTTGTTCATTCTTCATCGTTCATTCTTCATTGATCATTGATCCTTGTTCATTCTTCATCATTCATTCTTCAGTGATCATTGATCCTTGTTCATTCTTCATCGTTCATTCGTCATTGAGGATTGATCTTTGTTCATTCTTCATCGTTCATTCTTCATTGATCATTGATCCTTGTTCATTCTTCATCGTTCATTCGTCATTGACCATTGATCCTTGTTCATTCTTCATCGTTCATTCTTCATTGATCATTGATCCTTGTTCATTCTTCATCGCTCATTCGTCATTGATCATTGATCCTTGTTCATTATTCATCGTTCATTCTTCATTGATCATTGATCCTTGTTCATTCTTCATCGTTCATTCTTCATTGATCATTCTTCATCGTTCATTCTTCATTGATCATTGCATTCGTCATTGATCATTTGTCCTTGTTCATTCTTCATCGTTCATTCTTCGTTGATCATTGATCCTTGTTCATTCTTCATCGCTCATTCGTCATTGATCATTGATCCTTGTTCATTATTCATCGTTCATTCTTCATTGATCATTGATCCTTGTTCATTTATCATCGTTCATTCTTCATTGATCATTGATCCTTGTTCATTCTTCATCGTTCATTCTTCATTGATCATTGATCCTTGTTCATTCTTCATCGTTCATTGGTCATTGACCATTGATCCTTGTTCATTCTTCATCGTTTTTTCTTCATTGATCATTGATCCTTGAATTCTTCATCGTTCATTCTTCATTGATCATTGATCCTTGTTCATTCTTCATCGTTCATTGGTCCTTGTTCATTCTTCATCGTTCATTCGTCATTGATCATTGATCCTTGTTCATTCTTCATCGTTCATTCTTCATTGATCATTGATCCTTGTTCATTCTTCTTCATTCATTCTTCATTAATGATTGATCCTTGTTCATTCTTCATCGTTCATTCGTCATTGACCACTAATCCTTGTTCATTCTTCATCATTCATTCTTCATTGATCATTGATCCTTATTCATTCTTTATCGTTCATTATTCATTGATCATTGATCCTTGTTCGTTCTTCATCGTTCATTCGTCATTCATCGTTGATCCTTGTTCATTCTTCATCGTTCATTCTTCATTGATCATTGATCCTTGTTCATTTTTCATCGTTCATTCGTCATTGATCATTGATCCTTGTTCATTCTTCATCGTTCATTCTTCATGGATCATTGATCCTTGTTCATTCTTCATCGTTCATTCTTCATTGATCATTGATCCTTGTTCATTCTTCATCGTTCATTCTTCATTGATCATTGATCCTCGTTTATTCTTCATCGTTCATTCGTTATTGACCATTAATCCTTGTTCATTCTTCATCGTTCATTCGTCATTGATCATTGATCCTTGTTCATTCTTCATCGTTCATTCTTCATTGATCATTGATCCTTGTTCATTCTTCATCATTCATTCTTCATTGATCATTGATCCTTGTTCATTCTTCATCGTTCATTCGTCATTGATCATTGATCCTTGTTCATTCTTCATCGTTCATTCTTCATTGATCATTGATCCTTGTTAATTCTTCATCGTTCATTCGTCATTGATCATTGATCCTTGTTCATTCTTCATCGTTCATTCTTCATTGATCATTGATCCTTGTTCATTCTTCATCGTTCATTCGTCATTGATCATTGATCCTTGTTCATTCTTCGTCGTTCATTCTTCACTGATCATTGATCCTTATTCATTCTTCATCGTTCATTTTTCATTGATCATTGATCCTTGTTCATTCTTCATCGTTCATTCTTCATTGATCATTGATCCTTGTTCATTCTTCATCGTTCATTCGTCATTAATCATTAATCCTTGTTCATTCTTCATCGTTCATTTCTCATTGACCATTAATACTTGTTCATTCTTCATCGTTCATTCTTCATTGATAATTGATCCTTGTTCATTCTTCATCATTCATTCGTCAATAATCATTAATCCTTGTTCATTCTTCATCGTTGATTCGTCATTGAACCATTGATCCTTGATCATTCTTCATTGATCATTGATCCTTGTTCATTCTTAATCGTTCATTCGTCATTGATCTTTGATCCTTGTTCATTCTTCATCGTTCATTCGTCATTGATCTTTGATCCTTGTTCATTCTTCATCGTTCATTCTTCATTGATCATTGATCCTTGTTCATTCTTCATCGTTCATTCTTCATTCTTCATTGATCATTGATCCTTGTTCATTCTTAATCGTTCATTCGTCATTGACCATTAATCCTTGTTCATTCTTCATCGTTCATTCTTCATTGATCATTGATCCTTGTTCATTCTTCATCGTTCATTCTTCATTGATCATTGATCCTTGTTCATTCTTCATCGTTCATTCGTCATTGACCATTGATCCTTGTTCATTCTTCATCGTTTCTTCTTCATTGATCATTGATCCTTGTTCATTCTTCATCGTTCACTCTTCATTGATCATTGATCCTTGTTCATTCTTCATCGTTCATTCGTTATTGACCATTAATCCTTGTTCATTCTTCATCGTTCATTCGTCATTGATCATTGATCCTTGTTCATTCTTCATCGTTCATTCTTCAGTGATCATTGATCCTTGTTCATTCTTCATCATTCATTCTTCAGTGATCATTGATCCTTGTTCATTCTTCATCGTTCATTCTTCAATTATCATTGATCCTTGTTCATTCTTCATCGTTCATTCGTCATTGACCATTGATCATTGTTCATTCTTCATCGTTTCTTCTTCATTGATCATTGATCCTTGTTCATAATTCATCGTTCATTCTTCATTGATCATTGATCCTTGTTCATTCGTTCATTGATCAATGGTTCATTGATCATCGTTCATTCGTCATTGACCATTAATCCTTGTTCATTCTTCATCGTTCATTCTTCATTGATCATTGATCCTTGTTCATTCTTCATCGTTCATTCTTCATTGATCATTGATCCTTGTTCATTCTTCATCGTTCATTCGTCATTGATCATTGATCCTTGTTCATTCTTCGTCGTTCATTCTTCACTGATCATTGATCCTTATTCATTCTTCATCGTTCATTCGTCATTGATCATTGATCCTTGTTCATTCTTCATCGTTCATTCTTCATTGATCATTGATCCTTGTTCATTCTTCATCGTTCATTCGTCATTAATCATTAATCCGTGTTCATTCTTCATCGTTCATTTCTCATTGACCATTAATACTTGTTCATTCTTCATCGTTCATTCTTCATTGATAATTGATCCTTGTTCATTCTTCATCATTCATTCGTCAATAATCATTAATCCTTGTTCATTCTTCATCGTTGATTCGTCATTGAACCATTGATCCTTGTTCATTCTTCATTGATCATTGATCCTTGTTCATTCTTAATCGTTCATTCGTCATTGATCTTTGATCCTTGTTCATTCTTCATCGTTCATTCGTCATTGATCATTGATCCTTGTTCATTCTTCATCGTTCATTCTTCATTGATCATTGATCCTTGTTCATTCTTCATCGTTCATTCTTCATTCTTCATTGATCATTGATCCTTGTTCATTCTTCATCGTTCATTCGTCATTGACCATTAATCCTTGTTCATTCTTGATCGTTCATTCTTCATTGATCATTGATCCTTGTTCATTCTTCATCGTTCATTCTTCATTGATCATTGATCCTTGTTCATTCTTCATCGTTCATTCGTCATTGACCATTGATCCTTGTTCATTCTTCATCGTTTCTTCTTCATTGATCATTGATCCTTGTTCATTCTTCATCGTTCACTCTTCATTGATCATTGATCCTTGTTCATTCTTCATCGTTCATTCGTTATTGACCATTAATCCTTGTTAATTCTTCATCGTTCATTCGTCATTGATCATTGATCCTTGTTCATTCTTCATCATTCATTCTTCAGTGATCATTGATCCTTGTTCATTCTTCATCGTTCATTTGTCATTGAGGATTGATCCTTGTTCATTCTTCATCGTTCATTCTTCATTGATCATTGATCCTTGTTCATTCTTCATCGTTCATTCGTTATTGACCATTGATCCTTGTTCATTCTTCATCGTTCATTCTTCATTGATCATTGATCCTTGTTCATTATTCATCGCTCATTCGTTATTGATCATTGATCCTTGTTCATTATTCATCGTTCGTTCTTCATTGATCATTGATCCTTGTTCATTCATCATCGTTCATTCTTCATTGATCATTCTTCATCGTTCATTCTTCATTGATCATTGCATTCGTCATTGATCATTTATCCTTGTTCATTCTTCGTCGTTCATTCTTCGTTGATCATTGATCCTTGTTCATTCTTCATCGCTCATTCGTCATTGATCATTGATCCTTGTTCATTATTCATCGTTCATTCTTCATTGATCATTGATCCTTGTTCATTCATCATCGTTCATTCTTCATTGATCATTGATCCTTGTTCATTCTTCATCGTTCATTCGTCATTGACCATTGATCCTTGTTCATTCTTCATCGTTTCTTCTTCATTGATCATTGATCCTTATTCATTCTTCATCGTTCACTCTTCATTGATCATTGATCCTTGTTCATTCTTCATCGTTCATTCGTTATTGACCATTAATCCTTGTTCATTCTTCATCGTTCATTCGTCATTGATCATTGATCCTTGTTCATTCTTCATCGCTCATTCGTCATTGATCATTGATCCTTGTTCATTATTCATCGTTCATTCTTCATTGATCATTGATGCTTGTTCATTCATCATCGTTCATTCTTCATTGATCATTCTTCATCGTTCATTCTTCATTGATCATTGCATTCGTCATTGATCATTTATCCTTGTTCATTCTTCATCGTTCATTCTTCGTTGATCATTGATCCTTGTTCATTCTTCATCGCTCATTCGTCATTGATCATTGATCCTTGTTCATTATTCATCGTTCATTCTTCATTGATCATTGATCCTTGTTCATTCATCATCGTTCATTCTTCATTAATCATTGATCCTTGTTCATTCTTCATCGTTCATTCTTCATTGATCATTGATCCTTGTTCATTCTTCATCGTTCATTGGTCATTGACCATTGATCCTTGTTCATTCTTCATCGTTTTTTCTTCATTGATCATTGATCCTTGAATTCTTCATCGTTCATTCTTCATTGATCATTGATCCTTGTTCATTCTTCATCGTTCATTCGTTATTGACCAATAATCCTTGTTCATTCTTCATCGTTCATTCGTCATTGATCATTGATCCTTGTTCATTCTTCATCGTTCATTCTTCATTGATCATTGATCCTTGTTCATTCTTCTTCATTCATTCTTCATTGATGATTGATCCTTGTTCATTCTTCATCGTTCATTCGTCATTGACCATTAATCCTTGTTCATTCTTCATCATTCATTCTTCATTGATCATTGATCCTTATTCATTCTTTATCGTTCATTATTCATTGATCATTGATCCTTGTTCGTTCTTCATCGTTCATTCGTCATTGATCATTGATCCTTGTTCATTCTTTATCGTTCATTCTTCATTGATCATTGATCTTTCTTCATTTTTAATCGTTCATTCGTCATTGATCTTTGATCCTTGTTCATTCTTCATCGTTCATTCGTCATTGATCATTGATCCTTGTTCATTCTTCATCGTTCATTCTTCATTGATCATTGATCCTTGTTCATTCTTCATCGTTCATTCTTCATTCTTCATTGATCATTGATCCTTGTTTATTCTTCATCGTTCATTCGTCATGGACCATTAATCCTTGTTCATTCTTCATCGTTCATTCTTCATTGATCATTGATCCTTGTTCATTCTTCATCGTTCATTCTTCATTGATCATTGATCCTTGTTCATTCTTCATCGTTCATTCGTCATTGACCATTGATCCTTGTTCATTCTTCATCGTTTCTTCTTCATTGATCATTGATCCTTGTTCATACTTCATCGTTCATTCTTCATTGATCATTGATCCTTGTTCATTCGTTCATTGATCAATGGTTCATTGATCATCGTTCATTCATCATTGACCATTAATCCTTGTTCATTCTTCATCGTTCATTCTTCATTGATCATTGATCCTTGTTCATTCTTCATGGTTGATTCGTCATTGAACCATTGATCCTTGTTCATTCTTCATCGTTCATTCTTCATTGATCATTGATCCTTGTTCATTCTTTATCGTTCATTCTTCATTGATCATTGATCCTTGTTCATTCTTAATCGTTCATTCGTCATTGATCTTTGATCCTTGTTCATTCTTCATCGTTCATTCGTCATTGATCATTGATCCTTGTTCATTCTTCATCGTTCATTCTTCATTAATCATTGATCCTTGTTCATTCTTCATCGTTCATTCTTCATTCTTCATTGATCATTGATCCTTGTTCATTCTTCATCGTTCATTCTTCATTGATCATTGATCCTTGTTCATTCTTCATCGTTCATTCGTCATTGACCATTAATCCTTGTTCATTCTTCATCGTTCATTCTTCATTGATCATTGATCCTTGTTCATTCTTCATCGTTCATTCTTCATTGATCATTGATCCTTGTTCATTCTTCATCGTTCATTCGTCATTGACCATTGATCCTTGTTCATTCTTCATCGTTTCTTCTTCATTGATCATTGATCCTTATTCATTCTTCATCGTTCACTCTTCATTGATCATTGATCCTTGTTCATTCTTCATCGTTCATTCGTTATTGACCATTAATCCTTGTTCATTCTTCATCGTTCATTCGTCATTGATCATTGATCCTTGTTCATTCTTCATCGCTCATTCGTCATTGATCATTGATCCTTGTTCATTATTCATCGTTCATTCTTCATTGATCATTGATGCTTGTTCATTCATCATCGTTCATTCTTCATTGATCATTCTTCATCGTTCATTCTTCATTGATCATTGCATTCGTCATTGATCATTTATCCTTGTTCATTCTTCATCGTTCATTCTTCGTTGATCATTGATCCTTGTTCATTCTTCATCGCCCATTCGTCATTGATCATTGATCCTTGTTCATTATTCATCGTTCATTCTTCATTGATCATTGATCCTTGTTCATTCATCATCGTTCATTCTTCATTGATCATTGATCCTTGTTCATTCTTCATCGTTCATTCGTCATTGATCATTGATCCTTGTTCATTCTTCATCGTTCATTCGTCATTGATCATTGATCCTTGTTCATTCTTCATCGTTCATTCTTCATTGATCATTGATCCTTGTTCATTCTTCATCGTTCATTCTTCATTGATCATTGATCCTTGTTCATTCATCATCGTTCATTCTTCATTGATCATTGATCCTTGTTCATTCTTCATCGTTCATTCTTCATTGATCATTGATCCTTGTTCATTCTTCATCGTTCATTGGTCATTGACCATTGATCCTTGTTCATTCTTCATCGTTTTTTCTTCATTGATCATTGATCCTAGAATTCTTCATCGTTCATTCTTCATTGATCATTGATCCTTGTTCATTCTTCATCGTTCATTCGTTATTGACCAATAATCCTTGTTCATTCTTCATCGTTCATTCGTCATTGATCATTGATCCTTGTTCATTCTTCATCGTTCATTCTTCATTGATCATTGATCCTTATTCATTCTTCTTCATTCATTCTTCATTGATGATTGATCCTTGTTCATTCTTCATCGTTCATTCGTCATTGACCATTAATCCTTGTTCATTCTTCATCATTCATTCTTCATTGATCATTGATCCTTATTCATTCTTTATCGTTCATTATTCATTGATCATTGATCCTTGTTCGTTCTTCATCGTTCATTCGTCATTGATCATTGATCCTTGTTCATTCTTTATCGTTCATTCTTCATTGATCATTGATCTTTCTTCATTTTTAATCGTTCATTCGTCATTGATCTTTGATCCTTGTTCATTCTTCATCGTTCATTCGTCATTGATCATTGATCCTTGTTCATTCTTCATCGTTCATTCTTCATTAATCATTGATCCTTGTTCATTCTTCATCGTTCATTCTTCATTCTTCATTGATCATTGATCCTTGTTCATTCTTCATCGTTCATTCTTCATTGATCATTGATCCTTGTTCATTCTTCATCGTTCATTCGTCATTGACCATTAATCCTTGTTCATTCTTCATCGTTCATTCTTCATTGATCATTGATCCTTGTTCATTCTTCATCGTTCATTCTTCATTGATCATTGATCCTTGTTCATTCTTCATCGTTCATTCGTCATTGACCATTGATCCTTGTTCATTCTTCATCGTTTCTTCTTCATTGATCATTGATCCTTATTCATTCTTCATCGTTCACTCTTCATTGATCATTGATCCTTGTTCATTCTTCATCGTTCATTCGTTATTGACCATTAATCCTTGTTCATTCTTCATCGTTCATTCGTCATTGATCATTGATCCTTGTTCATTCTTCATCGCTCATTCGTCATTGATCATTGATCCTTGTTCATTATTCATCGTTCATTCTTCATTGATCATTGATGCTTGTTCATTCATCATCGTTCATTCTTCATTGATCATTCTTCATCGTTCATTCTTCATTGATCATTGCATTCGTCATTGATCATTTATCCTTGTTCATTCTTCATCGTTCATTCTTCGTTGATCATTGATCCTTGTTCATTCTTCATCGCTCATTCGTCATTGATCATTGATCCTTGTTCATTATTCATCGTTCATTCTTCATTGATCATTGATCCTTGTTCATTCGTCATCGTTCATTCTTCATTGATCATTGATCCTTGTTCATTCTTCATCGTTCATTCTTCATTGATCATTGATCCTTGTTCATTCTTCATCGTTCATTGGTCATTGACCATTGATCCTTGTTCATTCTTCATCGTTTTTTCTTCATTGATCATTGATCCTTGAATTCTTCATCTTTCATTCTTCATTGATCATTGATCCTTGTTCATTCTTCATCGTTCATTCGTCATTGACCAATAATCCTTGTTCATTCTTCATCGTTCATTCGTCATTGATCATTGATCCTTGTTCATTCTTCATCGTTCATTCTTCATTGATCATTGATCCTTGTTCATTCTTCTTCATTCATTCTTCATTGATGATTGATCCTTGTTCATTCTTCATCGTTCATTCGTCATTGACCATTAATCCTTGTTCATTCTTCATCATTCATTCTTCATTGATCATTGATCCTTATTCATTCTTTATCGTTCATTATTCATTGATCATTGATCCTTGTTCGTTCTTCATCGTTCATTCGTCATTGATCATTGATCCTTGTTCATTCTTTATCGTTCATTCTTCATTGATCATTGATCTTTCTTCATTTTTAATCGTTCATTCGTCATTGATCTTTGATCCTTGTTCATTCTTCATCGTTCATTCGTCATTGATCATTGATCCTTGTTCATTCTTCATCGTTCATTCTTCATTGATCATTGATCCTTGTTCATTCTTCATCGTTCATTCTTCATTCTTCATTGATCATTGATCCTTGTTTATTCTTCATCGTTTATTCGTCATGGACCATTAATCCTTGTTCATTCTTCATCGTTCATTCTTCATTGATCATTGATCCTTGTTCATTCTTCATCGTTCATTCGTCATTGACCATTGATCCTTGTTCATTCTTCATCGTTTCTTCTTCATTGATCATTGATCCTTGTTCATACTTCATCGTTCATTCTTCATTGATCATTGATCCTTGTTCATTCTACATGGTTGATTCGTCATTGAACCATTGATCCTTGTTCATTCTTCATCGTTCATTCTTCATTGATCATTGATCCTTGTTCATTCTTTATCGTTCATTCTTCATTGATCATTGATCCTTGTTCATTCTTAATCGTTCATTCGTCATTGATCTTTGATCCTTGTTCATTCTTCATCGTTCATTCGTCATTGATCATTGATCCTTGTTCATTCTTCATCGTTCATTCTTCATTAATCATTGATCCTTGTTCATTCTTCATCGTTCATTCTTCATTCTTCATTGATCATTGATCCTTGTTCATTCTTCATCGTTCATTCGTTATTGACCATTAATCCTTGTTCATTCTTCATCGTTCATTCGTCATTGATCATTGATCCTTATTCATTCTTCATCGTTCATTCTTCATTGATCATTGATCCTTGTTCATTCTTCAGCATTCATTCTTCATTGATCATTGATCCTTGTTCATTCTTCATCGTTCATTCGTCATTGATCATTAATCCTTGTTCATTCTTCATCGTTCATTCTTCATTGATCATTGATCCTCGTTAATTCTTCATCATTCATTCGTCATTGATCATTGATCCTTGTTCATTCTTCATCGTTCATTCTTCATTGATCATTGATCCTTGTTCATTCTTCATCGTTCATTCGTCATTGATCATTGATCCTTGTTCATTCTTCGTCGTTCATTCTTCACTGATCATTGATCCTTATTCATTCTTCATCGTTCATTCGTCATTGATCATTGATCCTTGTTCATTCTTCATCGTTCATTCTTCATTGATCATTGATCCTTGTTCATTCTTCATCGTTCATTCGTCATTAATCATTAATCCTTGTTCATTCTTCATCGTTCATTTCTCATTGACCATTAATACTTGTTCATTCTTCATCGTTCATTCTTCATTGATAATTGATCCTTGTTCATTCTTCATCATTCATTCGTCAATAATCATTAATCCTTGTTCATTCTTCATCGTTGATTCGTCATTGAACCATTGATCCTTGTTCATTCTTCATTGATCATTGATCCTTGTTCATTCTTAATCGTTCATTCGTCATTGATCTTTGATCCTTGTTCATTCTTCATCGTTCATTCGTCATTGATCATTGATCCTTGTTCATTCTTCATCGTTCATTCTTCATTGATCATTGATCCTTGTTCATTCTTCATCGTTCATTCTTCATTCTTCATTGATCATTGATTCTTGTTCATTCTTCATCGTTCATTCGTCATTGACCATTAATTCTTGTTCATTCTTCATCGTTCATTCTTCATTGATCATTGATCCTTGTTCATTCTTCATCGTTCATTCTTCATTGATCATTGATCCTTGTTCATTCTTCATCGTTCATTCGTCATTGACCATTGAGCCTTGTTCATTCTTCATCGTTTCTTCTTCATTGATCATTGATCCTTGTTCATTCTTCATCGTTCACTTTTCATTGATCATTGATCCTTGTTCATTCGTTCATTGATCAATGGTTCATTGATCATCGTTCATTCGTCATTGACCATTAATCCTTGTTCATTCTTCATCGTTCATTCTTCATTGATCATTGATCCTTGTTCATTCTACATGGTTGATTCGTCATTGAACCATTGATCCTTGTTCATTCTTCATCGTTCATTCTTCATTGATCATTGATCCTTGTTCATTCTTTATCGTTCATTCTTCATTGATCATTGATCCTTGTTCATTCTTAATCGTTCATTCGTCATTGATCTTTGATCCTTGTTCATTCTTCATCGTTCATTCGTCATTGATCATTGATCCTTGTTCATTCTTCATCGTTCATTCTTCATTAATCATTGATCCTTGTTCATTCTTCATCGTTCATTCTTCATTCTTCATTGATCATTGATCCTTGTTCATTCTTCATCGTTCATTCGTTATTGACCATTAATCCTTGTTCATTCTTCATCGTTCATTCGTCATTGATCATTGATCCTTGTTCATTCTTCATCGTTCATTCTTCATTGATCATTGATCCTTGTTCATTCTTCAGCATTCATTCTTCATTGATCATTGATCCTTGTTCATTCTTCATCGTTCATTCGTCATTGATCATTAATCCTTGTTCATTCTTCATCGTTCATTCTTCATTGATCATTGATCCTTGTTAATTCTTCATCATTCATTCGTCATTGATCATTGATCCTTGTTCATTCTTCATCGTTCATTCTTCATTGATCATTGATCCTTGTTCATTCTTCATCGTTCATTCGTCATTGATCATTGATCCTTGTTCATTCTTCGTCGTTCATTCTTCACTGATCATTGATCCTTATTCATTCTTCATCGTTCATTCGTCATTGATCATTGATCCTTGTTCATTCTTCATCGTTCATTCTTCATTGATCATTGATCCTTGTTCATTCTTCATCGTTCATTCGTCATTAATCATTAATCCTTGTTCATTCTTCATCGTTCATTTCTCATTGACCATTAATACTTGTTCATTCTTCATCGTTCATTCTTCATTGATAATTGATCCTTGTTCATTCTTCATCATTCATTCGTCAATAATCATTAATCCTTGTTCATTCTTCATCGTTGATTCGTCATTGAACCATTGATCCTTGTTCATTCTTCATTGATCATTGATCCTTGTTCATTCTTAATCGTTCATTCGTCATTGATCTTTGATCCTTGTTCATTCTTCATCGTTCATTCGTCATTGATCATTGATCCTTGTTCATTCTTCATCGTTCATTCTTCATTGATCATTGATCCTTGTTCATTCTTCATCGTTCATTCTTCATTCTTCATTGATCATTGATTCTTGTTCATTCTTCATCGTTCATTCGTCATTGACCATTAATTCTTGTTCATTCTTCATCGTTCATTCTTCATTGATCATTGATCCTTGTTCATTCTTCATCGTTCATTCTTCATTGATCATTGATCCTTGTTCATTCTTCATCGTTCATTCGTCATTGACCATTGAGCCTTGTTCATTCTTCATCGTTTCTTCTTCATTGATCATTGATCCTTGTTCATTCTTCATCGTTCACTTTTCATTGATCATTGATCCTTGTTCATTCGTTCATTGATCAATGGTTCATTGATCATCGTTCATTCGTCATTGACCATTAATCCTTGTTCATTCTTCATCGTTCATTCTTCATTGATCATTGATCCTTGTTCATTCTACATGGTTGATTCGTCATTGAACCATTGATCCTTGTTCATTCTTCATCGTTCATTCTTCATTGATCATTGATCCTTGTTCATTCTTTATCGTTCATTCTTCATTGATCATTGATCCTTGTTCATTCTTAATCGTTCATTCGTCATTGATCTTTGATCCTTGTTCATTCTTCATCGTTCATTCGTCATTGATCATTGATCCTTGTTCATTCTTCATCGTTCATTCTTCATTAATCATTGATCCTTGTTCATTCTTCATCGTTCATTCTTCATTCTTCATTGATCATTGATCCTTGTTCATTCTTCATCGTTCATTCGTTATTGACCATTAATCCTTGTTCATTCTTCATCGTTCATTCGTCATTGATCATTGATCCTTGTTCATTCTTCATCGTTCATTCTTCATTGATCATTGATCCTTGTTCATTCTTCAGCATTCATTCTTCATTGATCATTGATCCTTGTTCATTCTTCATCGTTCATTCGTCATTGATCATTAATCCTTGTTCATTCTTCATCGTTCATTCTTCATTGATCATTGATCCTTGTTAATTCTTCATCATTCATTCGTCATTGATCATTGATCCTTGTTCATTCTTCATCGTTCATTCTTCATTGATCATTGATCCTTGTTCATTCTTCATCGTTCATTCGTCATTGATCATTGATCCTTGTTCATTCTTCGTCGTTCATTCTTCACTGATCATTGATCCTTATTCATTCTTCATCGTTCATTCGTCATTGATCATTGATCCTTGTTCATTCTTCATCGTTCATTCTTCATTGATCATTGATCCTTGTTCATTCTTCATCGTTCATTCGTCATTAATCATTAATCCTTGTTCATTCTTCATCGTTCATTTCTCATTGACCATTAATACTTGTTCATTCTTCATCGTTCATTCTTCATTGATAATTGATCCTTGTTCATTCTTCATCATTCATTCGTCAATAATCATTAATCCTTGTTCATTCTTCATCGTTGATTCGTCATTGAACCATTGATCCTTGTTCATTCTTCATTGATCATTGATCCTTGTTCATTCTTAATCGTTCATTCGTCATTGATCTTTGATCCTTGTTCATTCTTCATCGTTCATTCGTCATTGATCATTGATCCTTGTTCATTCTTCATCGTTCATTCTTCATTGATCATTGATCCTTGTTCATTCTTCATCGTTCATTCTTCATTCTTCATTGATCATTGATTCTTGTTCATTCTTCATCGTTCATTCGTCATTGACCATTAATTCTTGTTCATTCTTCATCGTTCATTCTTCATTGATCATTGATCCTTGTTCATTCTTCATCGTTCATTCTTCATTGATCATTGATCCTTGTTCATTCTTCATCGTTCATTCGTCATTGACCATTGAGCCTTGTTCATTCTTCATCGTTTCTTCTTCATTGATCATTGATCCTTGTTCATTCTTCATCGTTCACTTTTCATTGATCATTGATCCTTGTTCATTCTTCATCGTTCATTCGTTATTGACCATTAATCCTTGTTCATTCTTCATCGTTCATTCGTCATTGATCATTGATCCTTGTTCATTCTTCATCGTTCATTCTTCATTGATCATTGATCCTTGTTCATTCTTCATCATTCATTCTTCAGTGATCATTGATCCTTGTACATTCTTCATCGTTCATTCGTCATTGAGGATTGATCTTTGTTCATTCTTCATCGTTCATTCTTCATTGATCATTGATCCTTGTTCATTCTTCATCGTTCATTCGTCATTGACCATTGATCCTTGTTCATTCTTCATCGTTCATTCTTCATTGATCATTGATCCTTGTTCATTCTTCATCGCTCATTCGTCATTGATCATTGATCCTTGTTCATTATTCATCGTTCATTCTTCATTGATCATTGATCCTTGTTCATTCTTCATCGTTCATTCTTCATTGATCATTCTTCATCGTTCATTCTTCATTGATCATTGCATTCGTCATTGATCATTTGTCCTTGTTCATTCTTCATCGTTCATTCTTCGTTGATCATTGATCCTTGTTCATTCTTCATCGCTCATTCGTCATTGATCATTGATCCTTGTTCATTTATCATCGTTCATTCTTCATTGATCATTGATCCTTGTTCATTCTTCATCGTTCATTCTTCATTGATCATTGATCCTTGTTCATTCTTCATCGTTCATTGGTCATTGACCATTGATCCTTGTTCATTCTTCATCGTTTTTTCTTCATTGATCATTGATCCTTGAATTCTTCATCGTTCATTCTTCATTGATCATTGATCCTTGTTCATTCTTCATCGTTCATTCGTCCTTGTTCATTCTTCATCGTTCATTCGTCATTGATCATTGATCCTTGTTCATTCTTCATCGTTCATTCTTCATTGATCATTGATCCTTGTTCATTCTTCTTCATTCTTTCTTCATTAATGATTGATCCTTGTTCATTCTTCATCGTTCCTTCGTCATTGACCACTAATCCTTGTTCATTCTTCATCATTCATTCTTCATTGATCATTGATCCTTATTCATTCTTTATCGTTCATTATTCATTGATCATTGATCCTTGTTCGTTCTTCATCGTTCATTCGTCATTCATCGTTGATCCTTGTTCATTCTTCATCGTTCATTCTTCATTGATCATTGATCCTTGTTCATTTTTCATCGTTCATTCGTCATTGATCATTGATCCTTGTTCATTCTTCATCGTTCATTCTTCATGGATCATTGATCCTTGTTCATTCTTCATCGTTCATTCTTCATTGATCATTGATCCTTGTTCATTCTTCATCGTTCATTCTTCATTGATCATTGATCCTTGTTTATTCTTCATCGTTCATTCGTTATTGACCATTAATCCTTGTTCATTCTTCATCGTTCATTCGTCATTGATCATTGATCCTTGTTCATTCTTCATCGTTCATTCTTCATTGATCATTGATCCTTGTTCATTCTTCATCATTCATTCTTCATTGATCATTGATCCTTGTTCATTCTTCATCGTTCATTCGTCATTGATCATTGATCCTTGTTCATTCTTCATCGTTCATTCTTCATTGATCATTGATCCTTGTTTATTCTTCATCGTTCATTCGTCATTGATCATTGATCCTTGTTCATTCTTCATCGTTCATTCTTCATTGATCATTGATCCTTGTTCATTCTTCATCGTTCATTTGTCATTGATCATTGATCCTTGTTCATTCTTCGTCGTTCATTCTTCACTGATCATTGATCCTTATTCATTCTTCATCGTTCATTTTTCATTGATCATTGATCCTTGTTCATTCTTCATCGTTCATTCTTCATTGATCATTGATCCTTGTTCATTCTTCATCGTTCATTCGTCATTAATCATTAATCCTTGTTCATTCTTCATCGTTCATTTCTCATTGACCATTAATACTTGTTCATTCTTCATCGTTCATTCTTCATTGATAATTGATCCTTGTTCATTCTTCATCATTCATTCGTCAATAATCATTAATCCTTGTTCATTCTTCATCGTTGATTCGTCATTGAACCATTGATCCTTGATCATTCTTCATTGATCATTGATCCTTGTTCATTCTTAATCGTTCATTCGTCATTGATCTTTGATCCTTGTTCATTCTTCATCGTTCATTCGTCATTGATCTTTGATCCTTGTTCATTCTTCATCGTTCATTCTTCATTGATCATTGATCCTTGTTCATTCTTCATCGTTCATTCTTCATTCTTCATTGATCATTGATCCTTGTTCATTCTTAATCGTTCATTCGTCATTGACCATTAATCCTTGTTCATTCTTCATCGTTCATTCTTCATTGATCATTGATCCTTGTTCATTCTTCATCGTTCATTCTTCATTGATCATTGATCCTTGTTCATTCTTCATCGTTCATTCGTCATTGACCATTGATCCTTGTTCATTCTTCATCGTTTCTTCTTCATTGATCATTGATCCTTGTTCATTCTTCATCGTTCACTCTTCATTGATCATTGATCCTTGTTCATTCTTCATCGTTCATTCGTTATTGACCATTAATCCTTGTTCATTCTTCATCGTTCATTCGTCATTGATCATTGATCCTTGTTCATTCTTCATCGTTCATTCTTCAGTGATCATTGATCCTTGTTCATTCTTCATCATTCATTCTTCAGTGATCATTGATCCTTGTTCATTCTTCATCGTTCATTCTTCATTGATCATTGATCCTTGTTCATTCTTCATCGTTCATTCGTCATTGACCATTGATCATTGTTCATTCTTCATCGTTTCTTCTTCATTGATCATTGATCCTTGTTCATAATTCATCGTTCATTCTTCATTGATCATTGATCCTTGTTCATTCGTTCATTGATCAATGGTTCATTGATCATCGTTCATTCGTCATTGACCATTAATCCTTGTTCATTCTTCATCGTTCATTCTTCATTGATCATTGATCCTTGTTCATTCTTCATCGTTCATTCTTCATTGATCATTGATCCTTGTTCATTCTTCATCGTTCATTCGTCATTGATCATTGATCCTTGTTCATTCTTCGTCGTTCATTCTTCACTGATCATTGATCCTTATTCATTCTTCATCGTTCATTCGTCATTGATCATTGATCCTTGTTCATTCTTCATCGTTCATTCTTCATTGATCATTGATCCTTGTTCATTCTTCATCGTTCATTCGTCATTAATCATTAATCCGTGTTCATTCTTCATCGTTCATTTCTCATTGACCATTAATACTTGTTCATTCTTCATCGTTCATTCTTCATTGATAATTGATCCTTGTTCATTCTTCATCATTCATTCGTCAATAATCATTAATCCTTGTTCATTCTTCATCGTTGATTCGTCATTGAACCATTGATCCTTGTTCATTCTTCATTGATCATTGATCCTTGTTCATTCTTAATCGTTCATTCGTCATTGATCTTTGATCCTTGTTCATTCTTCATCGTTCATTCGTCATTGATCATTGATCCTTGTTCATTCTTCATCGTTCATTCTTCATTGATCATTGATCCTTGTTCATTCTTCATCGTTCATTCTTCATTCTTCATTGATCATTGATCCTTGTTCATTCTTCATCGTTCATTCGTCATTGACCATTAATCCTTGTTCATTCTTGATCGTTCATTCTTCATTGATCATTGATCCTTGTTCATTCTTCATCGTTCATTCTTCATTGATCATTGATCCTTGTTCATTCTTCATCGTTCATTCGTCATTGACCATTGATCCTTGTTCATTCTTCATCGTTTCTTCTTCATTGATCATTGATCCTTGTTCATTCTTCATCGTTCACTCTTCATTGATCATTGATCCTTGTTCATTCTTCATCGTTCATTCGTTATTGACCATTAATCCTTGTTCATTCTTCATCGTTCATTCGTCATTGATCATTGATCCTTGTTCATTCTTCATCGTTCATTCGTCATTGATCATTGATCCTTGTTCATTCTTCATCGTTCATTCTTCATTGATCATTGATCCTTGTTCATTCTTCATCGTTCATTCGTCATTAATCATTAATCCTTGTTCATTCTTCATCGTTCATTTCTCATTGACCATTAATACTTGTTCATTCTTCATCGTTCATTCTTCATTGATAATTGATCCTTGTTCATTCTTCATCATTCATTCGTCAATAATCATTAATCCTTGTTCATTCTTCATCGTTGATTCGTCATTGAACCATTGATCCTTGTTCATTCTTCATTGATCATTGATCCTTGTTCATTCTTAATCGTTCATTCGTCATTGATCTTTGATCCTTGTTCATTCTTCATCGTTCATTCGTCATTGATCATTGATCCTTGTTCATTCTTCATCGTTCATTCTTCATTGATCATTGATCCTTGTTCATTCTTCATCGTTCATTCTTCATTCTTCATTGATCATTGATTCTTGTTCATTCTTCATCGTTCATTCGTCATTGACCATTAATTCTTGTTCATTCTTCATCGTTCATTCTTCATTGATCATTGATCCTTGTTCATTCTTCATCGTTCATTCTTCATTGATCATTGATCCTTGTTCATTCTTCATCGTTCATTCGTCATTGACCATTGAGCCTTGTTCATTCTTCATCGTTTCTTCTTCATTGATCATTGATCCTTGTTCATTCTTCATCGTTCACTTTTCATTGATCATTGATCCTTGTTCATTCTTCATCGTTCATTCGTTATTGACCATTAATCCTTGTTCATTCTTCATCGTTCATTCGTCATTGATCATTGATCCTTGTTCATTCTTCATCGTTCATTCTTCATTGATCATTGATCCTTGTTCATTCTTCATCATTCATTCTTCAGTGATCATTGATCCTTGTTCATTCTTCATCGTTCATTCGTCATTGAGGATTGATCTTTGTTCATTCTTCATCGTTCATTCTTCATTGATCATTGATCCTTGTTCATTCTTCATCGTTCATTCGTCATTGACCATTGATCCTTGTTCATTCTTCATCGTTCATTCTTCATTGATCATTGATCCTTGTTCATTCTTCATCGCTCATTCGTCATTGATCATTGATCCTTGTTCATTATTCCTCGTTCATTCTTCATTGATCATTGATCCTTGTTCATTCATCATCGTTCATTCTTCATTGATCATTCTTCATCGTTCATTCTTCATTGATCATTGCATTCGTCATTGATCATTTATCCTTGTTCATTCTTCGTCGTTCATTCTTCGTTGATCATTGATCCTTGTTCATTCTTCATCGCTCATTCGTCATTGATCATTGATCCTTGTTCATTATTCATCGTTCATTCTTCATTGATCATTGATCCTTGTTCATTCATCATCGTTCATTCTTCATTGATCATTGATCCTTGTTCATTCTTCATCGTTCATTCTTCATTGATCATTGATCCTTGTTCATTCTTCATCGTTCATTCGTCATTGACCATTGATCCTTGTTCATTCTTCATCGTTTCTTCTTCATTGATCATTGATCCTTATTCATTCTTCATCGTTCACTCTTCATTGATCATTGATCCTTGTTCATTCTTCATCGTTCATTCGTTATTGACCATTAATCCTTGTTCATTCTTCATCGTTCATTCGTCATTGATCATTGATCCTTGTTCATTCTTCATCGCTCATTCGTCATTGATCATTGATCCTTGTTCATTATTCATCGTTCATTCTTCATTGATCATTGATGCTTGTTCATTCATCATCGTTCATTCTTCATTGATCATTCTTCATCGTTCATTGCATTCGTCATTGATCATTTATCCTTGTTCATTCTTCATCGTTCATTCTTCGTTGATCATTGATCCTTGTTCATTCTTCATCGCTCATTCGTCATTGATCATTGATCCTTGTTCATTATTCATCGTTCATTCTTCATTGATCATTGATCCTTGTTCATTCATCATCGTTCATTCTTCATTGATCATTGATCCTTGTTCATTCTTCATCGTTCATTCTTCATTGATCATTGATCCTTGTTCATTCTTCATCGTTCATTGGTCATTGACGATTGATCCTTGTTCATTCTTCATCGGTTTTTCTTCATTGATCATTGATCCTTGAATTCTTCATCGTTCATTCTTCATTGATCATTGATCCTTGTTCATTCTTCATCGTTCATTCGTTATTGACCAATAATCCTTGTTCATTCTTCATCGTTCATTCGTCATTGATCATTGATCCTTGTTCATTCTTCATCGTTCATTCTTCATTGATCATTGATCCTTGTTCATTCTTCTTCATTCATTCTTCATTGATGATAGATCCTTGTTCATTCTTCATCGTTCATTCGTCATTGACCATTAATCCTTGTTCATTCTTCATCATTCATTCTTCATTGATCATTGATCCTTATTCATTCTTTATCGTTCATTATTCATTGATCATTGATCCTTGTTCGTTCTTCATCGTTCATTCGTCATTGATCATTGATCCTTGTTCATTCTTTATCGTTCATTCTTCATTGATCATTGATCTTTCTTCATTTTTAATCGTTCATTCGTCATTGATCTTTGATCCTTGTTCATTCTTCATCGTTCATTCGTCATTGATCATTGATCCTTGTTCATTCTTCATCGTTCATTCTTCATTGATCATTGATCCTTGTTCATTCTTCATCGTTCATTCTTCATTCTTCATTGATCATTGATCCTTGTTTATTCTTCATCGTTCATTCGTCATGGACCATTAATCCTTGTTCATTCTTCATCGTTCATTCTTCATTGATCATTGATCCTTGTTCATTCTTCATCGTTCATTCTTCATTGATCATTGATCCTTGTTCATTCTTCATCGTTCATTCGTCATTGACCATTGATCCTTGTTCATTCTTCATCGTTTCTTCTTCATTGATCATTGATCCTTGTTCATACTTCATCGTTCATTCTTCACTGATCATTGATCCTTGTTCATTCGTTCATTGATCAATGGTTCATTGATCATCGTTCATTCGTCATTGACCATTAATCCTTGTTTATTCTTCATCGTTCATTCTTCATTGATCATTGATCCTTGTTCATTCTTCATGGTTGATTCGTCATTGAACCATTGATCCTTGTTCATTCTTCATCGGTCATTCTTCATTGATCATTGATCCTTGTTCATTCTTTATCGTTCATTCTTCATTGATCATTGATCCTTGTTCATTCTTAATCGTTCATTCGTCATTGATCTTTGATCCTTGTTCATTCTTCATCGTTCATTCGTCATTGATCATTGATCCTTGTTCATTCTTCATCGTTCATTCTTCATTAATCATTGATCCTTGTTCATTCTTCATCGTTCATTCTTCATTCTTCATTGATCATTGATCCTTGTTCATTCTTCATCGTTCATTCTTCATTGATCATTGATCCTTGTTCATTCTTCATCGTTCATTCGTCATTGACCATTAATCCTTGTTCATTCTTCATCGTTCATTCTTCATTGATCATTGATCCTTGTTCATTCTTCATCGTTCATTCTTCATTGATCATTGATCCTTGTTCATTCTTCATCGTTCATTCGTCATTGACCATTGATCCTTGTTCATTCTTCATCGTTTCTTCTTCATTGATCATTGATCCTTATTCATTCTTCATCGTTCACTCTTCATTGATCATTGATCCTTGTTCATTCTTCATCGTTCATTCGTTATTGACCATTAATCCTTGTTCATTCTTCATCGTTCATTCGTCATTGATCATTGATCCTTGTTCATTCTTCATCGCTCATTCGTCATTGATCATTGATCCTTGTTCATTATTCATCGTTCATTCTTCATTGATCATTGATGCTTGTTCATTCATCATCGTTCATTCTTCATTGATCATTCTTCATCGTTCATTGCATTCGTCATTGATCATTTATCCTTGTTCATTCTTCATCGTTCATTCTTCGTTGATCATTGATCCTTGTTCATTCTTCATCGCTCATTCGTCATTGATCATTGATCCTTGTTCATTATTCATCGTTCATTCTTCATTGATCATTGATCCTTGTTCATTCATCATCGTTCATTCTTCATTGATCATTGATCCTTGTTCATTCTTCATCGTTCATTCTTCATTGATCATTGATCCTTGTTCATTCTTCATCGTTCATTGGTCATTGACGATTGATCCTTGTTCATTCTTCATCGGTTTTTCTTCATTGATCATTGATCCTTGAATTCTTCATCGTTCATTCTTCATTGATCATTGATCCTTGTTCATTCTTCATCGTTCATTCGTTATTGACCAATAATCCTTGTTCATTCTTCATCGTTCATTCGTCATTGATCATTGATCCTTGTTCATTCTTCATCGTTCATTCTTCATTGATCATTGATCCTTGTTCATTCTTCTTCATTCATTCTTCATTGATGATAGATCCTTGTTCATTCTTCATCGTTCATTCGTCATTGACCATTAATCCTTGTTCATTCTTCATCATTCATTCTTCATTGATCATTGATCCTTATTCATTCTTTATCGTTCATTATTCATTGATCATTGATCCTTGTTCGTTCTTCATCGTTCATTCGTCATTGATCATTGATCCTTGTTCATTCTTTATCGTTCATTCTTCATTGATCATTGATCTTTCTTCATTTTTAATCGTTCATTCGTCATTGATCTTTGATCCTTGTTCATTCTTCATCGTTCATTCGTCATTGATCATTGATCCTTGTTCATTCTTCATCGTTCATTCTTCATTGATCATTGATCCTTGTTCATTCTTCATCGTTCATTCTTCATTCTTCATTGATCATTGATCCTTGTTTATTCTTCATCGTTCATTCGTCATGGACCATTAATCCTTGTTCATTCTTCATCGTTCATTCTTCATTGATCATTGATCCTTGTTCATTCTTCATCGTTCATTCTTCATTGATCATTGATCCTTGTTCATTCTTCATCGTTCATTCGTCATTGACCATTGATCCTTGTTCATTCTTCATCGTTTCTTCTTCATTGATCATTGATCCTTGTTCATACTTCATCGTTCATTCTTCACTGATCATTGATCCTTGTTCATTCGTTCATTGATCAATGGTTCATTGATCATCGTTCATTCGTCATTGACCATTAATCCTTGTTTATTCTTCATCGTTCATTCTTCATTGATCATTGATCCTTGTTCATTCTTCATGGTTGATTCGTCATTGAACCATTGATCCTTGTTCATTCTTCATCGGTCATTCTTCATTGATCATTGATCCTTGTTCATTCTTTATCGTTCATTCTTCATTGATCATTGATCCTTGTTCATTCTTAATCGTTCATTCGTCATTGATCTTTGATCCTTGTTCATTCTTCATCGTTCATTCGTCATTGATCATTGATCCTTGTTCATTCTTCATCGTTCATTCTTCATTAATCATTGATCCTTGTTCATTCTTCATCGTTCATTCTTCATTCTTCATTGATCATTGATCCTTGTTCATTCTTCATCGTTCATTCTTCATTGATCATTGATCCTTGTTCATTCTTCATCGTTCATTCGTCATTGACCATTAATCCTTGTTCATTCTTCATCGTTCATTCTTCATTGATCATTGATCCTTGTTCATTCTTCATCGTTCATTCTTCATTGATCATTGATCCTTGTTCATTCTTCATCGTTCATTCGTCATTGACCATTGATCCTTGTTCATTCTTCATCGTTTCTTCTTCATTGATCATTGATCCTTATTCATTCTTCATCGTTCACTCTTCATTGATCATTGATCCTTGTTCATTCTTCATCGTTCATTCGTTATTGACCATTAATCCTTGTTCATTCTTCATCGTTCATTCGTCATTGATCATTGATCCTTGTTCATTCTTCATCGCTCATTCGTCATTGATCATTGATCCTTGTTCATTATTCATCGTTCATTCTTCATTGATCATTGATGCTTGTTCATTCATCATCGTTCATTCTTCATTGATCATTCTTCATCGTTCATTCTTCATTGATCATTGCATTCGTCATTGATCATTTATCCTTGTTCATTCTTCATCGTTCATTCTTCGTTGATCATTGATCCTTGTTCATTCTTCATCGCTCATTCGTCATTGATCATTGATCCTTGTTCATTATTCATCGTTCATTCTTCATTGATCATTGATCCTTGTTCATTCATCATCGTTCATTCTTCATTGATCATTGATCCTTGTTCATTCTTCATCGTTCATTCTTCATTGATCATTGATCCTTGTTCATTCTTCATCGTTCATTGGTCATTGACCATTGATCCTTGTTCATTCTTCATCGTTTTTTCTTCATTGATCATTGATCCTAGAATTCTTCATCGTTCATTCTTCATTGATCATTGATCCTTGTTCATTCTTCATCGTTCATTCGTTATTGACCAATAATCCTTGTTCATTCTTCATCGTTCATTCGTCATTGATCATTGATCCTTGTTCATTCTTCATCTTTCATTCTTCATTGATCATTGATCCTTATTCATTCTTCTTCATTCATTCTTCATTGATGATTGATCCTTGTTCATTCTTCATCGTTCATTCGTCATTGACCATTAATCCTTGTTCATTCTTCATCATTCATTCTTCATTGATCATTGATCCTTATTCATTCTTTATCGTTCATTATTCATTGATCATTGATCCTTGTTCGTTCTTCATCGTTCATTCGTCATTGATCATTGATCCTTGTTCATTCTTTATCGTTCATTCTTCATTGATCATTGATCTTTCTTCATTTTTAATCGTTCATTCGTCATTGATCTTTGATCCTTGTTCATTCTTCATCGTTCATTCGTCATTGATCATTGATCCTTGTTCATTCTTCATCGTTCATTCTTCATTAATCATTGATCCTTGTTCATTCTTCATCGTTCATTCTTCATTCTTCATTGATCATTGATCCTTGTTCATTCTTCATCGTTCATTCTTCATTGATCATTGATCCTTGTTCATTCTTCATCGTTCATTCGTCATTGACCATTAATCCTTGTTCATTCTTCATCGTTCATTCTTCATTGATCATTGATCCTTGTTCATTCTTCATCGTTCATTCTTCATTGATCATTGATCCTTGTTCATTCTTCATCGTTCATTCGTCATTGACCATTGATCCTTGTTCATTCTTCATCGTTTCTTCTTCATTGATCATTGATCCTTATTCATTCTTCATCGTTCACTCTTCATTGATCATTGATCCTTGTTCATTTTTCATCGTTCATTCGTTATTGACCATTAATCCTTGTTCATTCTTCATCGTTCATTCGTCATTGATCATTGATCCTTGTTCATTCTTCATCGCTCATTCGTCATTGATCATTGATCCTTGTTCATTATTCATCGTTCATTCTTCATTGATCATTGATGCTTGTTCATTCATCATCGTTCATTCTTCATTGATCATTCTTCATCGTTCATTCTTCATTGATCATTGCATTCGTCATTGATCATTTATCCTTGTTCATTCTTCATCGTTCATTCTTCGTTGATCATTGATCCTTGTTCATTCTTCATCGCTCATTCGTCATTGATCATTGATCCTTGTTCATTATTCATCGTTCATTCTTCATTGATCATTGATCCTTGTTCATTCATCATCGTTCATTCTTCATTGATCATTGATCCTTGTTCATTCTTCATCGTTCATTCTTCATTGATCATTGATCCTTGTTCATTCTTCATCGTTCATTGGTCATTGACCATTGATCCTTGTTCATTCTTCATCGTTTTTTCTTCATTGATCATTGATCCTTGAATTCTTCATCTTTCATTCTTCATTGATCATTGATCCTTGTTCATTCTTCATCGTTCATTCGTTATTGACCAATAATCCTTGTTCATTCTTCATCGTTCATTCGTCATTGATCATTGATCCTTGTTCATTCTTCATCGTTCATTCTTCATTGATCATTGATCCTTGTTCATTCTTCTTCATTCATTCTTCATTGATGATTGATCCTTGTTCATTCTTCATCGTTCATTCGTGATTGACCATTAATCCTTGTTCATTCTTCATCATTCATTCTTCATTGATCATTGATCCTTATTCATTCTTTATCGTTCATTATTCATTGATCATTGATCCTTGTTCGTTCTTCATCGTTCATTCGTCATTGATCATTGATCCTTGTTCATTCTTTATCGTTCATTCTTCATTGATCATTGATCTTTCTTCATTTTTAATTGTTCATTCGTCATTGATCTTTGATCCTTGTTCATTCTTCATCGTTCATTCGTCATTGATCATTGATCCTTGTTCATTCTTCATCGTTCATTCTTCATTGATCATTGATCCTTGTTCATTCTTCATCGTTCATTCTTCATTCTTCATTGATCATTGATCCTTGTTTATTCTTCATCGTTTATTCGTCATGGACCATTAATCCTTGTTCATTCTTCATCGTTCATTCTTCATTGATCATTGATCCTTGTTCATTCTTCATCGTTCATTCTTCATTGATCATTGATCCTTGTTCATTCTTCATCGTTCATTCGTCATTGACCATTGATCCTTGTTCATTCTTCATCGTTTCTTCTTCATTGATCATTGATCCTTGTTCATACTTCATCGTTCATTCTTCATTGATCATTGATCCTTGTTCATTCGTTCATTGATCAATGGTTCATTGATCATCGTTCATTCGTCATTGACCATTAATCCTTGTTCATTCTTCATCGTTCATTCTTCATTGATCATTGATCCTTGTTCATTCTACATGGTTGATTCGTCATTGAACCATTGATCCTTGTTCATTCTTCATCGTTCATTCTTCATTGATCATTGATCCTTGTTCATTCTTTATCGTTCATTCTTCATTGATCATTGATCCTTGTTCATTCTTAATCGTTCATTCGTCATTGATCTTTGATCCTTGTTCATTCTTCATCGTTCATTCGTCATTGATCATTGATCCTTGTTCATTCTTCATCGTTCATTCTTCATTAATCATTGATCCTTGTTCATTCTTCATCGTTCATTCTTCATTCTTCATTGATCATTGATCCTTGTTCATTCTTCATCGTTCATTCGTCATTGACCATTAATCCTTGTTCATTCTTCATCGTTCATTCTTCATTGATCATTGATCCTTGTTCATTCTTCATCGTTCATTCTTCATTGATCATTGATCCTTGTTCATTCTTCATCGTTCATTCGTCATTGACCATTGATCCTTGTTCATTCTTCATCGTTTCTTCTTCATTGATCATTGATCCTTGTTCATACTTCATCGTTCATTCTTCATTGATCATTGATCCTTGTTTATTCTTCATTGTTCATTCGTCATTGACCATTAATCCTTGTTCATTCTTCATCGTTCATTCTTCATTGATCATTGCTCCTTGTTCATTCTTCATGGTTGATTCGTCATTGAACCATTGATCCTTGTTCATTCTTCATCGTTCATTCTTCATTGATCATTGATCCTTGTTCATTCTTTATCGTTCATTCTTCATTGATCATTGATCCTTGTTCATTCTTAATCGTTCATTCGTCATTGATCTTTGATCCTTGTTCATTCTTCATCGTTCATTCGTCATTGATCATTGATCCTTGTTCATTCTTCATCGTTCATTCTTCATTGATCATTGATCCATGTTCATTCTTCATCGTTCATTCGTCATTGATCATTGATCCTTGTTCATTCTTCGTCGTTCATTCTTCACTGATCATTGATCCTTATTCATTCTTCATCGTTCATTCTTCATTGATCATTGATCCTTGTTCATTCTTCATCGTTCATTCTTCATTGATCATTGATCCTTGTTCATTCTTCATCGTTCATTCGTTATTAATCATTAATCCTTGTTCATTCTTCAGCGTTCATTTCTCATTGACCATTAATACTTGTTCATTCTTCATCGTTCATTCTTCATTGATAATTGATCCTTGTTCATTCTTCATCATTCATTCGATAATAATCATTAATCCTTGTTCATTCTTCATCGTTGATTCGTTATTGAACCATTGATCCTTGTTCATTCTTCATTGATCATTGATCCTTGTTCATTCTTAATCGTTCATTCGTCATTGATCTTTGATCCTTGTTCATTCTTCATCGTTCATTCGTCATTGATCATTGATCCTTGTTCATTCTTCATCGTTCATTCTTCATTGATCATTGATCCTTGTTCATTCTTCATCGTTCATTCTTCATTCTTCATTGATCATTGATCCTTGTTCATTCTTCATCGTTCATTCGTCATTGACCATTAATCCTTGTTCATTCTTGATCGTTCATTCTTCATTGATCAATGATCCTTGTTCATTCTTCATCGTTCATTCTTCATTGATCATTGATCCTTGTTCATTCTTCATCGTTCATTCGTCATTGACCATTGATCCTTGTTCATTCTTCATCGTTTCTTCTTCATTGATCATTGATCCTTGTTCATTCTTCATCGTTCACTCTTCATTGATCATTGATCCTTGTTCATTCTTCATCGTTCATTCGTTATTGACCATTAATCCTTGTTCATTCTTCATCGTTCATTCGTCATTGATCATTGATCCTTGTTCATTCTTCATCGTTCATTCTTCATTGATCATTGATCCTTGTTCATTCTTCATCATTCATTCTTCAGTGATCATTGATCCTTGTTCATTCTTCATCGTTCATTTGTCATTGAGGATTGCTCCTTGTTCATTCTTCATCGTTCATTCTTCATTGATCATTGATCCTTGTTCATTCTTCATCGTTCATTCGTCATTGACCATTGATCCTTGTTCATTCTTCATCGTTCATTCTTCATTGATCATTGATCCTTGTTCATTATTCATCGCTCATTCGTCATTGATCATTGATCCTTGTTCATTATTCATCGTTCATTCTTCATTGATCATTGATCTTTATTCATTCATCATCGTTCATTCTTCATTGATCATTCTTCATCGTTCATTCTTCATTGATCATTGCATTCGTCATTGATCATTTATCCTTGTTCATTCTTCATCGTTCATTCTTCGTTGATCATTGATCCTTGTTCATTCTTCATCGCTCATTCATCATTGATCATTGATCCTTGTTCATTATTCATCGTTCATTCTTCATTGATCATTGATCCTTGTTCATTCATCATCGTTCATTCTTCATTGATCATTGATCCTTGTTCATTCTTCATCGTTCATTCTTCATTGATCATTGATCCTTGTTCATTCTTCATCGTTCATTGGTCATTGACCATTGATCCTTGTTCATTCTTCATCGTTTTTTCTTCATTGATCATTGATCCTTGAATTCTTCATCGTTCATTCTTCATTGATCATTGATCCTTGTTCATTCTTCATCGTTCATTCGTTATTGACCAATAATCCTTGTTCATTCTTCATCGTTCGTTCGTCATTGATCATTGATCCTTGTTCATTCTTCATCGTTCATTCTTCATTGATCATTGATCCTTGTTCATTCTTCTTCATTCATTCTTCATTGATGATTGATCCTTGTTCATTCTTCATCGTTCATTCGTCATTGACCATTAATCCTTGTTCATTCTTCATCATTCATTCTTCATTGATCATTGATCCTTATTCATTCTTTATCGTTCATTATTCATTGATCATTGATCCTTGTTCGTTCTTCATCGTTCATTCGTCATTGATCATTGATCCTTGTTCATTCTTTATCGTTCATTCTTCATTGATCATTGATCTTTCTTCATTCTTAATCGTTCATTCGTCATTGATCTTTGATCCTTGTTCATTCTTCATCGTTCATTCGTCATTGATCATTGATCCTTGTTCATTCTTCATCGTTCATTCTTCATTGATCCTTGTTCATTCTTCATCGTTCATTCTTCATTCTTCATTGATCATTGATCCTTGTTTATTCTTCATCGTTCATTCGTCATGGACCATTAATCCTTGTTCATTCTTCATTGATCATTGATCCTTGTTCATTCTTAATCGTTCATTCGTCATTGATCATTGATCCTTGTTCATTATTCATCGTTCATTCTTCATTGATCATTGATCCTTGTTCATTCTTCATCGTTCATTCTTCATTGATCATTGATCCTTGTTCATTCTTCATCGTTCATTCGTCATTGACCATTGATCCTTGTTCATTCTTCATCGTTTCTTCTTCATTGATCATTGATCCTTGTTCATACTTCATCGTTCATTCTTCATTGATCATTGATCCTTGTTCATTCGTTCATTGATCAATGGTTCATTGATCATCGTTCATTCGTCATTGACCATTAATCCTTGTTCATTCTTCATCGTTCATTCTTCATTGATCATTGATCCTTGTTCATTCTTCATGGTTGATTCGTCATTGAACCATTGATCCTTGTTCATTCTTCATCGTTCATTCTTCATTGATCATTGATCCTTGTTCATTCTTTATCGTTTTTTCTTCATTGATCATTGATCCTTGTTCATTCTTAATCGTTCATTCGTCATTGATCTTTGATCCTTGTTCATTCTTCATCGTTCATTCGTCATTGATCATTGATCCTTGTTCATTCTTCATCGTTCATTCTTCATTAATCATTGATCCTTGTTCATTCTTCATCGTTCATTCTTCATTCTTCATTGATCATTGATCCTTGTTCATTCTTCATCGTTCATTCGTCATTGACCATTAATCCTTGTTCATTCTTCATCGTTCATTCTTCATTGATCATTGATCCTTGTTCATTCTTCATCGTTCATTCTTCATTGATCATTGATCCTTGTTCATTCTTCATCGTTCATTCGTCATTGACCATTGATCCTTGTTCATTCTTCATCGTTTCTTCTTCATTGATCATTGATCCTTGTTCATACTTCATCGTTCATTCTTCATTGATCATTGATCCTTGTTTATTCTTCATTGTTCATTCGTCATTGACCATTAATCCTTGTTCATTCTTCATCGTTCATTCTTCATTGATCATTGATCCTTGTTCATTCTTCATGGTTGATTCGTCATTGAACCATTGATCCTTGTTCATTCTTCATCGTTCATTCTTCATTGATCATTGATCCTTGTTCATTCTTTATCGTTCATTCTTCATTGATCATTGATCCTTGTTCATTCTTAATCGTTCATTCGTCATTGATCTTTGATCCTTGTTCATTCTTCATCGTTCATTCGTCATTGATCATTGATCCTTGTTCATTCTTCATCGTTCATTCTTCATTGATCATTGATCCATGTTCATTCTTCATCGTTCATTCGTCATTGATCATTGATCCTTGTTCATTCTTCGTCGTTCATTCTTCACTGATCATTGATCCTTATTCATTCTTCATCGTTCATTCTTCATTGATCATTGATCCTTGTTCATTCTTCATCGTTCATTCTTCATTGATCATTGATCCTTGTTCATTCTTCATCGTTCATTCGTTATTAATCATTAATCCTTGTTCATTCTTCAGCGTTCATTTCTCATTGACCATTAATACTTGTTCATTCTTCATCGTTCATTCTTCATTGATAATTGATCCTTGTTCATTCTTCATCATTCATTCGTCAATAATCATTAATCCTTGTTCATTCTTCATCGTTGATTCGTCATTGAACCATTGATCCTTGTTCATTCTTCATTGATCATTGATCCTTGTTCATTCTTAATCGTTCATTCGTCATTGATCTTTGATCCTTGTTCATTCTTCATCGTTCATTCGTCATTGATCATTGATCCTTGTTCATTCTTCATCGTTCATTCTTCATTGATCATTGATCCTTGTTCATTCTTCATCGTTCATTCTTCATTCTTCATTGATCATTGATCCTTGTTCATTCTTCATCGTTCATTCGTCATTGACCATTAATCCTTGTTCATTCTTGATCGTTCATTCTTCATTGATCAATGATCCTTGTTCATTCTTCATCGTTCATTCTTCATTGATCATTGATCCTTGTTCATTCTTCATCGTTCATTCGTCATTGACCATTGATCCTTGTTCATTCTTCATCGTTTCTTCTTCATTGATCATTGATCCTTGTTCATTCTTCATCGTTCACTCTACATTGATCATTGATCCTTGTTCATTCTTCATCGTTCATTCGTTATTGACCATTAATCCTTGTTCATTCTTCATCGTTCATTCGTCATTGATCATTGATCCTTGTTCATTCTTCATCGTTCATTCTTCATTGATCATTGATCCTTGTTCATTCTTCATCATTCATTCTTCAGTGATCATTGATCCTTGTTCATTCTTCATCGTTCATTTGTCATTGAGGATTGCTCCTTGTTCATTCTTCATCGTTCATTCTTCATTGATCATTGATCCTTGTTCATTCTTCATCGTTCATTCGTCATTGACCATTGATCCTTGTTCATTCTTCATCGTTCATTCTTCATTGATCATTGATCCTTGTTCATTATTCATCGCTCATTCGTCATTGATCATTGATCCTTGTTCATTATTCATCGTTCATTCTTCATTGATCATTGATCTTTGTTCATTCATCATCGTTCATTCTTCATTGATCATTCTTCATCGTTCATTCTTCATTGATCATTGCATTCGTCATTGATCATTTATCCTTGTTCATTCTTCATCGTTCATTCTTCGTTGATCATTGATCCTTGTTCATTCTTCATCGCTCATTCGTCATTGATCATTGATCCTTGTTCATTATTCATCGTTCATTCTTCATTGATCATTGATCCTTGTTCATTCATCATCGTTCATTCTTCATTGATCATTGATCCTTGTTCATTCTTCATCGTTCATTCTTCATTGATCATTGATCCTTGTTCATTCTTCATCGTTCATTGGTCATTGACCATTGATCCTTGTTCATTCTTCATCGTTTTTTCTTCATTGATCATTGATCCTTGAATTCTTCATCGTTCATTCTTCATTGATCATTGATCCTTGTTCATTCTTCATCGTTCATTCGTTATTGACCAATAATCCTTGTTCATTCTTCATCGTTCCTTCGTCATTGATCATTGATCCTTGTTCATTCTTCATCGTTCATTCTTCATTGATCATTGATCCTTGTTCATTCTTCTTCATTCATTCTTCATTGATGATTGATCCTTGTTCATTCTTCATCGTTCATTCGTCATTGACCATCAATCCTTGTTCATTCTTCATCATTCATTCTTCATTGATCATTGATCCTTATTCATTCTTTATCGTTCATTATTCATTGATCATTGATCCTTGTTCGTTCTTCATCGTTCATTCGTCATTGATCATTGATCCTTGTTCATTCTTTATCGTTCATTCTTCATTGATCATTGATCTTTCTTCATTCTTAATCGTTCATTCGTCATTGATCTTTGATCCTTGTTCATTCTTCATCGTTCATTCGTCATTGATCATTGATCCTTGTTCATTCTTCATCGTTCATTCTTCATTCTTCATTGATCATTGATCCTTGTTTATTCTTCATCGTTCATTCGTCATGGACCATTAATCCTTGTTCATTCTTCATTGATCATTGATCCTTGTTCATTCTTAATCGTTCATTCGTCATTGATCATTGATCCTTGTTCATTATTCATCGTTCATTCTTCATTGATCATTGATCCTTGTTCATTCTTCATCGTTCATTCTTCATTGATCATTGATCCTTGTTCATTCTTCATCGTTCATTCGTCATTGACCATTGATCCTTGTTCATTCTTCATCGTTTCTTCTTCATTGATCATTGATCCTTGTTCATACTTCATCGTTCATTCTTCATTGATCATTGATCCTTGTTCATTCGTTCATTGATCAATGGTTCATTGATCATCGTTCATTCGTCATTGACCATTAATCCTTGTTCATTCTTCATCGTTCATTCTTCATTGATCATTGATCCTTGTTCATTCTTCATGGTTGATTCGTCATTGAACCATTGATCCTTGTTCATTCTTCATCGTTCATTCTTCATTGATCATTGATCCTTGTTCATTCTTTATCGTTCATTCTTCATTGATCATTGATCCTTGTTCATTCTTAATCGTTCATTCGTCATTGATCTTTGATCCTTGTTCATTCTTCATCGTTCATTCGTCATTGATCATTGATCCTTGTTCATTCTTCATCGTTCATTCTTCATTAATCATTGATCCTTGTTCATTCTTCATCGTTCATTCTTCATTCTTCATTGATCATTGATCCTTGTTCATTCTTCATCGTTCATTCGTCATTGACCATTAATCCTTGTTCATTCTTCATCGTTCATTCTTCATTGATCATTGATCCTTGTTCATTCTTCATCGTTCATTCTTCATTGATCATTGATCCTTGTTCATTCTTCATCGTTCATTCGTCATTGACCATTGATCCTTGTTCATTCTTCATCGTTTCTTCTTCATTGATCATTGATCCTTGTTCATACTTCATCGTTCATTCTTCATTGATCATTGATCCTTGTTTATTCTTCATTGTTCATTCGTCATTGACCATTAATCCTTGTTCATTCTTCATCGTTCATTCTTCATTGATCATTGATCCTTGTTCATTCTTCATGGTTGATTCGTCATTGAACCATTGATCCTTGTTCATTCTTCATCGTTCATTCTTCATTGATCATTGATCCTTGTTCATTCTTTATCGTTCATTCTTCATTGATCATTGATCCTTGTTCATTCTTAATCGTTCATTCGTCATTGATCTTTGATCCTTGTTCATTCTTCATCGTTCATTCGTCATTGATCATTGATCCTTGTTCATTCTTCATCGTTCATTCTTCATTGATCATTGATCCATGTTCATTCTTCATCGTTCATTCGTCATTGATCATTGATCCTTGTTCATTCTTCGTCGTTCATTCTTCACTGATCATTGATCCTTATTCATTCTTCATCGTTCATTCTTCATTGATCATTGATCCTTGTTCATTCTTCATCGTTCATTCTTCATTGATCATTGATCCTTGTTCATTCTTCATCGTTCATTCGTTATTAATCATTAATCCTTGTTCATTCTTCAGCGTTCATTTCTCATTGACCATTAATACTTGTTCATTCTTCATTGTTCATTCTTCATTGATAATTGATCCTTGTTCATTCTTCATCATTCATTCGTCAATAATCATTAATCCTTGTTCATTCTTCATCGTTGATTCGTCATTGAACCATTGATCCTTGTTCATTCTTCATTGATCATTGATCCTTGTTCATTCTTAATCGTTCATTCGTCATTGATCTTTGATCCTTGTTCATTCTTCATCGTTCATTCGTCATTGATCATTGATCCTTGTTCATTCTTCATCGTTCATTCTTCATTGATCATTGATCCTTGTTCATTCTTCATCGTTCATTCTTCATTCTTCATTGATCATTGATCCTTGTTCATTCTTCATCGTTCATTCGTCATTGACCATTAATCCTTGTTCATTCTTGATCGTTCATTCTTCATTGATCAATGATCCTTGTTCATTCTTCATCGTTCATTCTTCATTGATCATTGATCCTTGTTCATTCTTCATCGTTCATTCGTCATTGACCATTGATCCTTGTTCATTCTTCATCGTTCATTCTTCATTGATCCTTGTTCATTCTTCATCGTTCATTCTTCATTCTTCATTGATCATTGATCCTTGTTCATTCTTCATCGTTCATTCGTTATTGACCATTAATCCTTGTTCATTCTTCATCGTTCATTCGTCATTGATCATTGATCCTTGTTCATTCTTCATCGTTCATTCTTCATTGATCATTGATCCTTGTTCATTCTTCATCATTCATTCTTCAGTGATCATTGATCCTTGTTCATTCTTCATCGTTCATTTGTCATTGAGGATTGCTCCTTGTTCATTCTTCATCGTTCATTCTTCATTGATCATTGATCCTTGTTCATTCTTCATCGTTCATTCGTCATTGACCATTGATCCTTGTTCATTCTTCATCGTTCATTCTTCATTGATCATTGCATTCGTCATTGATCATTTATCCTTGTTCATTCTTCATCGTTCATTCTTCGTTGATCATTGATCCTTGTTCATTCTTCATCGCTCATTCGTCATTGATCATTGATCCTTGTTCATTATTCATCGTTCATTCTTCATTGATCATTGATCCTTGTTCATTCATCATCGTTCATTCTTCATTGATCATTGATCCTTGTTCATTCTTCATCGTTCATTCTTCATTGATCATTGATCCTTGTTCATTCTTCATCGTTCATTGGTCATTGACCATTGATCCTTGTTCATTCTTCATCGTTTTTTCTTCATTGATCATTGATCCTTGAATTCTTCATCGTTCATTCTTCATTGATCATTGATCCTTGTTCATTCTTCATCGTTCATTCGTTATTGACCAATAATCCTTGTTCATTCTTCATCGTTCCTTCGTCATTGATCATTGATCCTTGTTCATTCTTCATCGTTCATTCTTCATTGATCATTGATCCTTGTTCATTCTTCTTCATTCATTCTTCATTGATGATTGATCCTTGTTCATTCTTCATCGTTCATTCGTCATTGACCATTAATCCTTGTTCATTCTTCATCATTCATTCTTCATTGATCATTGATCCTTATTCATTCTTTATCGTTCATTATTCATTGATCATTGATCCTTGTTCGTTCTTCATCGTTCATTCGTCATTGATCATTGATCCTTGTTCATTCTTTATCGTTCATTCTTCATTGATCATTGATCTTTCTTCATTCTTAATCGTTCATTCGTCATTGATCTTTGATCCTTGTTCATTCTTCATCGTTCATTCGTCATTGATCATTGATCCTTGTTCATTCTTCATCGTTCATTCTTCATTGATCCTTGTTCATTCTTCATCGTTCATTCTTCATTCTTCATTGATCATTGATCCTTGTTTATTCTTCATCGTTCATTCGTCATGGACCATTAATCCTTGTTCATTCTTCATCGTTCATTCTTCATTGATCATTGATCCTTGTTCATTCTTCATCGTTCATTCTTCATTGATCATTGATCCTTGTTCATTCTTCATCGTTCATTCGTCATTGACCATTGATCCTTGTTCATTCTTCATCGTTTCTTCTTCATTGATCATTGATCCTTGTTCATACTTCATCGTTCATTCTTCATTGATCATTGATCCTTGTTCATTCGTTCATTGATCAATGGTTCATTGATCATCGTTCATTCGTCATTGACCATTAATCCTTGTTCATTCTTCATCGTTCATTCTTCATTGATCATTGATCCTTGTTCATTCTTCATGGTTGATTCGTCATTGAACCATTGATCCTTGTTCATTCTTCATCGTTCATTCTTCATTGATCATTGATCCTTGTTCATTCTTTATCGTTCATTCTACATTGATCATTGATCCTTGTTCATTCTTAATCGTTCATTCGTCATTGATCTTTGATCCTTGTTCATTCTTCATCGTTCATTCGTCATTGATCATTGATCCTTGTTCATTCTTCATCGTTCATTCTTCATTAATCACTGATCCTTGTTCATTCTTCATCGTTCATTCTTCATTCTTCATTGATCATTGATCCTTGTTCTTTCTTCATCGTTCATTCGTCATTGACCATTAATCCTTGTTCATTCTTCATCGTTCATTCTTCATTGATCATTGATCCTTGTTCATTCTTCATCGTTCATTCTTCATTGATCATTGATCCTTGTTCATTCTTCATCGTTCATTCGTCATTGACCATTGATCCTTGTTCATTCTTCATCGTTTCTTCTTCATTGATCATTGATCCTTGTTTATACTTCATCGTTCATTCTTCATTGATCATTGATCCTTGTTCATTCTTCATTGTTCATTCGTCATTGACCATTAATCCTTGTTCATTCTTCATCGTTCATTCTTCATTGATCATTGATCCTTGTTCATTCTTCATTGTTGATTCGTCATTGAACCATTGATCCTTGTTCATTCTTCATCGTTCATTCTTCATTGATCATTGATCCTTGTTCATTCTTTATCGTTCATTCTTCATTGATCATTGATCCTTGTTCATTCTTAATCGTTCATTCGTCATTGATCTTTGATCCTTGTTCATTCTTCATCGTTCATTCGTCATTGATCATTGATCCTTGTTCATTCTTCATCGTTCATTCTTCATTGATCATTGATCCTTGTTCATTCTTCATCGTTCATTCTTCATTCTTCATTGATCATTGATCCTTGTTCATTCTTCATCATTCATTCGTCATTGACCATTAATCCTTGTTCATTCTTCATCGTTCATTCTTCATTGATCATTGATCCTTGTTCATTCTTCATCGTTCATTCTTCATTGATCATTGATCCTTGTTCATTCTTCATCGTTCATTCGTCATTGACCATTGATCCTTGTTCATTCTTCATCCTTTCTTCTTCATTGATCATTGATCCTTGTTCATTCTTCATCGTTCATTCGTCATTGATCATTGCTCCTTGTTCATTCTTCATTGATCATTGATCCTTGTTCATTCTTCATCGTTCTTTGTTCATTGATCATTGATCCTTGTTCATTCTTCATCGTTCATTCTTCATTGATTATTCATCCTTGTTCATTCTTGATCGTTCATTCTTCATTGATCTTTGATCCTTGTTCATTCTTCCTCGTTCATTTGTCAATGATTATTGATCCTTGTTCATTCTTCATCGTTCATTCTTCATTGATCATTGATCCTTGTTCATTCTTCATCGTTCATTTGTCATTGATCATTGATCCTTGTTCATTCTTCATCGTTCATTCGTCATTGATCATTGATCCTTGTTCATTCTTCATCGTTCATTCTTCATTCATCATTGATCCTTGTTCATTCTTCATCGTTCTTTCTTCATTCATCATTGATCCTTGTTCATTCTTCATCGTTCATTCTTCATTGATCATTGATCCTTGTTCATTCTTCATCGTTTATTCTTCATTGATCATTGATCCTTGTTCATTCTTCATCGTTCATTCTTCATTGATCATTGATCCTTGTTCGTACTTCATCGTTCATTCTTCATTGATCATTGATCCTTGTTCATTCTTCATCGTTCATTCTTCATTGATCTTTGATCCTTGTTCATTCTTCATCGTTCATTCGTCATTGATCATTGATCCTTGTTCATTCTTCCTCGTTCATTTGTCAATGATCATTGATCCTTGTTCATTCTTCATTGATCTTTGATCCTTGTTCATTCTTCCTCGTTCATTTGTCAATGATCATTGATCCTTGTTCATTCTTAATCGTTCATTCGTCATTGATCATCGATCCTTGTTCTCTCTTCATCGTTCATTCTTCATTGATTATTGAGCCTTGTTCATTCTTCATCGTTCATTCGTCATTGACCATTAATAAATTCTTCATCGTTCATTCTTCATTGATCATTGATCCTTGTTCGTTCTTCATCGTTCATTCTTCATTGATCATTGATCCTTGTTCATTCTTCATCGTTCATTCTTCATTGATCATTGATCCTTGTTCATTCTTCATCGTTCATTCGTCATTGATCATCGATCCTTGTTCATTCTTCATCTTTCATTCTTCATGGATCATTGATCCTTGTTCATTCTTCATCGTTCATTCGTCATTGATCATTGATCCTTGTTCATTTTTCATCGTTCTTTCTTCATTGATCATTGATCATTGATCCTTGTTCGTTCTTCATCGTTCATTCTTCATTCATCATTGATCCTTGTTCATTCTTCATCGTTCATTCTTCATTGATCATTGATCCTTGTTCATTCTTCATCGTTCATTCTTCATTGATCATTGATCCTTGTTCATTCTTCATCATTCATTCTTCATTGATCTTTGATCCTTGTTCATTCTTCATCGTTCATTCGTCATTGATCATTGATCCTTGTTCATTCTTCATTGATCATTGATCCTTGTTCATTCTTCATCGTTCATTCTTCATTGATCATTGATCCTTGTTCATTCTTCATCGTTCATTCTTCATTGATCATTGATCCTTGTTCGTTCTTCATCGTTCATTCTTCATTCATCATTGATCCTTGTTCATTCTTCATCGTTCATTCTTCATTGATCTTGGATCCTTGTTCATTCTTCATCGTTCATTCGTCATTGATCATTGATCCTTGTTCATTCTTCATGGTTGATTCGTCATTGAACCATTGATCCTTGTTCATTCTTCATCGTTCATTCTTCATTGATCATTGATCCTTGTTCATTCTTTATCGTTCATTCTTCATTGATCATTGATCCTTGTTCATTCTTAATCGTTCATTCGTCATTGATCTTTGATCCTTGTTCATTCTTCATCGTTCATTCGTCATTGATCATTGATCCTTGTTCATTCTTCATCGTTCATTCTTCATTAATCATTGATCCTTGTTCATTCTTCATCGTTCATTCTTCATTCTTCATTGATCATTGATCCTTGTTCATTCTTCATCGTTCATTCGTCATTGACCATTAATCCTTGTTCATTCTTCATCGTTCATTCTTCATTGATCATTGATCCTTGTTCATTCTTCATCGTTCATTCTTCATTGATCATTGATCCTTGTTCATTCTTCATCGTTCATTCGTCATTGACCATTGATCCTTGTTCATTCTTCATCGTTTCTTCTTCATTGATCATTGATCCTTGTTCATACTTCATCGTTCATTCTTCATTGATCATTGATCCTTGTTTATTCTTCATTGTTCATTCGTCATTGACCATTAATCCTTGTTCATTCTTCATCGTTCATTCTTCATTGATCATTGATCCTTGTTCATTCTTCATGGTTGATTCGTCATTGAACCATTGATCCTTGTTCATTCTTCATCGTTCATTCTTCATTGATCATTGATCCTTGTTCATTCTTTATCGTTCATTCTTCATTGATCATTGATCCTTGTTCATTCTTAATCGTTCATTCGTCATTGATCTTTGATCCTTGTTCATTCTTCATCGTTCATTCGTCATTGATCATTGATCCTTGTTCATTCTTCATCGTTCATTCTTCATTGATCATTGATCCATGTTCATTCTTCATCGTTCATTCGTCATTGATCATTGATCCTTGTTCATTCTTCGTCGTTCATTCTTCACTGATCATTGATCCTTATTCATTCTTCATCGTTCATTCTTCATTGATCATTGATCCTTGTTCATTCTTCATCGTTCATTCTTCATTGATCATTGATCCTTGTTCATTCTTCATCGTTCATTCGTTATTAATCATTAATCCTTGTTCATTCTTCAGCGTTCATTTCTCATTGACCATTAATACTTGTTCATTCTTCATCGTTCATTCTTCATTGATAATTGATCCTTGTTCATTCTTCATCATTCATTCGTCAATAATCATTAATCCTTGTTCATTCTTCATCGTTGATTCGTCATTGAACCATTGATCCTTGTTCATTCTTCATTGATCATTGATCCTTGTTCATTCTTAATCGTTCATTCGTCATTGATCTTTGATCCTTGTTCATTCTTCATCGTTCATTCGTCATTGATCATTGATCCTTGTTCATTCTTCATCGTTCATTCTTCATTGATCATTGATCCTTGTTCATTCTTCATCGTTCATTCTTCATTCTTCATTGATCATTGATCCTTGTTCATTCTTCATCGTTCATTCGTCATTGACCATTAATCCTTGTTCATTCTTGATCGTTCATTCTTCATTGATCAATGATCCTTGTTCATTCTTCATCGTTCATTCTTCATTGATCATTGATCCTTGTTCATTCTTCATCGTTTATTCTTCATTGATCATTGATCCTTGTTCATTCTTCATCGTTCATTGGTCATTGACCATTGATCCTTGTTCATTCTTCATCGTTTTTTCTTCATTGATCATTGATCCTTGAATTCTTCATCGTTCATTCTTCATTGATCATTGATCCTTGTTCATTCTTCATCGTTCATTCGTTATTGACCAATAATCCTTGTTCATTCTTCATCGTTCCTTCGTCATTGATCATTGATCCTTGTTCATTCTTCATCGTTCATTCTTCATTGATCATTGATCCTTGTTCATTCTTCTTCATTCATTCTTCATTGATGATTGATCCTTGTTCATTCTTCATCGTTCATTCGTCATTGACCATTAATCCTTGTTCATTCTTCATCATTCATTCTTCATTGATCATTGATCCTTATTCATTCTTTATCGTTCATTATTCATTGATCATTGATCCTTGTTCGTTCTTCATCGTTCATTCGTCATTGATCATTGATCCTTGTTCATTCTTTATCGTTCATTCTTCATTGATCATTGATCTTTCTTCATTCTTAATCGTTCATTCGTCATTGATCTTTGATCCTTGTTCATTCTTCATCGTTCATTCGTCATTGATCATTGATCCTTGTTCATTCTTCATCGTTCATTCTTCATTGATCCTTGTTCATTCTTCATCGTTCATTCTTCATTCTTCATTGATCATTGATCCTTGTTTATTCTTCATCGTTCATTCGTCATGGACCATTAATCCTTGTTCATTCTTCATCGTTCATTCTTCATTGATCATTGATCCTTGTTCATTCTTCATCGTTCATTCTTCATTGATCATTGATCCTTGTTCATTCTTCATCGTTCATTCGTCATTGACCATTGATCCTTGTTCATTCTTCATCGTTTCTTCTTCATTGATCATTGATCCTTGTTCATACTTCATCGTTCATTCTTCATTGATCATTGATCCTTGTTCATTCGTTCATTGATCAATGGTTCATTGATCATCGTTCATTCGTCATTGACCATTAATCCTTGTTCATTCTTCATCGTTCATTCTTCATTGATCATTGATCCTTGTTCATTCTTCATGGTTGATTCGTCATTGAACCATTGATCCTTGTTCATTCTTCATCGTTCATTCTTCATTGATCATTGATCCTTGTTCATTCTTTATCGTTCATTCTACATTGATCATTGATCCTTGTTCATTCTTAATCGTTCATTCGTCATTGATCTTTGATCCTTGTTCATTCTTCATCGTTCATTCGTCATTGATCATTGATCCTTGTTCATTCTTCATCGTTCATTCTTCATTAATCACTGATCCTTGTTCATTCTTCATCGTTCATTCTTCATTCTTCATTGATCATTGATCCTTGTTCTTTCTTCATCGTTCATTCGTCATTGACCATTAATCCTTGTTCATTCTTCATCGTTCATTCTTCATTGATCATTGATCCTTGTTCATTCTTCATCGTTCATTCTTCATTGATCATTGATCCTTGTTCATTCTTCATCGTTCATTCGTCATTGACCATTGATCCTTGTTCATTCTTCATCGTTTCTTCTTCATTGATCATTGATCCTTGTTTATACTTCATCGTTCATTCTTCATTGATCATTGATCCTTGTTCATTCTTCATTGTTCATTCGTCATTGACCATTAATCCTTGTTCATTCTTCATCGTTCATTCTTCATTGATCATTGATCCTTGTTCATTCTTCATTGTTGATTCGTCATTGAACCATTGATCCTTGTTCATTCTTCATCGTTCATTCTTCATTGATCATTGATCCTTGTTCATTCTTTATCGTTCATTCTTCATTGATCATTGATCCTTGTTCATTCTTAATCGTTCATTCGTCATTGATCTTTGATCCTTGTTCATTCTTCATCGTTCATTCGTCATTGATCATTGATCCTTGTTCATTCTTCATCGTTCATTCTTCATTGATCATTGATCCTTGTTCATTCTTCATCGTTCATTCTTCATTCTTCATTGATCATTGATCCTTGTTCATTCTTCATCATTCATTCGTCATTGACCATTAATCCTTGTTCATTCTTCATCGTTCATTCTTCATTGATCATTGATCCTTGTTCATTCTTCATCGTTCATTCTTCATTGATCATTGATCCTTGTTCATTCTTCATCGTTCATTCGTCATTGACCATTGATCCTTGTTCATTCTTCATCCTTTCTTCTTCATTGATCATTGATCCTTGTTCATTCTTCATCGTTCATTCGTCATTGATCATTGCTCCTTGTTCATTCTTCATTGATCATTGATCCTTGTTCATTCTTCATCGTTCTTTGTTCATTGATCATTGATCCTTGTTCATTCTTCATCGTTCATTCTTCATTGATTATTCATCCTTGTTCATTCTTGATCGTTCATTCTTCATTGATCTTTGATCCTTGTTCATTCTTCCTCGTTCATTTGTCAATGATTATTGATCCTTGTTCATTCTTCATCGTTCATTCTTCATTGATCATTGATCCTTGTTCATTCTTCATCGTTCATTTGTCATTGATCATTGATCCTTGTTCATTCTTCATCGTTCATTCGTCATTGATCATTGATCCTTGTTCATTCTTCATCGTTCATTCTTCATTCATCATTGATCCTTGTTCATTCTTCATCGTTCTTTCTTCATTCATCATTGATCCTTGTTCATTCTTCATCGTTCATTCTTCATTGATCATTGATCCTTGTTCATTCTTCATCGTTTATTCTTCATTGATCATTGATCCTTGTTCATTCTTCATCGTTCATTCTTCATTGATCATTGATCCTTGTTCGTACTTCATCGTTCATTCTTCATTGATCATTGATCCTTGTTCATTCTTCATCGTTCATTCTTCATTGATCTTTGATCCTTGTTCATTCTTCATCGTTCATTCGTCATTGATCATTGATCCTTGTTCATTCTTCCTCGTTCATTTGTCAATGATCATTGATCCTTGTTCATTCTTCATTGATCTTTGATCCTTGTTCATTCTTCCTCGTTCATTTGTCAATGATCATTGATCCTTGTTCATTCTTAATCGTTCATTCGTCATTGATCATCGATCCTTGTTCTCTCTTCATCGTTCATTCTTCATTGATTATTGAGCCTTGTTCATTCTTCATCGTTCATTCGTCATTGACCATTAATAAATTCTTCATCGTTCATTCTTCATTGATCATTGATCCTTGTTCGTTCTTCATCGTTCATTCTTCATTGATCATTGATCCTTGTTCATTCTTCATCGTTCATTCTTCATTGATCATTGATCCTTGTTCATTCTTCATCGTTCATTCGTCATTGATCATCGATCCTTGTTCATTCTTCATCTTTCATTCTTCATGGATCATTGATCCTTGTTCATTCTTCATCGTTCATTCGTCATTGATCATTGATCCTTGTTCATTTTTCATCGTTCTTTCTTCATTGATCATTGATCATTGATCCTTGTTCGTTCTTCATCGTTCATTCTTCATTCATCATTGATCCTTGTTCATTCTTCATCGTTCATTCTTCATTGATCATTGATCCTTGTTCATTCTTCATCGTTCATTCTTCATTGATCATTGATCCTTGTTCATTCTTCATCATTCATTCTTCATTGATCTTTGATCCTTGTTCATTCTTCATCGTTCATTCGTCATTGATCATTGATCCTTGTTCATTCTTCATTGATCATTGATCCTTGTTCATTCTTCATCGTTCATTCTTCATTGATCATTGATCCTTGTTCATTCTTCATCGTTCATTCTTCATTGATCATTGATCCTTGTTCGTTCTTCATCGTTCATTCTTCATTCATCATTGATCCTTGTTCATTCTTCATCGTTCATTCTTCATTGATCTTGGATCCTTGTTCATTCTTCATCGTTCATTCGTCATTGATCATTGATCCTTGTTCATTCTTCATGGTTGATTCGTCATTGAACCATTGATCCTTGTTCATTCTTCATCGTTCATTCTTCATTGATCATTGATCCTTGTTCATTCTTTATCGTTCATTCTTCATTGATCATTGATCCTTGTTCATTCTTAATCGTTCATTCGTCATTGATCTTTGATCCTTGTTCATTCTTCATCGTTCATTCGTCATTGATCATTGATCCTTGTTCATTCTTCATCGTTCATTCTTCATTAATCATTGATCCTTGTTCATTCTTCATCGTTCATTCTTCATTCTTCATTGATCATTGATCCTTGTTCATTCTTCATCGTTCATTCGTCATTGACCATTAATCCTTGTTCATTCTTCATCGTTCATTCTTCATTGATCATTGATCCTTGTTCATTCTTCATCGTTCATTCTTCATTGATCATTGATCCTTGTTCATTCTTCATCGTTCATTCGTCATTGACCATTGATTCTTGTTCATTCTTCATCGTTTCTTCTTCATTGATCATTGATCCTTGTTCATACTTCATCGTTCATTCTTCATTGATCATTGATCCTTGTTTATTCTTCATTGTTCATTCGTCATTGACCATTAATCCTTGTTCATTCTTCATCGTTCATTCTTCATTGATCATTGATCCTTGTTCATTCTTCATGGTTGATTCGTCATTGAACCATTGATCCTTGTTCATTCTTCATCGTTCATTCTTCATTGATCATTGATCCTTGTTCATTCTTTATCGTTCATTCTTCATTGATCATTGATCCTTGTTCATTCTTAATCGTTCATTCGTCATTGATCTTTGATCCTTGTTCATTCTTCATCGTTCATTCGTCATTGATCATTGATCCTTGTTCATTCTTCATCGTTCATTCTTCATTGATCATTGATCCATGTTCATTCTTCATCGTTCATTCGTCATTGATCATTGATCCTTGTTCATTCTTCGTCGTTCATTCTTCACTGATCATTGATCCTTATTCATTCTTCATCGTTCATTCTTCATTGATCATTGATCCTTGTTCATTCTTCATCGTTCATTCTTCATTGATCATTGATCCTTGTTCATTCTTCATCGTTCATTCGTTATTAATCATTAATCCTTGTTCATTCTTCAGCGTTCATTTCTCATTGACCATTAATACTTGTTCATTCTTCATCGTTCATTCTTCATTGATAATTGATCCTTGTTCATTCTTCATCATTCATTCGTCAATAATCATTAATCCTTGTTCATTCTTCATCGTTGATTCGTCATTGAACCATTGATCCTTGTTCATTCTTCATTGATCATTGATCCTTGTTCATTCTTAATCGTTCATTCGTCATTGATCTTTGATCCTTGTTCATTCTTCATCGTTCATTCGTCATTGATCATTGATCCTTGTTCATTCTTCATCGTTCATTCTTCATTGATCATTGATCCTTGTTCATTCTTCATCGTTCATTCTTCATTCTTCATTGATCATTGATCCTTGTTCATTCTTCATCGTTCATTCGTCATTGACCATTAATCCTTGTTCATTCTTGATCGTTCATTCTTCATTGATCAATGATCCTTGTTCATTCTTCATCGTTCATTCTTCATTGATCATTGATCCTTGTTCATTCTTCATCGTTCATTCGTCATTGACCATTGATCCTTGTTCATTCTTCATCGTTCATTCTTCATTGATCCTTGTTCATTCTTCATCGTTCATTCTTCATTCTTCATTGATCATTGATCCTTGTTCATTCTTCATCGTTCATTCGTTATTGACCATTAATCCTTGTTCATTCTTCATCGTTCATTCGTCATTGATCATTGATCCTTGTTCATTCTTCATCGTTCATTCTTCATTGATCATTGATCCTTGTTCATTCTTCATCATTCATTCTTCAGTGATCATTGATCCTTGTTCATTCTTCATCGTTCATTTGTCATTGAGGATTGCTCCTTGTTCATTCTTCATCGTTCATTCTTCATTGATCATTGATCCTTGTTCATTCTTCATCGTTCATTCGTCATTGACCATTGATCCTTGTTCATTCTTCATCGTTCATTCTTCATTGATCATTGCATTCGTCATTGATCATTTATCCTTGTTCATTCTTCATCGTTCATTCTTCGTTGATCATTGATCCTTGTTCATTCTTCATCGCTCATTCGTCATTGATCATTGATCCTTGTTCATTATTCATCGTTCATTCTTCATTGATCATTGATCCTTGTTCATTCATCATCGTTCATTCTTCATTCTTCATTGATCATTGATCCTTGTTCATTCTTCATCGTTCATTCTTCATTGATCATTGATCCTTGTTCATTCTTCATCGTTCATTGGTCATTGACCATTGATCCTTGTTCATTCTTCATCGTTTTTTCTTCATTGATCATTGATCCTTGAATTCTTCACCGTTCATTCTTCATTGATCATTGATCCTTGTTCATTCTTCATCGTTCATTCGTTATTGACCAATAATCCTTGTTCATTCTTCATCGTTCCTTCGTCATTGATCATTGATCCTTGTTCATTCTTCATCGTTCATTCTTCATTGATCATTGATCCTTGTTCATTCTTCTTCATTCATTCTTCATTGATGATTGATCCTTGTTCATTCTTCATCGTTCATTCGTCATTGACCATTAATCCTTGTTCATTCTTCATCATTCATTCTTCATTGATCATTGATCCTTATTCATTCTTTATCGTTCATTATTCATTGATCATTGATCCTTGTTCGTTCTTCATCGTTCATTCGTCATTGATCATTGATCCTTGTTCATTCTTTATCGTTCATTCTTCATTGATCATTGATCTTTCTTCATTCTTAATCGTTCATTCGTCATTGATCTTTGATCCTTGTTCATTCTTCATCGTTCATTCGTCATTGATCATTGATCCTTGTTCATTCTTCATCGTTCATTCTTCATTGATCCTTGTTCATTCTTCATCGTTCATTCTTCATTCTTCATTGATCATTGATCCTTGTTTATTCTTCATCGTTCATTCGTCATGGACCATTAATCCTTGTTCATTCTTCATCGTTCATTCTTCATTGATCATTGATCCTTGTTCATTCTTCATCGTTCATTCTTCATTGATCATTGATCCTTGTTCATTCTTCATCGTTCATTCGTCATTGACCATTGATCCTTGTTCATTCTTCATCGTTTCTTCTTCATTGATCATTGATCCTTGTTCATACTTCATCGTTCATTCTTCATTGATCATTGATCCTTGTTCATTCGTTCATTGATCAATGGTTCATTGATCATCGTTCATTCGTCATTGACCATTAATCCTTGTTCATTCTTCATCGTTCATTCTTCATTGATCATTGATCCTTGTTCATTCTTCATGGTTGATTCGTCATTGAACCATTGATCCTTGTTCATTCTTCATCGTTCATTCTTCATTGATCATTAATCCTTGTTCATTCTTTATCGTTCATTCTACATTGATCATTGATCCTTGTTCATTCTTAATCGTTCATTCGTCATTGATCTTTGATCCTTGTTCATTCTTCATCGTTCATTCGTCATTGATCATTGATCCTTGTTCATTCTTCATCGTTCATTCTTCATTAATCACTGATCCTTGTTCATTCTTCATCGTTCATTCTTCATTCTTCATTGATCATTGATCCTTGTTCTTTCTTCATCGTTCATTCGTCATTGACCATTAATCCTTGTTCATTCTTCATCGTTCATTCTTCATTGATCATTGATCCTTGTTCATTCTTCATCGTTCATTCTTCATTGATCATTGATCCTTGTTCATTCTTCATCGTTCATTCGTCATTGACCATTGATCCTTGTTCATTCTTCATCGTTTCTTCTTCATTGATCATTGATCCTTGTTTATACTTCATCGTTCATTCTTCATTGATCATTGATCCTTGTTCATTCTTCATTGTTCATTCGTCATTGACCATTAATCCTTGTTCATTCTTCATCGTTCATTCTTCATTGATCATTGATCCTTGTTCATTCTTCATTGTTGATTCGTCATTGAACCATTGATCCTTGTTCATTCTTCATCGTTCATTGTTCATTGATCATTGATCCTTGTTCATTCTTTATCGTTCATTCTTCATTGATCATTGATCCTTGTTCATTCTTAATCGTTCATTCGTCATTGATCTTTGATCCTTGTTCATTCTTCATCGTTCATTCGTCATTGATCATTGATCCTTGTTCATTCTTCATCGTTCATTCTTCATTGATCATTGATCCTTGTTCATTCTTCATCGTTCATTCTTCATTCTTCATTGATCATTGATCCTTGTTCATTCTTCATCATTCATTCGTCATTGACCATTAATCCTTGTTCATTCTTCATCGTTCATTCTTCATTGATCATTGATCCTTGTTCATTCTTCATCGTTCATTCTTCATTGATCATTGATCCTTGTTCATTCTTCATCGTTCATTCGTCATTGACCATTGATCCTTGTTCATTCTTCATCCTTTCTTCTTCATTGATCATTGATCCTTGTTCATTCTTCATCGTTCATTCGTCATTGATCATTGCTCCTTGTTCATTCTTCATTGATCATTGATCCTTGTTCATTCTTCATCGTTCTTTGTTCATTGATCATTGATCCTTGTTCATTCTTCATCGTTCATTCTTCATTGATTATTCATCCTTGTTCATTCTTGATCGTTCATTCTTCATTGATCTTTGATCCTTGTTCATTCTTCCTCGTTCATTTGTCAATGATTATTGATCCTTGTTCATTCTTCATCGTTCATTCTTCATTGATCATTGATCCTTGTTCATTCTTCATCGTTCATTTGTCATTGATCATTGATCCTTGTTCATTCTTCATCGTTCATTCGTCATTGATCATTGATCCTTGTTCATTCTTCATCGTTCATTCTTCATTCATCATTGATCCTTGTTCATTCTTCATCGTTCTTTCTTCATTCATCATTGATCCTTGTTCATTCTTCATCGTTCATTCTTCATTGATCATTGATCCTTGTTCATTCTTCATCGTTTATTCTTCATTGATCATTGATCCTTGTTCATTCTTCATCGTTCATTCTTCATTGATAATTGATCCTTGTTCATTCTTCATCATTCATTCGTCAATAATCATTAATCCTTGTTCATTCTTCATCGTTGATTCGTCATTGAACCATTGATCCTTGTTCATTCTTCATTGATCATTGATCCTTGTTCATTCTTAATCGTTCATTCGTCATTGATCTTTGATCCTTGTTCATTCTTCATCGTTCATTCGTCATTGATCATTGATCCTTGTTCATTCTTCATCGTTCATTCTTCATTGATCATTGATCCTTGTTCATTCTTCATCGTTCATTCTTCATTCTTCATTGATCATTGATCCTTGTTCATTCTTCATCGTTCATTCGTCATTGACCATTAATCCTTGTTCATTCTTGATCGTTCATTCTTCATTGATCAATGATCCTTGTTCATTCTTCATCGTTCATTCTTCATTGATCATTGATCCTTGTTCATTCTTCATCGTTCATTCGTCATTGACCATTGATCCTTGTTCATTCTTCATCGTTCATTCTTCATTGATCCTTGTTCATTCTTCATCGTTCATTCTTCATTCTTCATTGATCATTGATCCTTGTTCATTCTTCATCGTTCATTCGTTATTGACCATTAATCCTTGTTCATTCTTCATCGTTCATTCGTCATTGATCATTGATCATTGTTCATTCTTCATCGTTCATTCTTCATTGATCATTGATCCTTGTTCATTCTTCATCATTCATTCTTCAGTGATCATTGATCCTTGTTCATTCTTCATCGTTCATTTGTCATTGAGGATTGCTCCTTGTTCATTCTTCATCGTTCATTCTTCATTGATCATTGATCCTTGTTCATTCTTCATCGTTCATTCGTCATTGACCATTGATCCTTGTTCATTCTTCATCGTTCATTCTTCATTGATCATTGCATTCGTCATTGATCATTTATCCTTGTTCATTCTTCATCGTTCATTCTTCGTTGATCATTGATCCTTGTTCATTCTTCATCGCTCATTCGTCATTGATCATTGATCCTTGTTCATTATTCATCGTTCATTCTTCATTGATCATTGATCCTTGTTCATTCATCATCGTTCATTCTTCATTCTTCATTGATCATTGATCCTTGTTCATTCTTCATCGTTCATTCTTCATTGATCATTGATCCTTGTTCATTCTTCATCGTTCATTGGTCATTGACCATTGATCCTTGTTCATTCTTCATCGTTTTTTCTTCATTGATCATTGATCCTTGAATTCTTCATCGTTCATTCTTCATTGATCATTGATCCTTGTTCATTCTTCATCGTTCATTCGTTATTGACCAATAATCCTTGTTCATTCTTCATCGTTCCTTCGTCATTGATCATTGATCCTTGTTCATTCTTCATCGTTCATTCTTCATTGATCATTGATCCTTGTTCATTCTTCTTCATTCATTCTTCATTGATGATTGATCCTTGTTCATTCTTCATCGTTCATTCGTCATTGACCATTAATCCTTGTTCATTCTTCATCATTCATTCTTCATTGATCATTGATCCTTATTCATTCTTTATCGTTCATTATTCATTGATCATTGATCCTTGTTCGTTCTTCATCGTTCATTCGTCATTGATCATTGATCCTTGTTCATTCTTTATCGTTCATTCTTCATTGATCATTGATCTTTCTTCATTCTTAATCGTTCATTCGTCATTGATCTTTGATCCTTGTTCATTCTTCATCGTTCATTCGTCATTGATCATTGATCCTTGTTCATTCTTCATCGTTCATTCTTCATTGATCCTTGTTCATTCTTCATCGTTCATTCTTCATTCTTCATTGATCATTGATCCTTGTTTATTCTTCATCGTTCATTCGTCATGGACCATTAATCCTTGTTCATTCTTCATCGTTCATTCTTCATTGATCATTGATCCTTGTTCATTCTTCATCGTTCATTCTTCATTGATCATTGATCCTTGTTCATTCTTCATCGTTCATTCGTCATTGACCATTGATCCTTGTTCATTCTTCATCGTTTCTTCTTCATTGATCATTGATCCTTGTTCATACTTCATCGTTCATTCTTCATTGATCATTGATCCTTGTTCATTCGTTCATTGATCAATGGTTCATTGATCATCGTTCATTCGTCATTGACCATTAATCCTTGTTCATTCTTCATCGTTCATTCTTCATTGATCATTGATCCTTGTTCATTCTTCATGGTTGATTCGTCATTGAACCATTGATCCTTGTTCATTCTTCATCGTTCATTCTTCATTGATCATTGATCCTTGTTCATTCTTTATCGTTCATTCTACATTGATCATTGATCCTTGTTCATTCTTAATCGTTCATTCGTCATTGATCTTTGATCCTTGTTCATTCTTCATCGTTCATTCGTCATTGATCATTGATCCTTGTTCATTCTTCATCGTTCATTCTTCATTAATCACTGATCCTTGTTCATTCTTCATCGTTCATTCTTCATTCTTCATTGATCATTGATCCTTGTTCTTTCTTCATCGTTCATTCGTCATTGACCATTAATCCTTGTTCATTCTTCATCGTTCATTCTTCATTGATCATTGATCCTTGTTCATTCTTCATCGTTCATTCTTCATTGATCATTGATCCTTGTTCATTCTTCATCGTTCATTCGTCATTGACCATTGATCCTTGTTCATTCTTCATCGTTTCTTCTTCATTGATCATTGATCCTTGTTTATACTTCATCGTTCATTCTTCATTGATCATTGATCCTTGTTCATTCTTCATTGTTCATTCGTCATTGACCATTAATCCTTGTTCATTCTTCATCGTTCATTCTTCATTGATCATTGATCCTTGTTCATTCTTCATTGTTGATTCGTCATTGAACCATTGATCCTTGTTCATTCTTCATCGTTCATTGTTCATTGATCATTGATCCTTGTTCATTCTTTATCGTTCATTCTTCATTGATCATTGATCCTTGTTCATTCTTAATCGTTCATTCGTCATTGATCTTTGATCCTTGTTCATTCTTCATCGTTCATTCGTCATTGATCATTGATCCTTGTTCATTCTTCATCGTTCATTCTTCATTGATCATTGATCCTTGTTCATTCTTCATCGTTCATTCTTCATTCTTCATTGATCATTGATCCTTGTTCATTCTTCATCATTCATTCGTCATTGACCATTAATCCTTGTTCATTCTTCATCGTTCATTCTTCATTGATCATTGATCCTTGTTCATTCTTCATCGTTCATTCTTCATTGATCATTGATCCTTGTTCATTCTTCATCGTTCATTCGTCATTGACCATTGATCCTTGTTCATTCTTCATCCTTTCTTCTTCATTGATCATTGATCCTTGTTCATTCTTCATCGTTCATTCGTCATTGATCATTGCTCCTTGTTCATTCTTCATTGATCATTGATCCTTGTTCATTCTTCATCGTTCTTTGTTCATTGATCATTGATCCTTGTTCATTCTTCATCGTTCATTCTTCATTGATTATTCATCCTTGTTCATTCTTGATCGTTCATTCTTCATTGATCTTTGATCCTTGTTCATTCTTCCTCGTTCATTTGTCAATGATTATTGATCCTTGTTCATTCTTCATCGTTCATTCGTCATTGACCATTGATCCTTGTTCATTCTTCATCGTTTCTTCTTCATTGATCATTGATCCTTGTTTATACTTCATCGTTCATTCGTCATTGATCATTGATCCTTGTTCATTCTTCATCGTTCATTCTTCATTCATCATTGATCCTTGTTCATTCTTCATCGTTCTTTCTTCATTCATCATTGATCCTTGTTCATTCTTCATCGTTCATTCTTCATTGATCATTGATCCTTGTTCATTCTTCATCGTTTATTCTTCATTGATCATTGATCCTTGTTCATTCTTCATCGTTCATTCTTCATTGATCATTGATCCTTGTTCGTACTTCATCGTTCATTCTTCATTGATCATTGATCCTTGTTCATTCTTCATCGTTTATTCTTCATTGATCTTTGATCCTTGTTCATTCTTCATCGTTCATTCGTCATTGATCATTGATCCTTGTTCATTCTTCCTCGTTCATTTGTCAATGATCATTGATCCTTGTTCATTCTTCATTGATCTTTGATCCTTGTTCATTCTTCCTCGTTCATTTGTCAATGATCATTGATCCTTGTTCATTCTTAATCGTTCATTCGTCATTGATCATCGATCCTTGTTCTCTCTTCATCGTTCATTCTTCATTGATTATTGAGCCTTGTTCATTCTTCATCGTTCATTCGTCATTGACCATTAATAAATTCTTCATCGTTCATTCTTCATTGATCATTGATCCTTGTTCGTTCTTCATCGTTCATTCTTCATTGATCATTGATCCTTGTTCATTCTTCATCGTTCATTCTTCATTGATCATTGATCCTTGTTCATTCTTCATCGTTCATTCGTCATTGATCATCGATCCTTGTTCATTCTTCATCTTTCATTCTTCATGGATCATTGATCCTTGTTCATTCTTCATCGTTCATTCGTCATTGATCATTGATCCTTGTTCATTTTTCATCGTTCTTTCTTCATTGATCATTGATCATTGATCCTTGTTCGTTCTTCATCGTTCATTCTTCATTCATCATTGATCCTTGTTCATTCTTCATCGTTCATTCTTCATTGATCATTGATCCTTGTTCATTCTTCATCGTTCATTCTTCATTGATCATTGATCCTTGTTCATTCTTCATCATTCATTCTTCATTGATCTTTGATCCTTGTTCATTCTTCATCGTTCATTCGTCATTGATCATTGATCCTTGTTCATTCTTCATTGATCATTGATCCTTGTTCATTCTTCATCGTTCATTCTTCATTGATCATTGATCCTTGTTCATTCTTCATCGTTCATTCTTCATTGATCATTGATCCTTGTTCGTTCTTCATCGTTCATTCTTCATTCATCATTGATCCTTGTTCATTCTTCATCGTTCATTCTTCATTGATCTTGGATCCTTGTTCATTCTTCATCGTTCATTCGTCATTGATCATTGATCCTTGTTCATTCTTCATGGTTGATTCGTCATTGAACCATTGATCCTTGTTCATTCTTCATCGTTCATTCTTCATTGATCATTGATCCTTGTTCATTCTTTATCGTTCATTCTTCATTGATCATTGATCCTTGTTCATTCTTAATCGTTCATTCGTCATTGATCTTTGATCCTTGTTCATTCTTCATCGTTCATTCGTCATTGATCATTGATCCTTGTTCATTCTTCATCGTTCATTCTTCATTAATCATTGATCCTTGTTCATTCTTCATCGTTCATTCTTCATTCTTCATTGATCATTGATCCTTGTTCATTCTTCATCGTTCATTCGTCATTGACCATTAATCCTTGTTCATTCTTCATCGTTCATTCTTCATTGATCATTGATCCTTGTTCATTCTTCATCGTTCATTCTTCATTGATCATTGATCCTTGTTCATTCTTCATCGTTCATTCGTCATTGACCATTGATTCTTGTTCATTCTTCATCGTTTCTTCTTCATTGATCATTGATCCTTGTTCATACTTCATCGTTCATTCTTCATTGATCATTGATCCTTGTTTATTCTTCATTGTTCATTCGTCATTGACCATTAATCCTTGTTCATTCTTCATCGTTCATTCTTCATTGATCATTGATCCTTGTTCATTCTTCATGGTTGATTCGTCATTGAACCATTGATCCTTGTTCATTCTTCATCGTTCATTCTTCATTGATCATTGATCCTTGTTCATTCTTTATCGTTCATTCTTCATTGATCATTGATCCTTGTTCATTCTTAATCGTTCATTCGTCATTGATCTTTGATCCTTGTTCATTCTTCATCGTTCATTCGTCATTGATCATTGATCCTTGTTCATTCTTCATCGTTCATTCTTCATTGATCATTGATCCATGTTCATTCTTCATCGTTCATTCGTCATTGATCATTGATCCTTGTTCATTCTTCGTCGTTCATTCTTCACTGATCATTGATCCTTATTCATTCTTCATCGTTCATTCTTCATTGATCATTGATCCTTGTTCATTCTTCATCGTTCATTCTTCATTGATCATTGATCCTTGTTCATTCTTCATCGTTCATTCGTTATTAATCATTAATCCTTGTTCATTCTTCAGCGTTCATTTCTCATTGACCATTAATACTTGTTCATTCTTCATCGTTCATTCTTCATTGATAATTGATCCTTGTTCATTCTTCATCATTCATTCGTCAATAATCATTAATCCTTGTTCATTCTTCATCGTTGATTCGTCATTGAACCATTGATCCTTGTTCATTCTTCATTGATCATTGATCCTTGTTCATTCTTAATCGTTCATTCGTCATTGATCTTTGATCCTTGTTCATTCTTCATCGTTCATTCGTCATTGATCATTGATCCTTGTTCATTCTTCATCGTTCATTCTTCATTGATCATTGATCCTTGTTCATTCTTCATCGTTCATTCTTCATTCTTCATTGATCATTGATCCTTGTTCATTCTTCATCGTTCATTCGTCATTGACCATTAATCCTTGTTCATTCTTGATCGTTCATTCTTCATTGATCAATGATCCTTGTTCATTCTTCATCGTTCATTCTTCATTGATCATTGATCCTTGTTCATTCTTCATCGTTCATTCGTCATTGACCATTGATCCTTGTTCATTCTTCATCGTTCATTCTTCATTGATCCTTGTTCATTCTTCATCGTTCATTCTACATTCTTCATTGATCATTGATCCTTGTTCATTCTTCATCGTTCATTCGTTATTGACCATTAATCCTTGTTCATTCTTCATCGTTCATTCGTCATTGATCATTGATCCTTGTTCATTCTTCATCGTTCATTCTTCATTGATCATTGATCCTTGTTCATTCTTCATCATTCATTCTTCAGTGATCATTGATCCTTGTTCATTCTTCATCGTTCATTTGTCATTGAGGATTGCTCCTTGTTCATTCTTCATCGTTCATTCTTCATTGATCATTGATCCTTGTTCATTCTTCATCGTTCATTCGTCATTGACCATTGATCCTTGTTCATTCTTCATCGTTCATTCTTCATTGATCATTGCATTCGTCATTGATCATTTATCCTTGTTCATTCTTCATCGTTCATTCTTCGTTGATCATTGATCCTTGTTCATTCTTCATCGCTCATTCGTCATTGATCATTGATCCTTGTTCATTATTCATCGTTCATTCTTCATTGATCATTGATCCTTGTTCATTCATCATCGTTCATTCTTCATTCTTCATTGATCATTGATCCTTGTTCATTCTTCATCGTTCATTCTTCATTGATCATTGATCCTTGTTCATTCTTCATCGTTCATTGGTCATTGACCATTGATCCTTGTTCATTCTTCATCGTTTTTTCTTCATTGATCATTGATCCTTGAATTCTTCACCGTTCATTCTTCATTGATCATTGATCCTTGTTCATTCTTCATCGTTCATTCGTTATTGACCAATAATCCTTGTTCATTCTTCATCGTTCCTTCGTCATTGATCATTGATCCTTGTTCATTCTTCATCGTTCATTCTTCATTGATCATTGATCCTTGTTCATTCTTCTTCATTCATTCTTCATTGATGATTGATCCTTGTTCATTCTTCATCGTTCATTCGTCATTGACCATTAATCCTTGTTCATTCTTCATCATTCATTCTTCATTGATCATTGATCCTTATTCATTCTTTATCGTTCATTATTCATTGATCATTGATCCTTGTTCGTTCTTCATCGTTCATTCGTCATTGATCATTGATCCTTGTTCATTCTTTATCGTTCATTCTTCATTGATCATTGATCTTTCTTCATTCTTAATCGTTCATTCGTCATTGATCTTTGATCCTTGTTCATTCTTCATCGTTCATTCGTCATTGATCATTGATCCTTGTTCATTCTTCATCGTTCATTCTTCATTGATCCTTGTTCATTCTTCATCGTTCATTCTTCATTCTTCATTGATCATTGATCCTTGTTTATTCTTCATCGTTCATTCGTCATGGACCATTAATCCTTGTTCATTCTTCATCGTTCATTCTTCATTGATCATTGATCCTTGTTCATTCTTCATCGTTCATTCTTCATTGATCATTGATCCTTGTTCATTCTTCATCGTTCATTCGTCATTGACCATTGATCCTTGTTCATTCTTCATCGTTTCTTCTTCATTGATCATTGATCCTTGTTCATACTTCATCGTTCATTCTTCATTGATCATTGATCCTTGTTCATTCGTTCATTAATCAATGGTTCATTGATCATCGTTCATTCGTCATTGACCATTAATCCTTGTTCATTCTTCATCGTTCATTCTTCATTGATCATTGATCCTTGTTCATTCTTCATGGTTGATTCGTCATTGAACCATTGATCCTTGTTCATTCTTCATCGTTCATTCTTCATTGATCATTGATCCTTGTTCATTCTTTATCGTTCATTCTACATTGATCATTGATCCTTGTTCATTCTTAATCGTTCATTCGTCATTGATCTTTGATCCTTGTTCATTCTTCATCGTTCATTCGTCATTGATCATTGATCCTTGTTCATTCTTCATCGTTCATTCTTCATTAATCACTGATCCTTGTTCATTCTTCATCGTTCATTCTTCATTCTTCATTGATCATTGATCCTTGTTCTTTCTTCATCGTTCATTCGTCATTGACCATTAATCCTTGTTCATTCTTCATCGTTCATTCTTCATTGATCATTGATCCTTGTTCATTCTTCATCGTTCATTCTTCATTGATCATTGATCCTTGTTCATTCTTCATCGTTCATTCGTCATTGACCATTGATCCTTGTTCATTCTTCATCGTTTCTTCTTCATTGATCATTGATCCTTGTTTATACTTCATCGTTCATTCTTCATTGATCATTGATCCTTGTTCATTCTTCATTGTTCATTCGTCATTGACCATTAATCCTTGTTCATTCTTCATCGTTCATTCTTCATTGATCATTGATCCTTGTTCATTCTTCATTGTTGATTCGTCATTGAACCATTGATCCTTGTTCATTCTTCATCGTTCATTGTTCATTGATCATTGATCCTTGTTCATTCTTTATCGTTCATTCTTCATTGATCATTGATCCTTGTTCATTCTTAATCGTTCATTCGTCATTGATCTTTGATCCTTGTTCATTCTTCATCGTTCATTCGTCATTGATCATTGATCCTTGTTCATTCTTCATCGTTCATTCTTCATTGATCATTGATCCTTGTTCATTCTTCATCGTTCATTCTTCATTCTTCATTGATCATTGATCCTTGTTCATTCTTCATCATTCATTCGTCATTGACCATTAATCCTTGTTCATTCTTCATCGTTCATTCTTCATTGATCATTGATCCTTGTTCATTCTTCATCGTTCATTCTTCATTGATCATTGATCCTTGTTCATTCTTCATCGTTCATTCGTCATTGACCATTGATCCTTGTTCATTCTTCATCCTTTCTTCTTCATTGATCATTGATCCTTGTTCATTCTTCATCGTTCATTCGTCATTGATCATTGCTCCTTGTTCATTCTTCATTGATCATTGATCCTTGTTCATTCTTCATCGTTCTTTGTTCATTGATCATTGATCCTTGTTCATTCTTCATCGTTCATTCTTCATTGATTATTCATCCTTGTTCATTCTTGATCGTTCATTCTTCATTGATCTTTGATCCTTGTTCATTCTTCCTCGTTCATTTGTCAATGATTATTGATCCTTGTTCATTCTTCATCGTTCATTCTTCATTGATCATTGATCCTTGTTCATTCTTCATCGTTCATTTGTCATTGATCATTGATCCTTGTTCATTCTTCATCGTTCATTCGTCATTGATCATTGATCCTTGTTCATTCTTCATCGTTCATTCTTCATTCATCATTGATCCTTGTTCATTCTTCATCGTTCTTTCTTCATTCATCATTGATCCTTGTTCATTCTTCATCGTTCATTCTTCATTGATCATTGATCCTTGTTCATTCTTCATCGTTTATTCTTCATTGATCATTGATCCTTGTTCATTCTTCATCGTTCATTCTTCATTGATAATTGATCCTTGTTCATTCTTCATCATTCATTCGTCAATAATCATTAATCCTTGTTCATTCTTCATCGTTGATTCGTCATTGAACCATTGATCCTTGTTCATTCTTCATTGATCATTGATCCTTGTTCATTCTTAATCGTTCATTCGTCATTGATCTTTGATCCTTGTTCATTCTTCATCGTTCATTCGTCATTGATCATTGATCCTTGTTCATTCTTCATCGTTCATTCTTCATTGATCATTGATCCTTGTTCATTCTTCATCGTTCATTCTTCATTCTTCATTGATCATTGATCCTTGTTCATTCTTCATCGTTCATTCGTCATTGACCATTAATCCTTGTTCATTCTTGATCGTTCATTCTTCATTGATCAATGATCCTTGTTCATTCTTCATCGTTCATTCTTCATTGATCATTGATCCTTGTTCATTCTTCATCGTTCATTCGTCATTGACCATTGATCCTTGTTCATTCTTCATCGTTCATTCTTCATTGATCCTTGTTCATTCTTCATCGTTCATTCTTCATTCTTCATTGATCATTGATCCTTGTTCATTCTTCATCGTTCATTCGTTATTGACCATTAATCCTTGTTCATTCTTCATCGTTCATTCGTCATTGATCATTGATCATTGTTCATTCTTCATCGTTCATTCTTCATTGATCATTGATCCTTGTTCATTCTTCATCATTCATTCTTCAGTGATCATTGATCCTTGTTCATTCTTCATCGTTCATTTGTCATTGAGGATTGCTCCTTGTTCATTCTTCATCGTTCATTCTTCATTGATCATTGATCCTTGTTCATTCTTCATCGTTCATTCGTCATTGACCATTGATCCTTGTTCATTCTTCATCGTTCATTCTTCATTGATCATTGCATTCGTCATTGATCATTTATCCTTGTTCATTCTTCATCGTTCATTCTTCGTTGATCATTGATCCTTGTTCATTCTTCATCGCTCATTCGTCATTGATCATTGATCCTTGTTCATTATTCATCGTTCATTCTTCATTGATCATTGATCCTTGTTCATTCATCATCGTTCATTCTTCATTCTTCATTGATCATTGATCCTTGTTCATTCTTCATCGTTCATTCTTCATTGATCATTGATCCTTGTTCATTCTTCATCGTTCATTGGTCATTGACCATTGATCCTTGTTCATTCTTCATCGTTTTTTCTTCATTGATCATTGATCCTTGAATTCTTCATCGTTCATTCTTCATTGATCATTGATCCTTGTTCATTCTTCATCGTTCATTCGTTATTGACCAATAATCCTTGTTCATTCTTCATCGTTCCTTCGTCATTGATCATTGATCCTTGTTCATTCTTCATCGTTCATTCTTCATTGATCATTGATCCTTGTTCATTCTTCTTCATTCATTCTTCATTGATGATTGATCCTTGTTCATTCTTCATCGTTCATTCGTCATTGACCATTAATCCTTGTTCATTCTTCATCATTCATTCTTCATTGATCATTGATCCTTATTCATTCTTTATCGTTCATTATTCATTGATCATTGATCCTTGTTCGTTCTTCATCGTTCATTCGTCATTGATCATTGATCCTTGTTCATTCTTTATCGTTCATTCTTCATTGATCATTGATCTTTCTTCATTCTTAATCGTTCATTCGTCATTGATCTTTGATCCTTGTTCATTCTTCATCGTTCATTCGTCATTGATCATTGATCCTTGTTCATTCTTCATCGTTCATTCTTCATTGATCCTTGTTCATTCTTCATCGTTCATTCTTCATTCTTCATTGATCATTGATCCTTGTTTATTCTTCATCGTTCATTCGTCATGGACCATTAATCCTTGTTCATTCTTCATCGTTCATTCTTCATTGATCATTGATCCTTGTTCATTCTTCATCGTTCATTCTTCATTGATCATTGATCCTTGTTCATTCTTCATCGTTCATTCGTCATTGACCATTGATCCTTGTTCATTCTTCATCGTTTCTTCTTCATTGATCATTGATCCTTGTTCATACTTCATCGTTCATTCTTCATTGATCATTGATCCTTGTTCATTCGTTCATTGATCAATGGTTCATTGATCATCGTTCATTCGTCATTGACCATTAATCCTTGTTCATTCTTCATCGTTCATTCTTCATTGATCATTGATCCTTGTTCATTCTTCATGGTTGATTCGTCATTGAACCATTGATCCTTGTTCATTCTTCATCGTTCATTCTTCATTGATCATTGATCCTTGTTCATTCTTTATCGTTCATTCTACATTGATCATTGATCCTTGTTCATTCTTAATCGTTCATTCGTCATTGATCTTTGATCCTTGTTCATTCTTCATCGTTCATTCGTCATTGATCATTGATCCTTGTTCATTCTTCATCGTTCATTCTTCATTAATCACTGATCCTTGTTCATTCTTCATCGTTCATTCTTCATTCTTCATTGATCATTGATCCTTGTTCTTTCTTCATCGTTCATTCGTCATTGACCATTAATCCTTGTTCATTCTTCATCGTTCATTCTTCATTGATCATTGATCCTTGTTCATTCTTCATCGTTCATTCTTCATTGATCATTGATCCTTGTTCATTCTTCATCGTTCATTCGTCATTGACCATTGATCCTTGTTCATTCTTCATCGTTTCTTCTTCATTGATCATTGATCCTTGTTTATACTTCATCGTTCATTCTTCATTGATCATTGATCCTTGTTCATTCTTCATTGTTCATTCGTCATTGACCATTAATCCTTGTTCATTCTTCATCGTTCATTCTTCATTGATCATTGATCCTTGTTCATTCTTCATTGTTGATTCGTCATTGAACCATTGATCCTTGTTCATTCTTCATCGTTCATTGTTCATTGATCATTGATCCTTGTTCATTCTTTATCGTTCATTCTTCATTGATCATTGATCCTTGTTCATTCTTAATCGTTCATTCGTCATTGATCTTTGATCCTTGTTCATTCTTCATCGTTCATTCGTCATTGATCATTGATCCTTGTTCATTCTTCATCGTTCATTCTTCATTGATCATTGATCCTTGTTCATTCTTCATCGTTCATTCTTCATTCTTCATTGATCATTGATCCTTGTTCATTCTTCATCATTCATTCGTCATTGACCATTAATCCTTGTTCATTCTTCATCGTTCATTCTTCATTGATCATTGATCCTTGTTCATTCTTCATCGTTCATTCTTCATTGATCATTGATCCTTGTTCATTCTTCATCGTTCATTCGTCATTGACCATTGATCCTTGTTCATTCTTCATCCTTTCTTCTTCATTGATCATTGATCCTTGTTCATTCTTCATCGTTCATTCGTCATTGATCATTGCTCCTTGTTCATTCTTCATTGATCATTGATCCTTGTTCATTCTTCATCGTTCTTTGTTCATTGATCATTGATCCTTGTTCATTCTTCATCGTTCATTCTTCATTGATTATTCATCCTTGTTCATTCTTGATCGTTCATTCTTCATTGATCTTTGATCCTTGTTCATTCTTCCTCGTTCATTTGTCAATGATTATTGATCCTTGTTCATTCTTCATCGTTCATTCTTCATTGATCATTGATCCTTGTTCATTCTTCATCGTTCATTTGTCATTGATCATTGATCCTTGTTCATTCTTCATCGTTCATTCGTCATTGATCATTGATCCTTGTTCATTCTTCATCGTTCATTCTTCATTCATCATTGATCCTTGTTCATTCTTCATCGTTCATTCTTCATTGATCATTGATCCTTGTTCATTCTTCATCGTTTATTCTTCATTGATCATTGATCCTTGTTCATTCTTCATCGTTCATTCTTCATTGATCATTGATCCTTGTTCGTTCTTCATCGTTCATTCTTCATTGATCATTGATCCTTGTTCATTCTTCATCGTTCATTCTTCATTGATCTTTGATCCTTGTTCATTCTTCATCGTTCATTCGTCATTGATCATTGATCCTTGTTCATTCTTCCTCGTTCATTTGTCAATGATCATTGATCCTTGTTCATTCTTCATTGATCTTTGATCCTTGTTCATTCTTCCTCGTTCATTTGTCAATGATCATTGATCCTTGTTCATTCTTAATCGTTCATTCGTCATTGATCATCGATCCTTGTTCTCTCTTCATCGTTCATTCTTCATTGATTATTGAGCCTTGTTCATTCTTCATCGTTCATTCGTCATTGACCATTAATAAATTCTTCATCGTTCATTCTTCATTGATCATTGATCCTTGTTCGTTCTTCATCGTTCATTCTTCATTGATCATTGATCCTTGTTCATTCTTCATCGTTCATTCTTCTTTGATCATTGATCCTTGTTCATTCTTCATCGTTCATTCGTCATTGATCATCGATCCTTGTTCATTCTTCATCTTTCATTCTTCATGGATCATTGATCCTTGTTCATTCTTTATCGTTCATTCTTCATTGATCATTGATCCTTGTTCATTCTTAATCGTTCATTCGTCATTGATCTTTGATCCTTGTTCATTCTTCATCGTTCATTCGTCATTGATCATTGATCCTTGTTCATTCTTCATCGTTCATTCTTCATTGATCATTGATCCATGTTCATTCTTCATCGTTCATTCGTCATTGATCATTGATCCTTGTTCATTCTTCGTCGTTCATTCTTCACTGATCATTGATCCTTATTCATTCTTCATCGTTCATTCTTCATTGATCATTGATCCTTGTTCATTCTTCATCGTTCATTCTTCATTGATCATTGATCCTTGTTCATTCTTCATCGTTCATTCGTTATTAATCATTAATCCTTGTTCATTCTTCAGCGTTCATTTCTCATTGACCATTAATACTTGTTCATTCTTCATCGTTCATTCTTCATTGATAATTGATCCTTGTTCATTCTTCATCATTCATTCGTCAATAATCATTAATCCTTGTTCATTCTTCATCGTTGATTCGTCATTGAACCATTGATCCTTGTTCATTCTTCATTGATCATTGATCCTTGTTCATTCTTAATCGTTCATTCGTCATTGATCTTTGATCCTTGTTCATTCTTCATCGTTCATTCGTCATTGATCATTGATCCTTGTTCATTCTTCATCGTTCATTCTTCATTGATCATTGATCCTTGTTCATTCTTCATCGTTCATTCTTCATTCTTCATTGATCATTGATCCTTGTTCATTCTTCATCGTTCATTCGTCATTGACCATTAATCCTTGTTCATTCTTGATCGTTCATTCTTCATTGATCAATGATCCTTGTTCATTCTTCATCGTTCATTCTTCATTGATCATTGATCCTTGTTCATTCTTCATCGTTCATTCGTCATTGACCATTGATCCTTGTTCATTCTTCATCGTTCATTCTTCATTGATCCTTGTTCATTCTTCATCGTTCATTCTACATTCTTCATTGATCATTGATCCTTGTTCATTCTTCATCGTTCATTCGTTATTGACCATTAATCCTTGTTCATTCTTCATCGTTCATTCGTCATTGATCATTGATCCTTGTTCATTCTTCATCGTTCATTCTTCATTGATCATTGATCCTTGTTCATTCTTCATCATTCATTCTTCAGTGATCATTGATCCTTGTTCATTCTTCATCGTTCATTTGTCATTGAGGATTGCTCCTTGTTCATTCTTCATCGTTCATTCTTCATTGATCATTGATCCTTGTTCATTCTTCATCGTTCATTCGTCATTGACCATTGATCCTTGTTCATTCTTCATCGTTCATTCTTCATTGATCATTGCATTCGTCATTGATCATTTATCCTTGTTCATTCTTCATCGTTCATTCTTCGTTGATCATTGATCCTTGTTCATTCTTCATCGCTCATTCGTCATTGATCATTGATCCTTGTTCATTATTCATCGTTCATTCTTCATTGATCATTGATCCTTGTTCATTCATCATCGTTCATTCTTCATTCTTCATTGATCATTGATCCTTGTTCATTCTTCATCGTTCATTCTTCATTGATCATTGATCCTTGTTCATTCTTCATCGTTCATTGGTCATTGACCATTGATCCTTGTTCATTCTTCATCGTTTTTTCTTCATTGATCATTGATCCTTGAATTCTTCACCGTTCATTCTTCATTGATCATTGATCCTTGTTCATTCTTCATCGTTCATTCGTTATTGACCAATAATCCTTGTTCATTCTTCATCGTTCCTTCGTCATTGATCATTGATCCTTGTTCATTCTTCATCGTTCATTCTTCATTGATCATTGATCCTTGTTCATTCTTCTTCATTCATTCTTCATTGATGATTGATCCTTGTTCATTCTTCATCGTTCATTCGTCATTGACCATTAATCCTTGTTCATTCTTCATCATTCATTCTTCATTGATCATTGATCCTTATTCATTCTTTATCGTTCATTATTCATTGATCATTGATCCTTGTTCGTTCTTCATCGTTCATTCGTCATTGATCATTGATCCTTGTTCATTCTTTATCGTTCATTCTTCATTGATCATTGATCTTTCTTCATTCTTAATCGTTCATTCGTCATTGATCTTTGATCCTTGTTCATTCTTCATCGTTCATTCGTCATTGATCATTGATCCTTGTTCATTCTTCATCGTTCATTCTTCATTGATCCTTGTTCATTCTTCATCGTTCATTCTTCATTCTTCATTGATCATTGATCCTTGTTTATTCTTCATCGTTCATTCGTCATGGACCATTAATCCTTGTTCATTCTTCATCGTTCATTCTTCATTGATCATTGATCCTTGTTCATTCTTCATCGTTCATTCTTCATTGATCATTGATCCTTGTTCATTCTTCATCGTTCATTCGTCATTGACCATTGATCCTTGTTCATTCTTCATCGTTCATTCGTCATTGACCATTGATCCTTGTTCATTCTTCATCGTTTCTTCTTCATTGATCATTGATCCTTGTTTATACTTCATCGTTCATTCTTCATTGATCATTGATCCTTGTTCATTCTTCATTGTTCATTCGTCATTGACCATTAATCCTTGTTCATTCTTCATCGTTCATTCTTCATTGATCATTGATCCTTGTTCATTCTTCATTGTTGATTCGTCATTGAACCATTGATCCTTGTTCATTCTTCATCGTTCATTGTTCATTGATCATTGATCCTTGTTCATTCTTTATCGTTCATTCTTCATTGATCATTGATCCTTGTTCATTCTTAATCGTTCATTCGTCATTGATCTTTGATCCTTGTTCATTCTTCATCGTTCATTCGTCATTGATCATTGATCCTTGTTCATTCTTCATCGTTCATTCTTCATTGATCATTGATCCTTGTTCATTCTTCATCGTTCATTCTTCATTCTTCATTGATCATTGATCCTTGTTCATTCTTCATCATTCATTCGTCATTGACCATTAATCCTTGTTCATTCTTCATCGTTCATTCTTCATTGATCATTGATCCTTGTTCATTCTTCATCGTTCATTCTTCATTGATCATTGATCCTTGTTCATTCTTCATCGTTCATTCGTCATTGACCATTGATCCTTGTTCATTCTTCATCCTTTCTTCTTCATTGATCATTGATCCTTGTTCATTCTTCATCGTTCATTCGTCATTGATCATTGCTCCTTGTTCATTCTTCATTGATCATTGATCCTTGTTCATTCTTCATCGTTCTTTGTTCATTGATCATTGATCCTTGTTCATTCTTCATCGTTCATTCTTCATTGATTATTCATCCTTGTTCATTCTTGATCGTTCATTCTTCATTGATCTTTGATCCTTGTTCATTCTTCCTCGTTCATTTGTCAATGATTATTGATCCTTGTTCATTCTTCATCGTTCATTCTTCATTGATCATTGATCCTTGTTCATTCTTCATCGTTCATTTGTCATTGATCATTGATCCTTGTTCATTCTTCATCGTTCATTCGTCATTGATCATTGATCCTTGTTCATTCTTCATCGTTCATTCTTCATTCATCATTGATCCTTGTTCATTCTTCATCGTTCATTCTTCATTGATCATTGATCCTTGTTCATTCTTCATCGTTTATTCTTCATTGATCATTGATCCTTGTTCATTCTTCATCGTTCATTCTTCATTGATCATTGATCCTTGTTCGTTCTTCATCGTTCATTCTTCATTGATCATTGATCCTTGTTCATTCTTCATCGTTCATTCTTCATTGATCTTTGATCCTTGTTCATTCTTCATCGTTCATTCGTCATTGATCATTGATCCTTGTTCATTCTTCCTCGTTCATTTGTCAATGATCATTGATCCTTGTTCATTCTTCATTGATCTTTGATCCTTGTTCATTCTTCCTCGTTCATTTGTCAATGATCATTGATCCTTGTTCATTCTTAATCGTTCATTCGTCATTGATCATCGATCCTTGTTCTCTCTTCATCGTTCATTCTTCATTGATTATTGAGCCTTGTTCATTCTTCATCGTTCATTCGTCATTGACCATTAATAAATTCTTCATCGTTCATTCTTCATTGATCATTGATCCTTGTTCGTTCTTCATCGTTCATTCTTCATTGATCATTGATCCTTGTTCATTCTTCATCGTTCATTCTTCTTTGATCATTGATCCTTGTTCATTCTTCATCGTTCATTCGTCATTGATCATCGATCCTTGTTCATTCTTCATCTTTCATTCTTCATGGATCATTGATCCTTGTTCATTCTTTATCGTTCATTCTTCATTGATCATTGATCCTTGTTCATTCTTAATCGTTCATTCGTCATTGATCTTTGATCCTTGTTCATTCTTCATCGTTCATTCGTCATTGATCATTGATCCTTGTTCATTCTTCATCGTTCATTCTTCATTGATCATTGATCCATGTTCATTCTTCATCGTTCATTCGTCATTGATCATTGATCCTTGTTCATTCTTCGTCGTTCATTCTTCACTGATCATTGATCCTTATTCATTCTTCATCGTTCATTCTTCATTGATCATTGATCCTTGTTCATTCTTCATCGTTCATTCTTCATTGATCATTGATCCTTGTTCATTCTTCATCGTTCATTCGTTATTAATCATTAATCCTTGTTCATTCTTCAGCGTTCATTTCTCATTGACCATTAATACTTGTTCATTCTTCATCGTTCATTCTTCATTGATAATTGATCCTTGTTCATTCTTCATCATTCATTCGTCAATAATCATTAATCCTTGTTCATTCTTCATCGTTGATTCGTCATTGAACCATTGATCCTTGTTCATTCTTCATTGATCATTGATCCTTGTTCATTCTTAATCGTTCATTCGTCATTGATCTTTGATCCTTGTTCATTCTTCATCGTTCATTCGTCATTGATCATTGATCCTTGTTCATTCTTCATCGTTCATTCTTCATTGATCATTGATCCTTGTTCATTCTTCATCGTTCATTCTTCATTCTTCATTGATCATTGATCCTTGTTCATTCTTCATCGTTCATTCGTCATTGACCATTAATCCTTGTTCATTCTTGATCGTTCATTCTTCATTGATCAATGATCCTTGTTCATTCTTCATCGTTCATTCTTCATTGATCATTGATCCTTGTTCATTCTTCATCGTTCATTCGTCATTGACCATTGATCCTTGTTCATTCTTCATCGTTCATTCTTCATTGATCCTTGTTCATTCTTCATCGTTCATTCTACATTCTTCATTGATCATTGATCCTTGTTCATTCTTCATCGTTCATTCGTTATTGACCATTAATCCTTGTTCATTCTTCATCGTTCATTCGTCATTGATCATTGATCCTTGTTCATTCTTCATCGTTCATTCTTCATTGATCATTGATCCTTGTTCATTCTTCATCATTCATTCTTCAGTGATCATTGATCCTTGTTCATTCTTCATCGTTCATTTGTCATTGAGGATTGCTCCTTGTTCATTCTTCATCGTTCATTCTTCATTGATCATTGATCCTTGTTCATTCTTCATCGTTCATTCGTCATTGACCATTGATCCTTGTTCATTCTTCATCGTTCATTCTTCATTGATCATTGCATTCGTCATTGATCATTTATCCTTGTTCATTCTTCATCGTTCATTCTTCGTTGATCATTGATCCTTGTTCATTCTTCATCGCTCATTCGTCATTGATCATTGATCCTTGTTCATTATTCATCGTTCATTCTTCATTGATCATTGATCCTTGTTCATTCATCATCGTTCATTCTTCATTCTTCATTGATCATTGATCCTTGTTCATTCTTCATCGTTCATTCTTCATTGATCATTGATCCTTGTTCATTCTTCATCGTTCATTGGTCATTGACCATTGATCCTTGTTCATTCTTCATCGTTTTTTCTTCATTGATCATTGATCCTTGAATTCTTCACCGTTCATTCTTCATTGATCATTGATCCTTGTTCATTCTTCATCGTTCATTCGTTATTGACCAATAATCCTTGTTCATTCTTCATCGTTCCTTCGTCATTGATCATTGATCCTTGTTCATTCTTCATCGTTCATTCTTCATTGATCATTGATCCTTGTTCATTCTTCTTCATTCATTCTTCATTGATGATTGATCCTTGTTCATTCTTCATCGTTCATTCGTCATTGACCATTAATCCTTGTTCATTCTTCATCATTCATTCTTCATTGATCATTGATCCTTATTCATTCTTTATCGTTCATTATTCATTGATCATTGATCCTTGTTCGTTCTTCATCGTTCATTCGTCATTGATCATTGATCCTTGTTCATTCTTTATCGTTCATTCTTCATTGATCATTGATCTTTCTTCATTCTTAATCGTTCATTCGTCATTGATCTTTGATCCTTGTTCATTCTTCATCGTTCATTCGTCATTGATCATTGATCCTTGTTCATTCTTCATCGTTCATTCTTCATTGATCCTTGTTCATTCTTCATCGTTCATTCTTCATTCTTCATTGATCATTGATCCTTGTTTATTCTTCATCGTTCATTCGTCATGGACCATTAATCCTTGTTCATTCTTCATCGTTCATTCTTCATTGATCATTGATCCTTGTTCATTCTTCATCGTTCATTCTTCATTGATCATTGATCCTTGTTCATTCTTCATCGTTCATTCGTCATTGACCATTGATCCTTGTTCATTCTTCATCGTTTCTTCTTCATTGATCATTGATCCTTGTTCATACTTCATCGTTCATTCTTCATTGATCATTGATCCTTGTTCATTCGTTCATTAATCAATGGTTCATTGATCATCGTTCATTCGTCATTGACCATTAATCCTTGTTCATTCTTCATCGTTCATTCTTCATTGATCATTGATCCTTGTTCATTCTTCATGGTTGATTCGTCATTGAACCATTGATCCTTGTTCATTCTTCATCGTTCATTCTTCATTGATCATTGATCCTTGTTCATTCTTTATCGTTCATTCTACATTGATCATTGATCCTTGTTCATTCTTAATCGTTCATTCGTCATTGATCTTTGATCCTTGTTCATTCTTCATCGTTCATTCGTCATTGATCATTGATCCTTGTTCATTCTTCATCGTTCATTCTTCATTAATCACTGATCCTTGTTCATTCTTCATCGTTCATTCTTCATTCTTCATTGATCATTGATCCTTGTTCTTTCTTCATCGTTCATTCGTCATTGACCATTAATCCTTGTTCATTCTTCATCGTTCATTCTTCATTGATCATTGATCCTTGTTCATTCTTCATCGTTCATTCTTCATTGATCATTGATCCTTGTTCATTCTTCATCGTTCATTCGTCATTGACCATTGATCCTTGTTCATTCTTCATCGTTTCTTCTTCATTGATCATTGATCCTTGTTTATACTTCATCGTTCATTCGTCATTGATCATTGATCCTTGTTCATTCTTCATCGTTCATTCTTCATTCATCATTGATCCTTGTTCATTCTTCATCGTTCTTTCTTCATTCATCATTGATCCTTGTTCATTCTTCATCGTTCATTCTTCATTGATCATTGATCCTTGTTCATTCTTCATCGTTTATTCTTCATTGATCATTGATCCTTGTTCATTCTTCATCGTTCATTCTTCATTGATCATTGATCCTTGTTCGTACTTCATCGTTCATTCGTCATTGATCATTGATCCTTGTTCATTCTTCATCGTTCATTCTTCATTGATCTTTGATCCTTGTTCATTCTTCATCGTTCATTCTTCATTGATCATTGATCCTTGTTCATTCTTCATCGTTTATTCTTCATTGATCATTGATCCTTGTTCATTCTTCATCGTTCATTCTTCATTGATCATTGATCCTTGTTCGTTCTTCATCGTTCATTCTTCATTGATCATTGATCCTTGTTCCTTCTTCATCGTTCATTCTTCATTGATCTTTGATCCTTGTTCATTCTTCATCGTTCATTCGTCATTGATCATTGATCCTTGTTCATTCTTCCTCGTTCATTTGTCAATGATCATTGATCCTTGTTCATTCTTCATTGATCTTTGATCCTTGTTCATTCTTCCTCGTTCATTTGTCAATGATCATTGATCCTTGTTCATTCTTAATCGTTCATTCGTCATTGATCATCGATCCTTGTTCTCTCTTCATCGTTCATTCTTCATTGATTATTGAGCCTTGTTCATTCTTCATCGTTCATTCGTCATTGACCATTAATAAATTCTTCATCGTTCATTCTTCATTGATCATTGATCCTTGTTCGTTCTTCATCGTTCATTCTTCATTGATCATTGATCCTTGTTCATTCTTCATCGTTCATTCTTCTTTGATCATTGATCCTTGTTCATTCTTCATCGTTCATTCGTCATTGATCATCGATCCTTGTTCATTCTTCATCTTTCATTCTTCATGGATCATTGATCCTTGTTCATTCTTCATCGTTCATTCGTCATTGATCATTGATCCTTGTTCATTTTTCATCGTTCTTTCTTCATTGATCATTGATCCTTGTTCATTCTTCATCGTTCATTCGTCATTGACCATTAATCCTTGTTCATTCTTCATCGTTCATTCTTCATTGATCATTGATCCTTGTTCATTCTTCATCGTTCATTCTTCATTGATCATTGATCCTTGTTCATTCTTCATCGTTCATTCTTCATTGATCATTGATCCTTGTTCATTCTTCATCGTTCATTCGTCATTGACCATTGATCCTTGTTCTCTCTTTATCGTTCATTCTTCATTGATCATTGAGCCTTGTTCTCTCTTTATCGTTCATTCTTCATCGTTCATTCGTCATTGACCATTGATCCTTGTTCATTTTTCATCGTTCTTTCTTCATTGATCATTGATCCTTGTTCATTCTTCATCGTTCATTCGTCATTGACCATTAATCCTTGTTCATACTTCATCGTTCATTCTTCATTCATCATTGATCCTTGTTCATTCTTCATCGTTCATTCTTCATTGATCATTGATCCTTGTTCATTCTTCATCGTTCATTCTTCATTGATCATTGATCCTTGTTCATTCTTCATCATTCATTCTTCATTGATCTTTGATCCTTGTTCATTCTTCATCGTTCATTCGTCATTGATCATTGATCCTTGTTCATTCTTCATTGATCATTGATCCTTGTTCATTCTTCATCGTTCATTCTTCATTGATCATTGATCCTTGTTCATTCTTCATCGTTCATTCTTCATTGATCATTGATCCTTGTTCGTTCTTCATCGTTCATTCTTCATTCATCATTGATCCTTGTTCATTCTTCATCGTTCATTCTTCATTGATCTTGGATCCTTGTTCATTCTTCATCGTTCATTCGTCATTGATCATTGATCCTTGTTCATTCTTCATCGTTCTTTCTTCATTTATCATGGATCCTTGTTCATTCTTCATCATTCTTTCTTCATTGAACATTGATCCTTGTTCATTCTTCATCGTTCATTCGTCATTGATCATCGATCCTTGTTTATTCTTCATCGTTCATTCTTCATTGATCATTGATCCTTGTTCATTCTTCATCGTTCATTCTTCATTGATCATTGATCCTTGTTCATTCTTCATGGTTGATTCGTCATTGAACCATTGATCCTTGTTCATTCTTCATCGTTCATTCTTCATTGATCATTGATCCTTGTTCGTTCTTCATCGTTCATTCTTCATTCATCATTGATCCTTGTTCATTCTTCATCGTTCATTCTTCATTGATCATTGATCCTTGTTCATTCTTCATCGTTCATTCTTCATTGATCATTGATCCTTGTTCATTCTTCATCGTTCATTCTTCATTGATCATTGATCCTTGTTCGTTCTTCATCGTTCATTCTTCATTCATCATTGATCCTTGTTCATTCTTCATCGTTCATTCTTCATTGATCTTGGATCCTTGTTCATTCTTCATCGTTCATTCGTCATTGATCATTGATCCTTGTTCATTCTTCATCGTTCTTTCTTCATTTATCATGGATCCTTGTTCATTCTTCATCATTCTTTCTTCATTGAACATTGATCCTTGTTCATTCTTCATCTTTCATTCGTCATTGATCATCGATCCTTGTTTATTCTTCATCGTTCATTCTTCATTGATCATTGATCCTTGTTCATTCTTCATCGTTCATTCTTCATTGATCATTGATCCTTGTTCATTCTTCATCGTTCATTCGTCATTGACCATTGATCCTTGTTCTCTCTTTATCGTTCATTCTTCATTGATCATTGAGCCTTGTTCATTCTTCATCGTTCATTCGTCATTGACCATTAATCCTTGTTCATTCTTCATCGTTCATTCTTCATTGATCATTGATCCTTGTTCATTCTTCATCGTTCATTCTTCATTGATCATTGATCCTTGTTCATTCTTCATCGTTCATTCTTCATTGATCATTGATCCTTGTTCATTCTTCATCGTTCATTCGTCATTGATCATTGATCCTTGTTCATTCTTCATCTTTCATTCTTCATTGATCATTGATCCTTGTTCATTCTTCATCGTTCATTCGTCATTGATCATTGCTCCTTGTTCATTCTTCATCGTTCATTCGTCATTGACCATTAATCCTTGTTCATTCTTCATCGTTCATTCGTCATTGACCATTAATCCTTGTTCATTCTTCATCGTTCATTCTTCATTGATCATTGATCCTTGTTCATTCTTCATCGTTCCTTCTTCATTGATCATTGATCCTTGTTCATTCTTCATCGTCCATTCGTCATTGACCATTGATCCTTGTTCATTCTTCATCGTACATTCTTCATTGATCATTGATCGTTGTTCATTCTTCATCGTTCATTCTTCATTGATCATTGATCCTTGTTCTTTCTTCATCGTTCATTCGTCATTGATCATTGATCCTTGTTCATTCTTCATCGTTCATTTGTCATTGATCATTGATCCTTGTTCATTCTTCATCATTCAGTCGTCATTGATCATTGATCCTTGTTCATTCTTCATCGTTCATTCTTCATTCATCATTGATCCTTGTTCATTCTTCATCGTTCTTTCTTCATTCTTCATTGATCCTTGTTCATTCTTCATCGTTCATTCTTCATTGATCATTGATCCTTGTTCATTCTTCATCGTTTATTCTTCATTGATCATTGATCCTTGTTCATTCTTCATCGTTCTTTCTTCATTCTTCATTGATCCTTGTTCATTCTTCATCGTTCATTCTTCATTGATCATTGATCCTTGTTCATTCTTCATCGTTTATTCTTCATTGATCATTGATCCTTGTTCATTCTTCATCGTTCATTCTTCATTGATTATTGAGCCTTGTTCATTCTTCATCGTTCATTCGTCATTGACCATTAATCCTTGTTCATTCTTCATCGTTCATTCTTCATTGATCATTGATCCTTGTTCATTCTTCATCGTTCATTCGTCATTGACCTTTGATCCTTGTTCTCTCTTCATCGTTCATTCTTCATTGATCATTGAGCCTTGTTCATTCTTCATCGTTCATTCGTCATTGACCATTAATCCTTGTTCATTCTTCATCGTTCATTCTTCATTGATCATTGATCCTTGTTCATTCTTCGTCGTTCATTCTTCATTGATCATTGATCCTTGTTCATTCTTCATCGTTCATTCTTCATTGATCATTGATCCTTGTTCATTCTTCATCGTTCATTCATCATTGATCATTGATCCTTGTTCATTCCTCATCTTTCATTCTTCATGGATCATTGATCCTTGTTCATTCTTCATCGTTCATTCGTCATTGATCATTGATCCTTGTTCATTCTTCATCGTTCATTCTTCATTTATCATTGATCCTTGTTCCTTCTTCATCATTCTTTCTTCATTGAACATTGATCCTTGTTCATTCTTCATCGTTCATTCGTCATTGAACATCGATCCTTGTTTATTCTTCATCGTTCATTCTTCATTGATCATTGATCCTTGTTCATTCTTCATCGTTCATTCTTCATTGATCATTGATCCTTGTTCATTCTTCATCGTTCATTCCTCATTGACCATTGATCCTTGTTCTCTCTTCATCATTCATTCTTCATTGATCATTGAGCCTTGTTCATTCTTCATCGTTCATTCGTCATTGACCATTAATCCTTGTTCATTCTTCATCGTTCATTCTTCATTGATCATTGATCCTTGTTCATTCTTCATCGTTCATTCTTCATTGATCATTGATCCTTGTTCATTCTTCATCGTTCATTCTTCATTGATCATTGATCCTTGTTCATTCTTCATCGTTCATTCGTCATTGATCATTGATCCTTGTTCATTCTTCATCTTTCATTCTTCATTGATCATTGATCCTTGTTCATTCTTCATCGTTCATTCGTCATTGATCATTGATCCTTGTTCATTCTTCATCGTTCATTCTTCATTGATTATTCATCCTTGTTCATTCTTCATCGTTCATTCTTCATTGATCATTGATCCTTGTTCATTCTTCATCGTTCCTTCTTCATTGATCATTGATCCTTGTTCATTCTTCATCGTCCATTCGTCATTGACCATTGATCCTTGTTCATTCTTCATCGTTCATTCTTCATTGATCATTCATCCTTGTTCATTCTTCATTGTTCATTCTTCATTGATCATTGATCCTTGTTCATTCTTCATCGTTCCTTCTTCATTGATCATTGATCCTTGTTCATTCTTCATCGTCCATTCGTCATTGACCATTGATCCTTGTTCATTCTTCATCGTACATTCTTCATTGATCATTGATCGTTGTTCATTCTTCATCGTTCATTCTTCATTGATCATTGAACCTTGTTCATTCTTCATCGTTTCTTCATGATTGATCATTGATCCTTGTTCATTCTTCATCGTCCATTCCTCATTGACCATTGATCCTTGTTCATTCTTCATCGTTCATTCTTCATTGATCATTGATCGTTGTTCATTCTTCATCGTTCATTCTTCATTGATCATTGATCCTTGTTCATTCTTCATCGTTCATTCGTCATTGATCATTGCTCCTTGTTCATTCTTCATCGTTCATTCTTCATTGATCATTGATCCTTGTTCATTCTTCATCGTTCATTCATCGTTGATTATTCATCCTTGTTCATTTTTGATCGTTCATTCTTCATTGATCTTTGATCCTTGTTCATTCTTCCTCGTTCATTTGTCAATGATCATTGATCCTTGTTCATTCTTCATCGTTCATTCTTCATTGATCATTGATCCTTGTTCATTCTTAATCGTTCATTTGTCATTGATCATTGATCCTTGTTCCTTCTTCATCGTTCATTCGTCATTGATCATTGATCCTTGTTCATTCTTCATCGTTCATTCTTCATTCATCATTGATCCTTGTTCATTCTTCATCGTTCTTTCTTCATTGATCATTGATCCTTGTTCATTCTTCATCGTTCATTCTTCATTGATCATTGATCCTTGTTCATTCTTCATCGTTCATTCTTCATTGATCATTGATCCTTGTTCATTCTTCATCGTTCATTCTTCATTCATCATTGATCCTTGTTCATTCTTCATCGTTCTTTCTGCATTGATCATTGATCCTTGTTCATTCTTAATTGTTCATTCGTCATTGATCATCGATCCTTGTTCTATCTTCATCGTTCATTCTTCATTGATCATTGAGCCTTGTTCATTCTTCATCGTTCATTCGTCATTGACCATTAATCCTTGTTCATTCTTCATCGTTCATTCTTCATTGATCATTGATCCTTGTTCATTCTTCATCGTTCATTCTTCATTGATCATTGATCATTGATCCTTGTTCATTCTTCATCGTTCATTCTTCATTGCTCTTTGATCCTTGTTCATTCTTCATCGTTCATTCGTCATTGATCATTGATCCTTGTTCATTCTTCATCGTTCATTCTTCATTGATCATTGATCCTTGTTCATTCTTCATCGTTCATTCTTCATTGATCATTGATCCTTGTTCATTCTTCATCGTTCATTCTTCATTGATCATTGATCCTTGTTCGTTCTTCATCGTTCATTCTTCATTCATCATTGATCCTTGTTCATTCTTCATCGTTCATTCTTCATTGATCTTGGATCCTTGTTCATTCTTCATCGTTCATTCGTCATTGATCATTGATCCTTGTTCATTCTTCATCGTTCATTCTTCATTTATCATTGATCCTTGTTCATTCTTCATCATTCTTTCTTCATTGAACATTGATCCTTGTTCATTCTTCATCGTTCATTCGTCATTGATCATCGATCCTTGTTTATTCTTCATCGTTCATTCTTCATTGATCATTGATCCTTGTTCATTCTTCATCGTTCATTCTTCATTGATCATTGATCCTTGTTCATTCTTCATCGTTCATTCGTCATTGACCATTGATCCTTGTTCTCTCTTCATCGTTCATTCTTCATTGATCATTGAGCCTTGTTGATTCTTCATCGTTCATTCGTCATTGACCATTAATCCTTGTTCATTCTTCATCGTTCATTCTTCATTGATCATTGATCCTTGTTCATTCTTCATCGTTCATTCTTCATTGATCATTGATCATTGATCCTTGTTCCTTCTTCATCGTTCATTCTTCATTGATCATTGATCCTTGTTCATTCTTCATCGTTCATTCTTCATTGATCATTGATCCTTGTTCATTCTTCATCGTTCATTCTTCATTGATCATTGATCCTTGTTCATTCTTCATCGTTCATTCTTCATTGATCTTTGATCCTTGTTCATTCTTCATCGTTCATTCGTCATTGATCATTGATCCTTGTTCGATCTTAATCGTTCATTCGTTATTGATCATCGATCCTTGTTCATTCTTCATCGTTCATTCTTCATTGATCATTGATCCTTGTTCGTTCTTCATCGTTCATTCTTCATTTATCATTGATCCTTGTTCATTCTTCATCGTTCATTCTTCATTCATCATTGATCCTTGTTCATTCTTTATCGTTCTTTCTTCATTGATCATTGATCCTTGTTCATTCTTAATCGTTCATTCGTTATTGATCATCGATCCTTGTTCTCTCTTCATCGTTCATTCTTCATTGATCATTGATCCTTGTTCATTCTTCATCGTTCATTCTTCATTGATCATTGATCTTGTTCATTCTTCATCGTTCATTCGTCATTGACCATTAATCCTTGTTCATTCTTCATCGTTCATTCTTCATTGATCATTGATCCTTGTTCATTCTTCATCGTTCATTCGTCATTGATCATTGATGCTTGTTCATTCTTCATCGTTCATTCTTCATTGATCATTCATCCTTGTTCATTCTTCATCGTTCATTCTTCATTGATCATTGATCCTTGTTCATTCTTCATCGTTCATTCTTCATTGATCATTGATCCTTGTTCATTCTTCATCGTTCATTCTTCATTGACCATTGATCCTTGTTCATTCTTCATCATTCATTCTTCATTGATCATTGATCCTTGTTCATTCTTCATCGTTCATTCGTCATTGATCATTGATCCTTGTTCATTCTTCATCGCTCATTCGTCATTGATCATTTATCCTTGTTCATTCTTCATCGTTCATTCTTCATTGATCATTGATCCTTGTTCATTCTTCATCGTTCATTCTTTATTGACCATTGATCCTTGTTCATTCTTCATCATTCATTCTTCATTGATCATTGATCCCTGTTCATTCTTCATCGTTCATTCGTCATTGATCATTGCTCCTTGTTCATTCTTCATCGTTCATTCGTCATTGATCATTGATCCTTGTTCTTTCTTCATCGTTCATTCGTCATTGATCATTGATCCTTGTTCATTCTTCATCGTTCATTCGTCATTGATCATTTATCCTTGTTCTTTCTTCATCGTTCATTCGTCATTGATCATTGCTCCTTGTTCATTCTTCATCGTTCATTCGTCATTGATCATTTATCCTTGTTCTTTCTTCATCGTTCATTCGTCATTGATCATTAGTCCTTGTTCATTCTTCATCGTTCATTCGTCATTGATCATTGATCATTGATCCTTGTTCATTCTTCATCGTTCATTCGTCATTGATCATTTATCCTTGTTCTTTCTTCATCGTTCATTCGTCATTGATCATTGATCCTTGTTCATTCTTCATCGTTCATTTGTCATTGTTCATTGATCCTTGTTCATTCTTCATCGTTCATTCTTCATTGATCATTGATCCTTGTTCATTCTTCATCGTTCATTCTTCATTGATCATTGATCTTGTTCATTCTTCATCGTTCATTCGTCATTGACCATTAATCCTTGTTCATTCTTCATCGTTCATTCTTCATTGATCATTGATCCTTGTTCATTCTTCATCGTTCATTCGTCATTGATCATTGATGCTTGTTCATTCTTCATCGTTCATTCTTCATTGATCATTCATCCTTGTTCATTCTTCATCGTTCATTCTTCATTGATCATTGATCCTTGTTCATTCTTCATCGTTCATTCTTCATTGATCATTGATCCTTGTTCATTCTTCATCGTTCATTCTTCATTGACCATTGATCCTTGTTCATTCTTCATCATTCATTCTTCATTGATCATTGATCCTTGTTCATTCTTCATCGTTCATTCGTCATTGATCATTGATCCTTGTTCATTCTTCATCGCTCATTCGTCATTGATCATTTATCCTTGTTCATTCTTCATCGTTCATTCTTCATTGATCATTGATCCTTGTTCATTCTTCATCGTTCATTCTTTATTGACCATTGATCCTTGTTCATTCTTCATCATTCATTCTTCATTGATCATTGATCCCTGTTCATTCTTCATCGTTCATTCGTCATTGATCATTGCTCCTTGTTCATTCTTCATCGTTCATTCGTCATTGATCATTGATCCTTGTTCTTTCTTCATCGTTCATTCGTCATTGATCATTGATCCTTGTTCATTCTTCATCGTTCATTCGTCATTGATCATTTATCCTTGTTCTTTCTTCATCGTTCATTCGTCATTGATCATTGCTCCTTGTTCATTCTTCATCGTTCATTCGTCATTGATCATTTATCCTTGTTCTTTCTTCATCGTTCATTCGTCATTGATCATTAGTCCTTGTTCATTCTTCATCGTTCATTCGTCATTGATCATTGATCATTGATCCTTGTTCATTCTTCATCGTTCATTCGTCATTGATCATTTATCCTTGTTCTTTCTTCATCGTTCATTCGTCATTGATCATTGATCCTTGTTCATTCTTCATCGTTCATTTGTCATTGTTCATTGATCCTTGTTCATTCTTCATCGTTCATTCTTCATTGATCATTGATCCTTGTTCATTCTTCATCGTTCATTCTTCATTGATCATTGATCCTTGTTCATTCTTCATCGTTCATTCTTCATTGATCATTGATCCTTGTTCGTTCTTCATCGTTCATTCTTCATTCATCATTGATCCTTGTTCATTCTTCATCGTTCATTCTTCATTGATCTTGGATCCTTGTTCATTCTTCATCGTTCATTCGTCATTGATCATTGATCCTTGTTCATTCTTCATCGTTCTTTCTTCATTTATCATGGATCCTTGTTCATTCTTCATCATTCTTTCTTCATTGAACATTGATCCTTGTTCATTCTTCATCGTTCATTCGTCATTGATCATCGATCCTTGTTTATTCTTCATCGTTCAATCTTCATTGATCATTGATCCTTGTTCATTCTTCATCGTTCATTCTTCATTGATCATTGATCCTTGTTCATTCTTCATCGTTCATTCGTCATTGACCATTGATCCTTGTTCTCTCTTTATCGTTTATTCTTCATTGATCATTGAGCCTTGTTCATTCTTCATCGTTCATTCGTCATTGACCATTAATCCTTGTTCATTCTTCATCGTTCATTCTTCATTGATCATTGATCCTTGTTCATTCTTCATCGTTCATTCTTCATTGATCATTGATCCTTGTTCATTCTTCATCGTTCATTCTTCATTGATCATTGATCCTTGTTCATTCTTCATCGTTCATTCGTCATTGATCATTGATCCTTGTTCATTCTTCATCTTTCATTCTTCATTGATCATTGATCCTTGTTCATTCTTCATCGTTCATTCGTCATTGATCATTGCTCCTTGTTCATTCTTCATCGTTCATTCGTCATTGACCATTAATCCTTGTTCATTCTTCATCGTTTTTTCTTCATTGATCATTGATCCTTGAATTCTTCACCGTTCATTCTTCATTGATCATTGATCCTTGTTCATTCTTCATCGTTCATTCGTTATTGACCAATAATCCTTGTTCATTCTTCATCGTTCCTTCGTCATTGATCATTGATCCTTGTTCATTCTTCATCGTTCATTCTTCATTGATCATTGATCCTTGTTCATTCTTCTTCATTCATTCTTCATTGATGATTGATCCTTGTTCATTCTTCATCGTTCATTCGTCATTGACCATTAATCCTTGTTCATTCTTCATCATTCATTCTTCATTGATCATTGATCCTTATTCATTCTTTATCGTTCATTATTCATTGATCATTGATCCTTGTTCGTTCTTCATCGTTCATTCGTCATTGATCATTGATCCTTGTTCATTCTTTATCGTTCATTCTTCATTGATCATTGATCTTTCTTCATTCTTAATCGTTCATTCGTCATTGATCTTTGATCCTTGTTCATTCTTCATCGTTCATTCGTCATTGATCATTGATCCTTGTTCATTCTTCATCGTTCATTCTTCATTGATCCTTGTTCATTCTTCATCGTTCATTCTTCATTCTTCATTGATCATTGATCCTTGTTTATTCTTCATCGTTCATTCGTCATGGACCATTAATCCTTGTTCATTCTTCATCGTTCATTCTTCATTGATCATTGATCCTTGTTCATTCTTCATCGTTCATTCTTCATTGATCATTGATCCTTGTTCATTCTTCATCGTTCATTCGTCATTGACCATTGATCCTTGTTCATTCTTCATCGTTTCTTCTTCATTGATCATTGATCCTTGTTCATACTTCATCGTTCATTCTTCATTGATCATTGATCCTTGTTCATTCGTTCATTAATCAATGGTTCATTGATCATCGTTCATTCGTCATTGACCATTAATCCTTGTTCATTCTTCATCGTTCATTCTTCATTGATCATTGATCCTTGTTCATTCTTCATGGTTGATTCGTCATTGAACCATTGATCCTTGTTCATTCTTCATCGTTCATTCTTCATTGATCATTGATCCTTGTTCATTCTTTATCGTTCATTCTACATTGATCATTGATCCTTGTTCATTCTTAATCGTTCATTCGTCATTGATCTTTGATCCTTGTTCATTCTTCATCGTTCATTCGTCATTGATCATTGATCCTTGTTCATTCTTCATCGTTCATTCTTCATTAATCACTGATCCTTGTTCATTCTTCATCGTTCATTCTTCATTCTTCATTGATCATTGATCCTTGTTCTTTCTTCATCGTTCATTCGTCATTGACCATTAATCCTTGTTCATTCTTCATCGTTCATTCTTCATTGATCATTGATCCTTGTTCATTCTTCATCGTTCATTCTTCATTGATCATTGATCCTTGTTCATTCTTCATCGTTCATTCGTCATTGACCATTGATCCTTGTTCATTCTTCATCGTTTCTTCTTCATTGATCATTGATCCTTGTTTATACTTCATCGTTCATTCTTCATTGATCATTGATCCTTGTTCATTCTTCATTGTTCATTCGTCATTGACCATTAATCCTTGTTCATTCTTCATCGTTCATTCTTCATTGATCATTGATCCTTGTTCATTCTTCATTGTTGATTCGTCATTGAACCATTGATCCTTGTTCATTCTTCATCGTTCATTGTTCATTGATCATTGATCCTTGTTCATTCTTTATCGTTCATTCTTCATTGATCATTGATCCTTGTTCATTCTTAATCGTTCATTCGTCATTGATCTTTGATCCTTGTTCATTCTTCATCGTTCATTCGTCATTGATCATTGATCCTTGTTCATTCTTCATCGTTCATTCTTCATTGATCATTGATCCTTGTTCATTCTTCATCGTTCATTCTTCATTCTTCATTGATCATTGATCCTTGTTCATTCTTCATCATTCATTCGTCATTGACCATTAATCCTTGTTCATTCTTCATCGTTCATTCTTCATTGATCATTGATCCTTGTTCATTCTTCATCGTTCATTCTTCATTGATCATTGATCCTTGTTCATTCTTCATCGTTCATTCGTCATTGACCATTGATCCTTGTTCATTCTTCATCCTTTCTTCTTCATTGATCATTGATCCTTGTTCATTCTTCATCGTTCATTCGTCATTGATCATTGCTCCTTGTTCATTCTTCATTGATCATTGATCCTTGTTCATTCTTCATCGTTCTTTGTTCATTGATCATTGATCCTTGTTCATTCTTCATCGTTCATTCTTCATTGATTATTCATCCTTGTTCATTCTTGATCGTTCATTCTTCATTGATCTTTGATCCTTGTTCATTCTTCCTCGTTCATTTGTCAATGATTATTGATCCTTGTTCATTCTTCATCGTTCATTCTTCATTGATCATTGATCCTTGTTCATTCTTCATCGTTCATTTGTCATTGATCATTGATCCTTGTTCATTCTTCATCGTTCATTCGTCATTGATCATTGATCCTTGTTCATTCTTCATCGTTCATTCTTCATTCATCATTGATCCTTGTTCATTCTTCATCGTTCTTTCTTCATTCATCATTGATCCTTGTTCATTCTTCATCGTTCATTCTTCATTGATCATTGATCCTTGTTCATTCTTCATCGTTTATTCTTCATTGATCATTGATCCTTGTTCATTCTTCATCGTTCATTCTTCATTGATAATTGATCCTTGTTCATTCTTCATCATTCATTCGTCAATAATCATTAATCCTTGTTCATTCTTCATCGTTGATTCGTCATTGAACCATTGATCCTTGTTCATTCTTCATTGATCATTGATCCTTGTTCATTCTTAATCGTTCATTCGTCATTGATCTTTGATCCTTGTTCATTCTTCATCGTTCATTCGTCATTGATCATTGATCCTTGTTCATTCTTCATCGTTCATTCTTCATTGATCATTGATCCTTGTTCATTCTTCATCGTTCATTCTTCATTCTTCATTGATCATTGATCCTTGTTCATTCTTCATCGTTCATTCGTCATTGACCATTAATCCTTGTTCATTCTTGATCGTTCATTCTTCATTGATCAATGATCCTTGTTCATTCTTCATCGTTCATTCTTCATTGATCATTGATCCTTGTTCATTCTTCATCGTTCATTCGTCATTGACCATTGATCCTTGTTCATTCTTCATCGTTCATTCTTCATTGATCCTTGTTCATTCTTCATCGTTCATTCTTCATTCTTCATTGATCATTGATCCTTGTTCATTCTTCATCGTTCATTCGTTATTGACCATTAATCCTTGTTCATTCTTCATCGTTCATTCGTCATTGATCATTGATCATTGTTCATTCTTCATCGTTCATTCTTCATTGATCATTGATCCTTGTTCATTCTTCATCATTCATTCTTCAGTGATCATTGATCCTTGTTCATTCTTCATCGTTCATTTGTCATTGAGGATTGCTCCTTGTTCATTCTTCATCGTTCATTCTTCATTGATCATTGATCCTTGTTCATTCTTCATCGTTCATTCGTCATTGACCATTGATCCTTGTTCATTCTTCATCGTTCATTCTTCATTGATCATTGCATTCGTCATTGATCATTTATCCTTGTTCATTCTTCATCGTTCATTCTTCGTTGATCATTGATCCTTGTTCATTCTTCATCGCTCATTCGTCATTGATCATTGATCCTTGTTCATTATTCATCGTTCATTCTTCATTGATCATTGATCCTTGTTCATTCATCATCGTTCATTCTTCATTCTTCATTGATCATTGATCCTTGTTCATTCTTCATCGTTCATTCTTCATTGATCATTGATCCTTGTTCATTCTTCATCGTTCATTGGTCATTGACCATTGATCCTTGTTCATTCTTCATCGTTTTTTCTTCATTGATCATTGATCCTTGAATTCTTCATCGTTCATTCTTCATTGATCATTGATCCTTGTTCATTCTTCATCGTTCATTCGTTATTGACCAATAATCCTTGTTCATTCTTCATCGTTCCTTCGTCATTGATCATTGATCCTTGTTCATTCTTCATCGTTCATTCTTCATTGATCATTGATCCTTGTTCATTCTTCTTCATTCATTCTTCATTGATGATTGATCCTTGTTCATTCTTCATCGTTCATTCGTCATTGACCATTAATCCTTGTTCATTCTTCATCATTCATTCTTCATTGATCATTGATCCTTATTCATTCTTTATCGTTCATTATTCATTGATCATTGATCCTTGTTCGTTCTTCATCGTTCATTCGTCATTGATCATTGATCCTTGTTCATTCTTTATCGTTCATTCTTCATTGATCATTGATCTTTCTTCATTCTTAATCGTTCATTCGTCATTGATCTTTGATCCTTGTTCATTCTTCATCGTTCATTCGTCATTGATCATTGATCCTTGTTCATTCTTCATCGTTCATTCTTCATTGATCCTTGTTCATTCTTCATCGTTCATTCTTCATTCTTCATTGATCATTGATCCTTGTTTATTCTTCATCGTTCATTCGTCATGGACCATTAATCCTTGTTCATTCTTCATCGTTCATTCTTCATTGATCATTGATCCTTGTTCATTCTTCATCGTTCATTCTTCATTGATCATTGATCCTTGTTCATTCTTCATCGTTCATTCGTCATTGACCATTGATCCTTGTTCATTCTTCATCGTTTCTTCTTCATTGATCATTGATCCTTGTTCATACTTCATCGTTCATTCTTCATTGATCATTGATCCTTGTTCATTCGTTCATTGATCAATGGTTCATTGATCATCGTTCATTCGTCATTGACCATTAATCCTTGTTCATTCTTCATCGTTCATTCTTCATTGATCATTGATCCTTGTTCATTCTTCATGGTTGATTCGTCATTGAACCATTGATCCTTGTTCATTCTTCATCGTTCATTCTTCATTGATCATTGATCCTTGTTCATTCTTTATCGTTCATTCTACATTGATCATTGATCCTTGTTCATTCTTAATCGTTCATTCGTCATTGATCTTTGATCCTTGTTCATTCTTCATCGTTCATTCGTCATTGATCATTGATCCTTGTTCATTCTTCATCGTTCATTCTTCATTAATCACTGATCCTTGTTCATTCTTCATCGTTCATTCTTCATTCTTCATTGATCATTGATCCTTGTTCTTTCTTCATCGTTCATTCGTCATTGACCATTAATCCTTGTTCATTCTTCATCGTTCATTCTTCATTGATCATTGATCCTTGTTCATTCTTCATCGTTCATTCTTCATTGATCATTGATCCTTGTTCATTCTTCATCGTTCATTCGTCATTGACCATTGATCCTTGTTCATTCTTCATCGTTTCTTCTTCATTGATCATTGATCCTTGTTTATACTTCATCGTTCATTCTTCATTGATCATTGATCCTTGTTCATTCTTCATTGTTCATTCGTCATTGACCATTAATCCTTGTTCATTCTTCATCGTTCATTCTTCATTGATCATTGATCCTTGTTCATTCTTCATTGTTGATTCGTCATTGAACCATTGATCCTTGTTCATTCTTCATCGTTCATTGTTCATTGATCATTGATCCTTGTTCATTCTTTATCGTTCATTCTTCATTGATCATTGATCCTTGTTCATTCTTAATCGTTCATTCGTCATTGATCTTTGATCCTTGTTCATTCTTCATCGTTCATTCGTCATTGATCATTGATCCTTGTTCATTCTTCATCGTTCATTCTTCATTGATCATTGATCCTTGTTCATTCTTCATCGTTCATTCTTCATTCTTCATTGATCATTGATCCTTGTTCATTCTTCATCATTCATTCGTCATTGACCATTAATCCTTGTTCATTCTTCATCGTTCATTCTTCATTGATCATTGATCCTTGTTCATTCTTCATCGTTCATTCTTCATTGATCATTGATCCTTGTTCATTCTTCATCGTTCATTCGTCATTGACCATTGATCCTTGTTCATTCTTCATCCTTTCTTCTTCATTGATCATTGATCCTTGTTCATTCTTCATCGTTCATTCGTCATTGATCATTGCTCCTTGTTCATTCTTCATTGATCATTGATCCTTGTTCATTCTTCATCGTTCTTTGTTCATTGATCATTGATCCTTGTTCATTCTTCATCGTTCATTCTTCATTGATTATTCATCCTTGTTCATTCTTGATCGTTCATTCTTCATTGATCTTTGATCCTTGTTCATTCTTCCTCGTTCATTTGTCAATGATTATTGATCCTTGTTCATTCTTCATCGTTCATTCTTCATTGATCATTGATCCTTGTTCATTCTTCATCGTTCATTTGTCATTGATCATTGATCCTTGTTCATTCTTCATCGTTCATTCGTCATTGATCATTGATCCTTGTTCATTCTTCATCGTTCATTCTTCATTCATCATTGATCCTTGTTCATTCTTCATCGTTCATTCTTCATTGATCATTGATCCTTGTTCATTCTTCATCGTTTATTCTTCATTGATCATTGATCCTTGTTCATTCTTCATCGTTCATTCTTCATTGATCATTGATCCTTGTTCGTTCTTCATCGTTCATTCTTCATTGATCATTGATCCTTGTTCATTCTTCATCGTTCATTCTTCATTGATCTTTGATCCTTGTTCATTCTTCATCGTTCATTCGTCATTGATCATTGATCCTTGTTCATTCTTCCTCGTTCATTTGTCAATGATCATTGATCCTTGTTCATTCTTCATTGATCTTTGATCCTTGTTCATTCTTCCTCGTTCATTTGTCAATGATCATTGATCCTTGTTCATTCTTAATCGTTCATTCGTCATTGATCATCGATCCTTGTTCTCTCTTCATCGTTCATTCTTCATTGATTATTGAGCCTTGTTCATTCTTCATCGTTCATTCGTCATTGACCATTAATAAATTCTTCATCGTTCATTCTTCATTGATCATTGATCCTTGTTCGTTCTTCATCGTTCATTCTTCATTGATCATTGATCCTTGTTCATTCTTCATCGTTCATTCTTCTTTGATCATTGATCCTTGTTCATTCTTCATCGTTCATTCGTCATTGATCATCGATCCTTGTTCATTCTTCATCTTTCATTCTTCATGGATCATTGATCCTTGTTCATTCTTTATCGTTCATTCTTCATTGATCATTGATCCTTGTTCATTCTTAATCGTTCATTCGTCATTGATCTTTGATCCTTGTTCATTCTTCATCGTTCATTCGTCATTGATCATTGATCCTTGTTCATTCTTCATCGTTCATTCTTCATTGATCATTGATCCATGTTCATTCTTCATCGTTCATTCGTCATTGATCATTGATCCTTGTTCATTCTTCGTCGTTCATTCTTCACTGATCATTGATCCTTATTCATTCTTCATCGTTCATTCTTCATTGATCATTGATCCTTGTTCATTCTTCATCGTTCATTCTTCATTGATCATTGATCCTTGTTCATTCTTCATCGTTCATTCGTTATTAATCATTAATCCTTGTTCATTCTTCAGCGTTCATTTCTCATTGACCATTAATACTTGTTCATTCTTCATCGTTCATTCTTCATTGATAATTGATCCTTGTTCATTCTTCATCATTCATTCGTCAATAATCATTAATCCTTGTTCATTCTTCATCGTTGATTCGTCATTGAACCATTGATCCTTGTTCATTCTTCATTGATCATTGATCCTTGTTCATTCTTAATCGTTCATTCGTCATTGATCTTTGATCCTTGTTCATTCTTCATCGTTCATTCGTCATTGATCATTGATCCTTGTTCATTCTTCATCGTTCATTCTTCATTGATCATTGATCCTTGTTCATTCTTCATCGTTCATTCTTCATTCTTCATTGATCATTGATCCTTGTTCATTCTTCATCGTTCATTCGTCATTGACCATTAATCCTTGTTCATTCTTGATCGTTCATTCTTCATTGATCAATGATCCTTGTTCATTCTTCATCGTTCATTCTTCATTGATCATTGATCCTTGTTCATTCTTCATCGTTCATTCGTCATTGACCATTGATCCTTGTTCATTCTTCATCGTTCATTCTTCATTGATCCTTGTTCATTCTTCATCGTTCATTCTACATTCTTCATTGATCATTGATCCTTGTTCATTCTTCATCGTTCATTCGTTATTGACCATTAATCCTTGTTCATTCTTCATCGTTCATTCGTCATTGATCATTGATCCTTGTTCATTCTTCATCGTTCATTCTTCATTGATCATTGATCCTTGTTCATTCTTCATCATTCATTCTTCAGTGATCATTGATCCTTGTTCATTCTTCATCGTTCATTTGTCATTGAGGATTGCTCCTTGTTCATTCTTCATCGTTCATTCTTCATTGATCATTGATCCTTGTTCATTCTTCATCGTTCATTCGTCATTGACCATTGATCCTTGTTCATTCTTCATCGTTCATTCTTCATTGATCATTGCATTCGTCATTGATCATTTATCCTTGTTCATTCTTCATCGTTCATTCTTCGTTGATCATTGATCCTTGTTCATTCTTCATCGCTCATTCGTCATTGATCATTGATCCTTGTTCATTATTCATCGTTCATTCTTCATTGATCATTGATCCTTGTTCATTCATCATCGTTCATTCTTCATTCTTCATTGATCATTGATCCTTGTTCATTCTTCATCGTTCATTCTTCATTGATCATTGATCCTTGTTCATTCTTCATCGTTCATTGGTCATTGACCATTGATCCTTGTTCATTCTTCATCGTTTTTTCTTCATTGATCATTGATCCTTGAATTCTTCACCGTTCATTCTTCATTGATCATTGATCCTTGTTCATTCTTCATCGTTCATTCGTTATTGACCAATAATCCTTGTTCATTCTTCATCGTTCCTTCGTCATTGATCATTGATCCTTGTTCATTCTTCATCGTTCATTCTTCATTGATCATTGATCCTTGTTCATTCTTCTTCATTCATTCTTCATTGATGATTGATCCTTGTTCATTCTTCATCGTTCATTCGTCATTGACCATTAATCCTTGTTCATTCTTCATCATTCATTCTTCATTGATCATTGATCCTTATTCATTCTTTATCGTTCATTATTCATTGATCATTGATCCTTGTTCGTTCTTCATCGTTCATTCGTCATTGATCATTGATCCTTGTTCATTCTTTATCGTTCATTCTTCATTGATCATTGATCTTTCTTCATTCTTAATCGTTCATTCGTCATTGATCTTTGATCCTTGTTCATTCTTCATCGTTCATTCGTCATTGATCATTGATCCTTGTTCATTCTTCATCGTTCATTCTTCATTGATCCTTGTTCATTCTTCATCGTTCATTCTTCATTCTTCATTGATCATTGATCCTTGTTTATTCTTCATCGTTCATTCGTCATGGACCATTAATCCTTGTTCATTCTTCATCGTTCATTCTTCATTGATCATTGATCCTTGTTCATTCTTCATCGTTCATTCTTCATTGATCATTGATCCTTGTTCATTCTTCATCGTTCATTCGTCATTGACCATTGATCCTTGTTCATTCTTCATCGTTCATTCGTCATTGACCATTGATCCTTGTTCATTCTTCATCGTTTCTTCTTCATTGATCATTGATCCTTGTTTATACTTCATCGTTCATTCTTCATTGATCATTGATCCTTGTTCATTCTTCATTGTTCATTCGTCATTGACCATTAATCCTTGTTCATTCTTCATCGTTCATTCTTCATTGATCATTGATCCTTGTTCATTCTTCATTGTTGATTCGTCATTGAACCATTGATCCTTGTTCATTCTTCATCGTTCATTGTTCATTGATCATTGATCCTTGTTCATTCTTTATCGTTCATTCTTCATTGATCATTGATCCTTGTTCATTCTTAATCGTTCATTCGTCATTGATCTTTGATCCTTGTTCATTCTTCATCGTTCATTCGTCATTGATCATTGATCCTTGTTCATTCTTCATCGTTCATTCTTCATTGATCATTGATCCTTGTTCATTCTTCATCGTTCATTCTTCATTCTTCATTGATCATTGATCCTTGTTCATTCTTCATCATTCATTCGTCATTGACCATTAATCCTTGTTCATTCTTCATCGTTCATTCTTCATTGATCATTGATCCTTGTTCATTCTTCATCGTTCATTCTTCATTGATCATTGATCCTTGTTCATTCTTCATCGTTCATTCGTCATTGACCATTGATCCTTGTTCATTCTTCATCCTTTCTTCTTCATTGATCATTGATCCTTGTTCATTCTTCATCGTTCATTCGTCATTGATCATTGCTCCTTGTTCATTCTTCATTGATCATTGATCCTTGTTCATTCTTCATCGTTCTTTGTTCATTGATCATTGATCCTTGTTCATTCTTCATCGTTCATTCTTCATTGATTATTCATCCTTGTTCATTCTTGATCGTTCATTCTTCATTGATCTTTGATCCTTGTTCATTCTTCCTCGTTCATTTGTCAATGATTATTGATCCTTGTTCATTCTTCATCGTTCATTCTTCATTGATCATTGATCCTTGTTCATTCTTCATCGTTCATTTGTCATTGATCATTGATCCTTGTTCATTCTTCATCGTTCATTCGTCATTGATCATTGATCCTTGTTCATTCTTCATCGTTCATTCTTCATTCATCATTGATCCTTGTTCATTCTTCATCGTTCATTCTTCATTGATCATTGATCCTTGTTCATTCTTCATCGTTTATTCTTCATTGATCATTGATCCTTGTTCATTCTTCATCGTTCATTCTTCATTGATCATTGATCCTTGTTCGTTCTTCATCGTTCATTCTTCATTGATCATTGATCCTTGTTCATTCTTCATCGTTCATTCTTCATTGATCTTTGATCCTTGTTCATTCTTCATCGTTCATTCGTCATTGATCATTGATCCTTGTTCATTCTTCCTCGTTCATTTGTCAATGATCATTGATCCTTGTTCATTCTTCATTGATCTTTGATCCTTGTTCATTCTTCCTCGTTCATTTGTCAATGATCATTGATCCTTGTTCATTCTTAATCGTTCATTCGTCATTGATCATCGATCCTTGTTCTCTCTTCATCGTTCATTCTTCATTGATTATTGAGCCTTGTTCATTCTTCATCGTTCATTCGTCATTGACCATTAATAAATTCTTCATCGTTCATTCTTCATTGATCATTGATCCTTGTTCGTTCTTCATCGTTCATTCTTCATTGATCATTGATCCTTGTTCATTCTTCATCGTTCATTCTTCTTTGATCATTGATCCTTGTTCATTCTTCATCGTTCATTCGTCATTGATCATCGATCCTTGTTCATTCTTCATCTTTCATTCTTCATGGATCATTGATCCTTGTTCATTCTTTATCGTTCATTCTTCATTGATCATTGATCCTTGTTCATTCTTAATCGTTCATTCGTCATTGATCTTTGATCCTTGTTCATTCTTCATCGTTCATTCGTCATTGATCATTGATCCTTGTTCATTCTTCATCGTTCATTCTTCATTGATCATTGATCCATGTTCATTCTTCATCGTTCATTCGTCATTGATCATTGATCCTTGTTCATTCTTCGTCGTTCATTCTTCACTGATCATTGATCCTTATTCATTCTTCATCGTTCATTCTTCATTGATCATTGATCCTTGTTCATTCTTCATCGTTCATTCTTCATTGATCATTGATCCTTGTTCATTCTTCATCGTTCATTCGTTATTAATCATTAATCCTTGTTCATTCTTCAGCGTTCATTTCTCATTGACCATTAATACTTGTTCATTCTTCATCGTTCATTCTTCATTGATAATTGATCCTTGTTCATTCTTCATCATTCATTCGTCAATAATCATTAATCCTTGTTCATTCTTCATCGTTGATTCGTCATTGAACCATTGATCCTTGTTCATTCTTCATTGATCATTGATCCTTGTTCATTCTTAATCGTTCATTCGTCATTGATCTTTGATCCTTGTTCATTCTTCATCGTTCATTCGTCATTGATCATTGATCCTTGTTCATTCTTCATCGTTCATTCTTCATTGATCATTGATCCTTGTTCATTCTTCATCGTTCATTCTTCATTCTTCATTGATCATTGATCCTTGTTCATTCTTCATCGTTCATTCGTCATTGACCATTAATCCTTGTTCATTCTTGATCGTTCATTCTTCATTGATCAATGATCCTTGTTCATTCTTCATCGTTCATTCTTCATTGATCATTGATCCTTGTTCATTCTTCATCGTTCATTCGTCATTGACCATTGATCCTTGTTCATTCTTCATCGTTCATTCTTCATTGATCCTTGTTCATTCTTCATCGTTCATTCTACATTCTTCATTGATCATTGATCCTTGTTCATTCTTCATCGTTCATTCGTTATTGACCATTAATCCTTGTTCATTCTTCATCGTTCATTCGTCATTGATCATTGATCCTTGTTCATTCTTCATCGTTCATTCTTCATTGATCATTGATCCTTGTTCATTCTTCATCATTCATTCTTCAGTGATCATTGATCCTTGTTCATTCTTCATCGTTCATTTGTCATTGAGGATTGCTCCTTGTTCATTCTTCATCGTTCATTCTTCATTGATCATTGATCCTTGTTCATTCTTCATCGTTCATTCGTCATTGACCATTGATCCTTGTTCATTCTTCATCGTTCATTCTTCATTGATCATTGCATTCGTCATTGATCATTTATCCTTGTTCATTCTTCATCGTTCATTCTTCGTTGATCATTGATCCTTGTTCATTCTTCATCGCTCATTCGTCATTGATCATTGATCCTTGTTCATTATTCATCGTTCATTCTTCATTGATCATTGATCCTTGTTCATTCATCATCGTTCATTCTTCATTCTTCATTGATCATTGATCCTTGTTCATTCTTCATCGTTCATTCTTCATTGATCATTGATCCTTGTTCATTCTTCATCGTTCATTGGTCATTGACCATTGATCCTTGTTCATTCTTCATCGTTTTTTCTTCATTGATCATTGATCCTTGAATTCTTCACCGTTCATTCTTCATTGATCATTGATCCTTGTTCATTCTTCATCGTTCATTCGTTATTGACCAATAATCCTTGTTCATTCTTCATCGTTCCTTCGTCATTGATCATTGATCCTTGTTCATTCTTCATCGTTCATTCTTCATTGATCATTGATCCTTGTTCATTCTTCTTCATTCATTCTTCATTGATGATTGATCCTTGTTCATTCTTCATCGTTCATTCGTCATTGACCATTAATCCTTGTTCATTCTTCATCATTCATTCTTCATTGATCATTGATCCTTATTCATTCTTTATCGTTCATTATTCATTGATCATTGATCCTTGTTCGTTCTTCATCGTTCATTCGTCATTGATCATTGATCCTTGTTCATTCTTTATCGTTCATTCTTCATTGATCATTGATCTTTCTTCATTCTTAATCGTTCATTCGTCATTGATCTTTGATCCTTGTTCATTCTTCATCGTTCATTCGTCATTGATCATTGATCCTTGTTCATTCTTCATCGTTCATTCTTCATTGATCCTTGTTCATTCTTCATCGTTCATTCTTCATTCTTCATTGATCATTGATCCTTGTTTATTCTTCATCGTTCATTCGTCATGGACCATTAATCCTTGTTCATTCTTCATCGTTCATTCTTCATTGATCATTGATCCTTGTTCATTCTTCATCGTTCATTCTTCATTGATCATTGATCCTTGTTCATTCTTCATCGTTCATTCGTCATTGACCATTGATCCTTGTTCATTCTTCATCGTTTCTTCTTCATTGATCATTGATCCTTGTTCATACTTCATCGTTCATTCTTCATTGATCATTGATCCTTGTTCATTCGTTCATTAATCAATGGTTCATTGATCATCGTTCATTCGTCATTGACCATTAATCCTTGTTCATTCTTCATCGTTCATTCTTCATTGATCATTGATCCTTGTTCATTCTTCATGGTTGATTCGTCATTGAACCATTGATCCTTGTTCATTCTTCATCGTTCATTCTTCATTGATCATTGATCCTTGTTCATTCTTTATCGTTCATTCTACATTGATCATTGATCCTTGTTCATTCTTAATCGTTCATTCGTCATTGATCTTTGATCCTTGTTCATTCTTCATCGTTCATTCGTCATTGATCATTGATCCTTGTTCATTCTTCATCGTTCATTCTTCATTAATCACTGATCCTTGTTCATTCTTCATCGTTCATTCTTCATTCTTCATTGATCATTGATCCTTGTTCTTTCTTCATCGTTCATTCGTCATTGACCATTAATCCTTGTTCATTCTTCATCGTTCATTCTTCATTGATCATTGATCCTTGTTCATTCTTCATCGTTCATTCTTCATTGATCATTGATCCTTGTTCATTCTTCATCGTTCATTCGTCATTGACCATTGATCCTTGTTCATTCTTCATCGTTTCTTCTTCATTGATCATTGATCCTTGTTTATACTTCATCGTTCATTCGTCATTGATCATTGATCCTTGTTCATTCTTCATCGTTCATTCTTCATTCATCATTGATCCTTGTTCATTCTTCATCGTTCTTTCTTCATTCATCATTGATCCTTGTTCATTCTTCATCGTTCATTCTTCATTGATCATTGATCCTTGTTCATTCTTCATCGTTTATTCTTCATTGATCATTGATCCTTGTTCATTCTTCATCGTTCATTCTTCATTGATCATTGATCCTTGTTCGTACTTCATCGTTCATTCGTCATTGATCATTGATCCTTGTTCATTCTTCATCGTTCATTCTTCATTGATCTTTGATCCTTGTTCATTCTTCATCGTTCATTCTTCATTGATCATTGATCCTTGTTCATTCTTCATCGTTTATTCTTCATTGATCATTGATCCTTGTTCATTCTTCATCGTTCATTCTTCATTGATCATTGATCCTTGTTCGTTCTTCATCGTTCATTCTTCATTGATCATTGATCCTTGTTCCTTCTTCATCGTTCATTCTTCATTGATCTTTGATCCTTGTTCATTCTTCATCGTTCATTCGTCATTGATCATTGATCCTTGTTCATTCTTCCTCGTTCATTTGTCAATGATCATTGATCCTTGTTCATTCTTCATTGATCTTTGATCCTTGTTCATTCTTCCTCGTTCATTTGTCAATGATCATTGATCCTTGTTCATTCTTAATCGTTCATTCGTCATTGATCATCGATCCTTGTTCTCTCTTCATCGTTCATTCTTCATTGATTATTGAGCCTTGTTCATTCTTCATCGTTCATTCGTCATTGACCATTAATAAATTCTTCATCGTTCATTCTTCATTGATCATTGATCCTTGTTCGTTCTTCATCGTTCATTCTTCATTGATCATTGATCCTTGTTCATTCTTCATCGTTCATTCTTCTTTGATCATTGATCCTTGTTCATTCTTCATCGTTCATTCGTCATTGATCATCGATCCTTGTTCATTCTTCATCTTTCATTCTTCATGGATCATTGATCCTTGTTCATTCTTCATCGTTCATTCGTCATTGATCATTGATCCTTGTTCATTTTTCATCGTTCTTTCTTCATTGATCATTGATCCTTGTTCATTCTTCATCGTTCATTCGTCATTGACCATTAATCCTTGTTCATTCTTCATCGTTCATTCTTCATTGATCATTGATCCTTGTTCATTCTTCATCGTTCATTCTTCATTGATCATTGATCCTTGTTCATTCTTCATCGTTCATTCTTCATTGATCATTGATCCTTGTTCATTCTTCATCGTTCATTCGTCATTGACCATTGATCCTTGTTCTCTCTTTATCGTTCATTCTTCATTGATCATTGAGCCTTGTTCTCTCTTTATCGTTCATTCTTCATCGTTCATTCGTCATTGACCATTGATCCTTGTTCATTTTTCATCGTTCTTTCTTCATTGATCATTGATCCTTGTTCATTCTTCATCGTTCATTCGTCATTGACCATTAATCCTTGTTCATACTTCATCGTTCATTCTTCATTCATCATTGATCCTTGTTCATTCTTCATCGTTCATTCTTCATTGATCATTGATCCTTGTTCATTCTTCATCGTTCATTCTTCATTGATCATTGATCCTTGTTCATTCTTCATCATTCATTCTTCATTGATCTTTGATCCTTGTTCATTCTTCATCGTTCATTCGTCATTGATCATTGATCCTTGTTCATTCTTCATTGATCATTGATCCTTGTTCATTCTTCATCGTTCATTCTTCATTGATCATTGATCCTTGTTCATTCTTCATCGTTCATTCTTCATTGATCATTGATCCTTGTTCGTTCTTCATCGTTCATTCTTCATTCATCATTGATCCTTGTTCATTCTTCATCGTTCATTCTTCATTGATCTTGGATCCTTGTTCATTCTTCATCGTTCATTCGTCATTGATCATTGATCCTTGTTCATTCTTCATCGTTCTTTCTTCATTTATCATGGATCCTTGTTCATTCTTCATCATTCTTTCTTCATTGAACATTGATCCTTGTTCATTCTTCATCGTTCATTCGTCATTGATCATCGATCCTTGTTTATTCTTCATCGTTCATTCTTCATTGATCATTGATCCTTGTTCATTCTTCATCGTTCATTCTTCATTGATCATTGATCCTTGTTCATTCTTCATGGTTGATTCGTCATTGAACCATTGATCCTTGTTCATTCTTCATCGTTCATTCTTCATTGATCATTGATCCTTGTTCGTTCTTCATCGTTCATTCTTCATTCATCATTGATCCTTGTTCATTCTTCATCGTTCATTCTTCATTGATCATTGATCCTTGTTCATTCTTCATCGTTCATTCTTCATTGATCATTGATCCTTGTTCATTCTTCATCGTTCATTCTTCATTGATCATTGATCCTTGTTCGTTCTTCATCGTTCATTCTTCATTCATCATTGATCCTTGTTCATTCTTCATCGTTCATTCTTCATTGATCTTGGATCCTTGTTCATTCTTCATCGTTCATTCGTCATTGATCATTGATCCTTGTTCATTCTTCATCGTTCTTTCTTCATTTATCATGGATCCTTGTTCATTCTTCATCATTCTTTCTTCATTGAACATTGATCCTTGTTCATTCTTCATCTTTCATTCGTCATTGATCATCGATCCTTGTTTATTCTTCATCGTTCATTCTTCATTGATCATTGATCCTTGTTCATTCTTCATCGTTCATTCTTCATTGATCATTGATCCTTGTTCATTCTTCATCGTTCATTCGTCATTGACCATTGATCCTTGTTCTCTCTTTATCGTTCATTCTTCATTGATCATTGAGCCTTGTTCATTCTTCATCGTTCATTCGTCATTGACCATTAATCCTTGTTCATTCTTCATCGTTCATTCTTCATTGATCATTGATCCTTGTTCATTCTTCATCGTTCATTCTTCATTGATCATTGATCCTTGTTCATTCTTCATCGTTCATTCTTCATTGATCATTGATCCTTGTTCATTCTTCATCGTTCATTCGTCATTGATCATTGATCCTTGTTCATTCTTCATCTTTCATTCTTCATTGATCATTGATCCTTGTTCATTCTTCATCGTTCATTCGTCATTGATCATTGCTCCTTGTTCATTCTTCATCGTTCATTCGTCATTGACCATTAATCCTTGTTCATTCTTCATCGTTCATTCGTCATTGACCATTAATCCTTGTTCATTCTTCATCGTTCATTCTTCATTGATCATTGATCCTTGTTCATTCTTCATCGTTCCTTCTTCATTGATCATTGATCCTTGTTCATTCTTCATCGTCCATTCGTCATTGACCATTGATCCTTGTTCATTCTTCATCGTACATTCTTCATTGATCATTGATCGTTGTTCATTCTTCATCGTTCATTCTTCATTGATCATTGATCCTTGTTCTTTCTTCATCGTTCATTCGTCATTGATCATTGATCCTTGTTCATTCTTCATCGTTCATTTGTCATTGATCATTGATCCTTGTTCATTCTTCATCATTCAGTCGTCATTGATCATTGATCCTTGTTCATTCTTCATCGTTCATTCTTCATTCATCATTGATCCTTGTTCATTCTTCATCGTTCTTTCTTCATTCTTCATTGATCCTTGTTCATTCTTCATCGTTCATTCTTCATTGATCATTGATCCTTGTTCATTCTTCATCGTTTATTCTTCATTGATCATTGATCCTTGTTCATTCTTCATCGTTCTTTCTTCATTCTTCATTGATCCTTGTTCATTCTTCATCGTTCATTCTTCATTGATCATTGATCCTTGTTCATTCTTCATCGTTTATTCTTCATTGATCATTGATCCTTGTTCATTCTTCATCGTTCATTCTTCATTGATTATTGAGCCTTGTTCATTCTTCATCGTTCATTCGTCATTGACCATTAATCCTTGTTCATTCTTCATCGTTCATTCTTCATTGATCATTGATCCTTGTTCATTCTTCATCGTTCATTCGTCATTGACCTTTGATCCTTGTTCTCTCTTCATCGTTCATTCTTCATTGATCATTGAGCCTTGTTCATTCTTCATCGTTCATTCGTCATTGACCATTAATCCTTGTTCATTCTTCATCGTTCATTCTTCATTGATCATTGATCCTTGTTCATTCTTCGTCGTTCATTCTTCATTGATCATTGATCCTTGTTCATTCTTCATCGTTCATTCTTCATTGATCATTGATCCTTGTTCATTCTTCATCGTTCATTCATCATTGATCATTGATCCTTGTTCATTCCTCATCTTTCATTCTTCATGGATCATTGATCCTTGTTCATTCTTCATCGTTCATTCGTCATTGATCATTGATCCTTGTTCATTCTTCATCGTTCATTCTTCATTTATCATTGATCCTTGTTCCTTCTTCATCATTCTTTCTTCATTGAACATTGATCCTTGTTCATTCTTCATCGTTCATTCGTCATTGAACATCGATCCTTGTTTATTCTTCATCGTTCATTCTTCATTGATCATTGATCCTTGTTCATTCTTCATCGTTCATTCTTCATTGATCATTGATCCTTGTTCATTCTTCATCGTTCATTCCTCATTGACCATTGATCCTTGTTCTCTCTTCATCATTCATTCTTCATTGATCATTGAGCCTTGTTCATTCTTCATCGTTCATTCGTCATTGACCATTAATCCTTGTTCATTCTTCATCGTTCATTCTTCATTGATCATTGATCCTTGTTCATTCTTCATCGTTCATTCTTCATTGATCATTGATCCTTGTTCATTCTTCATCGTTCATTCTTCATTGATCATTGATCCTTGTTCATTCTTCATCGTTCATTCGTCATTGATCATTGATCCTTGTTCATTCTTCATCTTTCATTCTTCATTGATCATTGATCCTTGTTCATTCTTCATCGTTCATTCGTCATTGATCATTGATCCTTGTTCATTCTTCATCGTTCATTCTTCATTGATTATTCATCCTTGTTCATTCTTCATCGTTCATTCTTCATTGATCATTGATCCTTGTTCATTCTTCATCGTTCCTTCTTCATTGATCATTGATCCTTGTTCATTCTTCATCGTCCATTCGTCATTGACCATTGATCCTTGTTCATTCTTCATCGTTCATTCTTCATTGATCATTCATCCTTGTTCATTCTTCATTGTTCATTCTTCATTGATCATTGATCCTTGTTCATTCTTCATCGTTCCTTCTTCATTGATCATTGATCCTTGTTCATTCTTCATCGTCCATTCGTCATTGACCATTGATCCTTGTTCATTCTTCATCGTACATTCTTCATTGATCATTGATCGTTGTTCATTCTTCATCGTTCATTCTTCATTGATCATTGAACCTTGTTCATTCTTCATCGTTTCTTCATGATTGATCATTGATCCTTGTTCATTCTTCATCGTCCATTCCTCATTGACCATTGATCCTTGTTCATTCTTCATCGTTCATTCTTCATTGATCATTGATCGTTGTTCATTCTTCATCGTTCATTCTTCATTGATCATTGATCCTTGTTCATTCTTCATCGTTCATTCGTCATTGATCATTGCTCCTTGTTCATTCTTCATCGTTCATTCTTCATTGATCATTGATCCTTGTTCATTCTTCATCGTTCATTCATCGTTGATTATTCATCCTTGTTCATTTTTGATCGTTCATTCTTCATTGATCTTTGATCCTTGTTCATTCTTCCTCGTTCATTTGTCAATGATCATTGATCCTTGTTCATTCTTCATCGTTCATTCTTCATTGATCATTGATCCTTGTTCATTCTTAATCGTTCATTTGTCATTGATCATTGATCCTTGTTCCTTCTTCATCGTTCATTCGTCATTGATCATTGATCCTTGTTCATTCTTCATCGTTCATTCTTCATTCATCATTGATCCTTGTTCATTCTTCATCGTTCTTTCTTCATTGATCATTGATCCTTGTTCATTCTTCATCGTTCATTCTTCATTGATCATTGATCCTTGTTCATTCTTCATCGTTCATTCTTCATTGATCATTGATCCTTGTTCATTCTTCATCGTTCATTCTTCATTCATCATTGATCCTTGTTCATTCTTCATCGTTCTTTCTGCATTGATCATTGATCCTTGTTCATTCTTAATTGTTCATTCGTCATTGATCATCGATCCTTGTTCTATCTTCATCGTTCATTCTTCATTGATCATTGAGCCTTGTTCATTCTTCATCGTTCATTCGTCATTGACCATTAATCCTTGTTCATTCTTCATCGTTCATTCTTCATTGATCATTGATCCTTGTTCATTCTTCATCGTTCATTCTTCATTGATCATTGATCATTGATCCTTGTTCATTCTTCATCGTTCATTCTTCATTGCTCTTTGATCCTTGTTCATTCTTCATCGTTCATTCGTCATTGATCATTGATCCTTGTTCATTCTTCATCGTTCATTCTTCATTGATCATTGATCCTTGTTCATTCTTCATCGTTCATTCTTCATTGATCATTGATCCTTGTTCATTCTTCATCGTTCATTCTTCATTGATCATTGATCCTTGTTCGTTCTTCATCGTTCATTCTTCATTCATCATTGATCCTTGTTCATTCTTCATCGTTCATTCTTCATTGATCTTGGATCCTTGTTCATTCTTCATCGTTCATTCGTCATTGATCATTGATCCTTGTTCATTCTTCATCGTTCATTCTTCATTTATCATTGATCCTTGTTCATTCTTCATCATTCTTTCTTCATTGAACATTGATCCTTGTTCATTCTTCATCGTTCATTCGTCATTGATCATCGATCCTTGTTTATTCTTCATCGTTCATTCTTCATTGATCATTGATCCTTGTTCATTCTTCATCGTTCATTCTTCATTGATCATTGATCCTTGTTCATTCTTCATCGTTCATTCGTCATTGACCATTGATCCTTGTTCTCTCTTCATCGTTCATTCTTCATTGATCATTGAGCCTTGTTGATTCTTCATCGTTCATTCGTCATTGACCATTAATCCTTGTTCATTCTTCATCGTTCATTCTTCATTGATCATTGATCCTTGTTCATTCTTCATCGTTCATTCTTCATTGATCATTGATCATTGATCCTTGTTCCTTCTTCATCGTTCATTCTTCATTGATCATTGATCCTTGTTCATTCTTCATCGTTCATTCTTCATTGATCATTGATCCTTGTTCATTCTTCATCGTTCATTCTTCATTGATCATTGATCCTTGTTCATTCTTCATCGTTCATTCTTCATTGATCTTTGATCCTTGTTCATTCTTCATCGTTCATTCGTCATTGATCATTGATCCTTGTTCGATCTTAATCGTTCATTCGTTATTGATCATCGATCCTTGTTCATTCTTCATCGTTCATTCTTCATTGATCATTGATCCTTGTTCGTTCTTCATCGTTCATTCTTCATTTATCATTGATCCTTGTTCATTCTTCATCGTTCATTCTTCATTCATCATTGATCCTTGTTCATTCTTTATCGTTCTTTCTTCATTGATCATTGATCCTTGTTCATTCTTAATCGTTCATTCGTTATTGATCATCGATCCTTGTTCTCTCTTCATCGTTCATTCTTCATTGATCATTGATCCTTGTTCATTCTTCATCGTTCATTCTTCATTGATCATTGATCTTGTTCATTCTTCATCGTTCATTCGTCATTGACCATTAATCCTTGTTCATTCTTCATCGTTCATTCTTCATTGATCATTGATCCTTGTTCATTCTTCATCGTTCATTCGTCATTGATCATTGATGCTTGTTCATTCTTCATCGTTCATTCTTCATTGATCATTCATCCTTGTTCATTCTTCATCGTTCATTCTTCATTGATCATTGATCCTTGTTCATTCTTCATCGTTCATTCTTCATTGATCATTGATCCTTGTTCATTCTTCATCGTTCATTCTTCATTGACCATTGATCCTTGTTCATTCTTCATCATTCATTCTTCATTGATCATTGATCCTTGTTCATTCTTCATCGTTCATTCGTCATTGATCATTGATCCTTGTTCATTCTTCATCGCTCATTCGTCATTGATCATTTATCCTTGTTCATTCTTCATCGTTCATTCTTCATTGATCATTGATCCTTGTTCATTCTTCATCGTTCATTCTTTATTGACCATTGATCCTTGTTCATTCTTCATCATTCATTCTTCATTGATCATTGATCCCTGTTCATTCTTCATCGTTCATTCGTCATTGATCATTGCTCCTTGTTCATTCTTCATCGTTCATTCGTCATTGATCATTGATCCTTGTTCTTTCTTCATCGTTCATTCGTCATTGATCATTGATCCTTGTTCATTCTTCATCGTTCATTCGTCATTGATCATTTATCCTTGTTCTTTCTTCATCGTTCATTCGTCATTGATCATTGCTCCTTGTTCATTCTTCATCGTTCATTCGTCATTGATCATTTATCCTTGTTCTTTCTTCATCGTTCATTCGTCATTGATCATTAGTCCTTGTTCATTCTTCATCGTTCATTCGTCATTGATCATTGATCATTGATCCTTGTTCATTCTTCATCGTTCATTCGTCATTGATCATTTATCCTTGTTCTTTCTTCATCGTTCATTCGTCATTGATCATTGATCCTTGTTCATTCTTCATCGTTCATTTGTCATTGTTCATTGATCCTTGTTCATTCTTCATCGTTCATTCTTCATTGATCATTGATCCTTGTTCATTCTTCATCGTTCATTCTTCATTGATCATTGATCTTGTTCATTCTTCATCGTTCATTCGTCATTGACCATTAATCCTTGTTCATTCTTCATCGTTCATTCTTCATTGATCATTGATCCTTGTTCATTCTTCATCGTTCATTCGTCATTGATCATTGATGCTTGTTCATTCTTCATCGTTCATTCTTCATTGATCATTCATCCTTGTTCATTCTTCATCGTTCATTCTTCATTGATCATTGATCCTTGTTCATTCTTCATCGTTCATTCTTCATTGATCATTGATCCTTGTTCATTCTTCATCGTTCATTCTTCATTGACCATTGATCCTTGTTCATTCTTCATCATTCATTCTTCATTGATCATTGATCCTTGTTCATTCTTCATCGTTCATTCGTCATTGATCATTGATCCTTGTTCATTCTTCATCGCTCATTCGTCATTGATCATTTATCCTTGTTCATTCTTCATCGTTCATTCTTCATTGATCATTGATCCTTGTTCATTCTTCATCGTTCATTCTTTATTGACCATTGATCCTTGTTCATTCTTCATCATTCATTCTTCATTGATCATTGATCCCTGTTCATTCTTCATCGTTCATTCGTCATTGATCATTGCTCCTTGTTCATTCTTCATCGTTCATTCGTCATTGATCATTGATCCTTGTTCTTTCTTCATCGTTCATTCGTCATTGATCATTGATCCTTGTTCATTCTTCATCGTTCATTCGTCATTGATCATTTATCCTTGTTCTTTCTTCATCGTTCATTCGTCATTGATCATTGCTCCTTGTTCATTCTTCATCGTTCATTCGTCATTGATCATTTATCCTTGTTCTTTCTTCATCGTTCATTCGTCATTGATCATTAGTCCTTGTTCATTCTTCATCGTTCATTCGTCATTGATCATTGATCATTGATCCTTGTTCATTCTTCATCGTTCATTCGTCATTGATCATTTATCCTTGTTCTTTCTTCATCGTTCATTCGTCATTGATCATTGATCCTTGTTCATTCTTCATCGTTCATTTGTCATTGTTCATTGATCCTTGTTCATTCTTCATCGTTCATTCTTCATTGATCATTGATCCTTGTTCATTCTTCATCGTTCATTCTTCATTGATCATTGATCCTTGTTCATTCTTCATCGTTCATTCTTCATTGATCATTGATCCTTGTTCGTTCTTCATCGTTCATTCTTCATTCATCATTGATCCTTGTTCATTCTTCATCGTTCATTCTTCATTGATCTTGGATCCTTGTTCATTCTTCATCGTTCATTCGTCATTGATCATTGATCCTTGTTCATTCTTCATCGTTCTTTCTTCATTTATCATGGATCCTTGTTCATTCTTCATCATTCTTTCTTCATTGAACATTGATCCTTGTTCATTCTTCATCGTTCATTCGTCATTGATCATCGATCCTTGTTTATTCTTCATCGTTCAATCTTCATTGATCATTGATCCTTGTTCATTCTTCATCGTTCATTCTTCATTGATCATTGATCCTTGTTCATTCTTCATCGTTCATTCGTCATTGACCATTGATCCTTGTTCTCTCTTTATCGTTTATTCTTCATTGATCATTGAGCCTTGTTCATTCTTCATCGTTCATTCGTCATTGACCATTAATCCTTGTTCATTCTTCATCGTTCATTCTTCATTGATCATTGATCCTTGTTCATTCTTCATCGTTCATTCTTCATTGATCATTGATCCTTGTTCATTCTTCATCGTTCATTCTTCATTGATCATTGATCCTTGTTCATTCTTCATCGTTCATTCGTCATTGATCATTGATCCTTGTTCATTCTTCATCTTTCATTCTTCATTGATCATTGATCCTTGTTCATTCTTCATCGTTCATTCGTCATTGATCATTGCTCCTTGTTCATTCTTCATCGTTCATTCGTCATTGACCATTAATCCTTGTTCATTCTTCATCGTTCATTCGTCATTGACCATTAATCCTTGTTCATTCTTCATCGTTCATTCTTCATTGATCATTGATCCTTGTTCATTCTTCATCGTTCCTTCTTCATTGATTATTGATCCTTGTTCATTCTTCATCGTCCATTCGTCATTGACCATTGATCCTTGTTCATTCTTCATCGTACATTCTTCATTGATCATTGATCGTTGTTCATTCTTCATCGTTCATTCTTCATTGATCATTGATCCTTGTTCATTCTTCATTGATCATTGATCCTTGTTCATTCTTCATCGTTCATTCTTCATTGATCATTGATCCTTGTTCATTCTTCATCGTTCATTCGTCATTGATCATTGCTCCTTGTTCATTCTTCATTGATCATTGATCCTTGTTCTTTCTTCATCGTTCATTCTTCATTGATCATTGATCCTTGTTCATTCTTCATCGTTCCTTCTTCATTGATCATTGATCCTTGTTCATTCTTCGTCGTTCATTCTTCATTGATCATTGATCCTTGTTCATTCTTCATCGTTCATTCTTCATTGATCATTGATCCTTGTTCATTCTTCATCGTTCATTCGTCATTGATCATTGATCCTTGTTCATTCCTCATCTTTCATTCTTCATGGATCATTGATCCTTGTTCATTCTTCATCGTTCATTCGTCATTGATCATTGATCCTTGTTCATTCTTCATCGTTCATTCTTCATTTATCATTGATCCTTGTTCATTCTTCATTGATCATTGATCCTTGTTCATTCTTCATCGTCCATTCGTCATTGACCATTGATCCTTGTTCATTCTTCATCGTACATTCTTCATTGATCATTGATCGTTGTTCATTCTTCATCGTTCATTCGTCATTGACCATTAATCCTTGTTCATTCTTCATCGTTCATTCGTCATTGACCATTAATCCTTGTTCATTCTTCATCGTTCATTCTTCATTGATCATTGATCCTTGTTCATTTTTCATCGTTCATTCTTCATTGATCATTGATCCTTGTTCATTCTTCATCGTTCATTCTTCATTGATCATTGATCCTTGTTCATTCTTCATCGTTCATTCGTCATTGATCATTGATCCTTGTTCATTCTTCATCTTTCATTCTTCATTGATCATTGATCCTTGTTCATTCTTCATCGTTCATTCGTCATTGATCATTGATCCTTGTTCATTCTTCATCGTTCATTCTTCATTGATTATTCATCCTTGTTCATTCTTCATCGTTCATTCGTCATTGATCATTGATCCTTGTTCATTCTTCATCGTTCATTCTTCATTGATCATTGATCCTTGTTCATTCTTCATCGTTTATTCTTCATTGATCATTGATCCTTGTTCATTCTTCATCGTTCATTTTTCATTGATCATTGATCCTTGTTCTTTCTTCATCGTTCATTCTTCATTGATCATTGATCCTTGTTCATTCTTCATCGTTCCTTCTTCATTGATCATTGATCCTTGTTCATTCTTCATCGTCCATTCATCATTGACCATTGATCCTTGTTCATTCTTCATCGTTCATTCTTCATTGATCATTGATCGTTGTTCATTCTTCATCGTTCATTTTTCATTGACCATTGATCCTTGTTCATTCTTCATCGTACATTCTTCATTGATCATTGATCGTTGTTCATTCTTCATCGTTCATTCTTCATTGATCATTGATCCTTGTTCATTCTTCATCGTTCATTCGTCATTGATCATTGATCCTTGTTCATTCTTCATTGATCATTGATCCTTGTTCATTCTTCATCGTTCCTTTTTCATTGATCATTGATCCTTGTTCATTCTTCATCGTCCATTCCTCATTGACCATTGATCCTTGTTCATTCTTCATCGTTCATTCTTCATTGATCATTGATCGTTGTTCATTCTTCATCGTTCATTCTTCATTGATCATTGATCCTTGTTCATTCTTCATCGTTCATTCGTCATTGATCATTGCTCATCGTTCTTTGTTCATTGATCATTGATCCTTGTTCATTCTTCATCGTTCTTTGTTCATTGATCATTGATCCTTGTTCTTTCTTCATCGTTCATTCTTCATTGATCATTGATCCTTGTTCATTCTTCATCGTTCCTTCTTCATTGATCATTGATCCTTGTTCATTCTTCGTCGTTCATTCTTCATTGATCATTGATCCTTGTTCATTCTTCATCGTTCATTCTTCATTGATCATTGATCCTTGTTCATTCTTCATCGTTCATTCGTCATTGATCATTGATCCTTGTTCATTCCTCATCTTTCATTCTTCATGGATCATTGATCCTTGTTCATTCTTCATCGTTCATTCGTCATTGATCATTGATCCTTGTTCATTCTTCATCGTTCATTCTTCATTTATCATTGATCCTTGTTCATTCTTCATTGATCATTGATCCTTGTTCATTCTTCATCGTCCATTCGTCATTGACCATTGATCCTTGTTCATTCTTCATCGTACATTCTTCATTGATCATTGATCGTTGTTCATTCTTCATCGTTCATTCGTCATTGACCATTAATCCTTGTTCATTCTTCATCGTTCATTCGTCATTGACCATTAATCCTTGTTCATTCTTCATCGTTCATTCTTCATTGATCATTGATCCTTGTTCATTCTTCATCGTTCATTCTTCATTGATCATTGATCCTTGTTCATTCTTCATCGTTCATTCTTCATTGATCATTGATCCTTGTTCATTCTTCATCGTTCATTCGTCATTGATCATTGATCCTTGTTCATTCTTCATCTTTCATTCTTCATTGATCATTGATCCTTGTTCATTCTTCATCGTTCATTCGTCATTGATCATTGATCCTTGTTCATTCTTCATCGTTCATTCTTCATTGATTATTCATCCTTGTTCATTCTTCATCGTTCATTCGTCATTGATCATTGATCCTTGTTCATTCTTCATCGTTCATTCGTCATTGATCATTTATCCTTGTTCTTTCTTCATCGTTCATTCGTCATTGATCATTGATCCTTGTTCATTCTTCATCGTTCATTTGTCATTGTTCATTGATCCTTGTTCATTCTTCATCGTACATTCGTCATTGATCATTGATCCTTGTTCATTCTTCATCATTCATTCTTCATTCATCATTGATCCTTGTTCATTCTTCATCGTTCTTTCTTCATTGATCATTGATCCTTGTTCATTCTTCATCGTTCCTTCTTCATTGATCATTGATCCTTGTTCATTCTTCATCGTTCATTCGTCATTGACCATTAATCCTTGTTCATTCTTCATCGTTCATTCTTCATTGATCATTGATCCTTGTTCATTTTTCATCGTTCCTTCTTCATTGATCATTGATCCTTGTTCATTCTTCATCGTCCATTCTTCATTGATCATTGATCCTTGTTCATTCTTCATCGTTCATTCGTCATTGATCATTGATCCTTGTTCATTCTTCATCGTTCATTCTTCATTGATCATTGATCCTTGTTCATTCTTCATCGTTTATTCTTCATTGATCATTGATCCTTGTTCATTCTTCATCGTTCATTTTTCATTGATCATTGATCCTTGTTCTTTCTTCATCGTTCATTCTTCATTGATCATTGATCCTTGTTCATTCTTCATCGTTCCTTCTTCATTGATCATTGATCCTTGTTCATTCTTCATCGTTCCTTCTTCATTGATCATTGATCCTTGTTCATTCTTCATCGTCCATTCATCATTGACCATTGATCCTTGTTCATTCTTCATCGTTCATTCTTCATTGATCATTGATCGTTGTTCTTTCTTCATCGTTCATTTGTCATTGATCATTGATACTTGTTCATTCTTCATCGTTCATTCTTCATTGATCATTGATCCTTGTTCATTCTTCATCGTTTATTCTTCATTGATCATTGATCCTTGTTCATTCTTCATCGTTCATTCATCATTTATCATTGATCCTTGTTCCTTCTTCATCATTCTTTCTTCATTGAACATTGATCCTTGTTCATTCTTCATCGTTCATTCGTCATTGAACATCGATCCTTGTTTATTCTTCATCGTTCATTCTTCATTGATCATTGATCCTTGTTCATTCTTCATCGTTCATTCTTCATCGTTCATTCTTCATTGATCATTGATCCTTGTTCATTCTTCATCGTTCATTCCTCATTGACCATTGATCCTTGTTCTCTCTTCATCGTTCATTCTTCATTGATCATTGAGCCTTGTTCATTCTTCATCGTTCATTCGTCATTGACCATTAATCCTTGTTCATTCTTCATCGTTCATTCTTCATTGATCATTGATCCTTGTTCATTCTTCATCGTTCATTCTTCATTGATCATTGATCCTTGTTCATTCTTCATCGTTCATTCTTCATTGATCATTGATCCTTGTTCATTCTTCATCGTTCATTCGTCATTGATCATTGATCCTTGTTCATTCTTCATCTTTCATTCTTCATTGATCATTGATCCTTGTTCATTCTTCATCGTTCATTCGTCATTGATCATTGATCCTTGTTCATTCTTCATCGTTCATTCTTCATTGATTATTCATCCTTGTTCATTCTTCATCGTTCATTCTTCATTGATCATTGATCCTTGTTCATTCTTCATCGTTCCTTCTTCATTGATCATTGATCCTTGTTCATTCTTCATCGTCCATTCGTCATTGACCATTGATCCTTGTTCATTCTTCATCGTTCATTCTTCATTGATCATTCATCCTTGTTCATTCTTCATTGTTCATTCTTCATTGATCATTGATCCTTGTTCATTCTTCATCGTTCCTTCTTCATTGATCATTGATCCTTGTTCATTCTTCATCGTCCATTCGTCATTGACCATTGATCCTTGTTCATTCTTCATCGTACATTCTTCATTGATCATTGATCGTTGTTCATTCTTCATCGTTCATTCTTCATTGATCATTGATCCTTGTTCATTCTTCATCGTTCATTCGTCATTGATCATTGATCCTTGGTCATTCTTCATTGATCATTGATCCTTGTTCATTCTTCATCGTTCCTTTTTCATTGATCATTGATCCTTGTTCATTCTTCATCGTCCATTCCTCATTGACCATTGATCCTTGTTCATTCTTCATCGTTCATTCTTCATTGATCATTGATCGTTGTTCATTCTTCATCGTTCATTCTTCATTGATCATTGATCCTTGTTCATTCTTCATCGTTCATTCGTCATTGATCATTGCTCCTTGTTCATTCTTCATTGATCATTGATCCTTGTTCATTCTTCATCGTTCTATGTTCATTGATCATTGATCCTTGTTCTTTCTTCATCGTTCATTCTTCATTGATCATTGATCCTTGTTCATTCTTCATCGTTCCTTCTTCATTGATCATTGATCCTTGTTCATTCTTCGTCGTTCATTCTTCATTGATCATTGATCCTTGTTCATTCTTCATCGTTCATTCTTCATTGATCATTGATCCTTGTTCATTCTTCATCGTTCATTCGTCATTGATCATTGATCCTTGTTCATTCCTCATCTTTCATTCTTCATGGATCATTGATCCTTGTTCATTCTTCATCGTTCATTCGTCATTGATCATTGATCCTTGTTCATTCTTCATCGTTCATTCTTCATTTATCATTGATCCTTGTTCATTCTTCATTGATCATTGATCCTTGTTCATTCTTCATCGTCCATTCGTCATTGACCATTGATCCTTGTTCATTCTTCATCGTACATTCTTCATTGATCATTGATCGTTGTTCATTCTTCATCGTTCATTCGTCATTGACCATTAATCCTTTTTCATTCTTCATCGTTCATTCGTCATTGACCATTAATCCTTGTTCATTTTTCATCGTTCATTCTTCATTGATCATTGATCCTTGTTCATTCTTCATCGTTCATTCTTCATTGATCATTGATCCTTGTTCATTCTTCATCGTTCATTCTTCATTGATCATTGATCCTTGTTCATTCTTCATCGTTCATTCGTCATTGATCATTGATCCTTGTTCATTCTTCATCTTTCATTCTTCATTGATCATTGATCCTTGTTCATTCTTCATCGTTCATTCGTCATTGATCATTGATCCTTGTTCATTCTTCATCGTTCATTCTTCATTGATTATTCATCCTTGTTCATTCTTCATCGTTCATTCGTCATTGATCATTGATCCTTGTTCATTCTTCATCGTTCATTCGTCATTGATCATTTATCCTTGTTCTTTCTTCATCGTTCATTCGTCATTGATCATTGATCCTTGTTCATTCTTCATCGTTCATTTGTCATTGTTCATTGATCCTTGTTCATTCTTCATCGTACATTCGTCATTGATCATTGATCCTTGTTCATTCTTCATCATTCATTCTTCATTCATCATTGATCCTTGTTCATTCTTCATCGTTCTTTCTTCATTGATCATTGATCCTTGTTCATTCTTCATCGTTCCTTCTTCATTGATCATTGATCCTTGTTCATTCTTCATCGTTCATTCGTCATTGACCATTAATCCTTGTTCATTCTTCATCGTTCATTCTTCATTGATCATTGATCCTTGTTCATTTTTCATCGTTCCTTCTTCATTGATCATTGATCCTTGTTCATTCTTCATCGTCCATTCTTCATTGATCATTGATCCTTGTTCATTCTTCATCGTTCATTCGTCATTGATCATTGATCCTTGTTCATTCTTCATCGTTCATTCTTCATTGATCATTGATCCTTGTTCATTCTTCATCGTTTATTCTTCATTGATCATTGATCCTTGTTCATTCTTCATCGTTCATTTTTCATTGATCATTGATCCTTGTTCTTTCTTCATCGTTCATTCTTCATTGATCATTGATCCTTGTTCATTCTTCATCGTTCCTTCTTCATTGATCATTGATCCTTGTTCATTCTTCATCGTCCATTCATCATTGACCATTGATCCTTGTTCATTCTTCATCGTTCATTCTTCATTGATCATTGATCGTTGTTCTTTCTTCATCGTTCATTTGTCATTGATCATTGATACTTGTTCATTCTTCATCGTTCATTCTTCATTGATCATTGATCCTTGTTCATTCTTCATCGTTTATTCTTCATTGATCATTGATCCTTGTTCATTCTTCATCGTTCATTCTTCATTTATCATTGATCCTTGTTCCTTCTTCATCATTCTTTCTTCATTGAACATTGATCCTTGTTCATTCTTCATCGTTCATTCGTCATTGAACATCGATCCTTGTTTATTCTTCATCGTTCATTCTTCATTGATCATTGATCCTTGTTCATTCTTCATCGTTCATTCTTCATCGTTCATTCTTCATTGATCATTGATCCTTGTTCATTCTTCATCGTTCATTCCTCATTGACCATTGATCCTTGTTCTCTCTTCATCGTTCATTCTTCATTGATCATTGAGCCTTGTTCATTCTTCATCGTTTATTCGTCATTGACCATTAATCCTTGTTCATTCTTCATCGTTCATTCTTCATTGATCATTGATCCTTGTTCATTCTTCATCGTTCATTCTTCATTGATCATTGATCCTTGTTCATTCTTCATCGTTCATTCTTCATTGATCATTGATCCTTGTTCATTCTTCATCGTTCATTCGTCATTGATCATTGATCCTTGTTCATTCTTCATCTTTCATTCTTCATTGATCATTGATCCTTGTTCATTCTTCATCGTTCATTCGTCATTGATCATTGATCCTTGTTCATTCTTCATCGTTCATTCTTCATTGATTATTCATCCTTGTTCATTCTTCATCGTTCATTCTTCATTGATCATTGATCCTTGTTCATTCTTCATCGTTCCTTCTTCATTGATCATTGATCCTTGTTCATTCTTCATCGTCCATTCGTCATTGACCATTGATCCTTGTTCATTCTTCATCGTTCATTCTTCATTGATCATTCATCCTTGTTCATTCTTCATTGTTCATTCTTCTTTGATCATTGATCCTTGTTCATTCTTCATCGTTCCTTCTTCATTGATCATTGATCCTTGTTCATTCTTCATCGTCCATTCGTCATTGACCATTGATCCTTGTTCATTCTTCATCGTACATTCTTCATTGATCATTGATCGTTGTTCATTCTTCATCGTTCATTCTTCATTGATCATTGAACCTTGTTCATTCTTCATCGTTTCTTCATGATTGATCATTGATCCTTGTTCATTCTTCATCGTCCATTCCTCATTGACCATTGATCCTTGTTCATTCTTCATCGTTCATTCTTCATTGATCATTGATCGTTGTTCATTCTTCATCGTTCATTCTTCATTGATCATTGATCCTTGTTCATTTTTCATCGTTCCTTCTTCATTGATCATTGATCCTTGTTCATTCTTCATCGTCCATTCTTCATTGATCATTGATCCTTGTTCATTCTTCATCGTTCATTCTTCATTGATCATTGATCCTTGTTCATTCTTCATCGTTTATTCTTCATTGATCATTGATCCTTGTTCATTCTTCATCGTTCATTTTTCATTGATCATTGATCCTTGTTCTTTCTTCATCGTTCATTCTTCATTGATCATTGATCCTTGTTCATTCTTCATCGTTCCTTCTTCATTGATCATTGATCCTTGTTCATTCTTCATCGTCCATTCGTCATTGACCATTGATCCTTGTTCATTCTTCATCGTTCATTCTTCATTGATCATTGATCCTTGTTCATTCTTCATCGTTCATTTGTCATTGATCATTGATACTTGTTCATTCTTCATCGTTCATTCTTCATTGATCATTGATCCTTGTTCATTCTTCATCGTTCCTTCTTCATTGATCATTGATCCTTGTTCATTCTTCATCTTTCATTCTTCATTGATCATTGATCCTTGTTCATTCTTCATCGTTCATTCGTCATTGATCATTGATCCTTGTTCATTCTTCATCGTTCATTCTTCATTGATTATTCATCCTTGTTCATTCTTCATCGTTCATTCTTCATTGATCATTGATCCTTGTTCATTCTTCATCGTTCCTTCTTCATTGATCATTGATCCTTGTTCATTCTTCATCGTCCATTCGTCATTGACCATTGATCCTTGTTCATTCTTCATCGTTCATTCTTCATTGATCATTCATCCTTGTTCATTCTTCATTGTTCATTCTTCTTTGATCATTGATCCTTGTTCATTCTTCATCGTTCCTTCTTCATTGATCATTGATCCTTGTTCATTCTTCATCGTCCATTCGTCATTGACCATTGATCCTTGTTCATTCTTCATCGTACATTCTTCATTGATCATTGATCGTTGTTCATTCTTCATCGTTCATTCTTCATTGATCATTGAACCTTGTTCATTCTTCATCGTTTCTTCATGATTGATCATTGATCCTTGTTCATTCTTCATCGTCCATTCCTCATTGACCATTGATCCTTGTTCATTCTTCATCGTTCATTCTTCATTGATCATTGATCGTTGTTCATTCTTCATCGTTCATTCTTCATTGATCATTGATCCTTGTTCATTTTTCATCGTTCCTTCTTCATTGATCATTGATCCTTGTTCATTCTTCATCGTCCATTCTTCATTGATCATTGATCCTTGTTCATTCTTCATCGTTCATTCGTCATTGATCATTGATCCTTGTTCATTCTTCATCGTTCATTCTTCATTTATCATTGATCCTTGTTCCTTCTTCATCATTCTTTCTTCATTGAACATTGATCCTTGTTCATTCTTCATCGTTCATTCGTCATTGAACATCGATCCTTGTTTATTCTTCATCGTTCATTCTTCATTGATCATTGATCCTTGTTCATTCTTCATCGTTCATTCTTCATTGATCATTGATCCTTGTTCATTCTTCATCGTTCATTCCTCATTGACCATTGATCCTTGTTCTCTCTTCATCATTCATTCTTCATTGATCATTGAGCCTTGTTCATTCTTCATCGTTCATTCGTCATTGACCATTAATCCTTGTTCATTCTTCATCGTTCATTCTTCATTGATCATTGATCCTTGTTCATTCTTCATCGTTCATTCTTCATTGATCATTGATCCTTGTTCATTCTTCATCGTTCATTCTTCATTGATCATTGATCCTTGTTCATTCTTCATCGTTCATTCGTCATTGATCATTGATCCTTGTTCATTCTTCATCTTTCATTCTTCATTGATCATTGATCCTTGTTCATTCTTCATCGTTCATTCGTCATTGATCATTGATCCTTGTTCATTCTTCATCGTTCATTCTTCATTGATTATTCATCCTTGTTCATTCTTCATCGTTCATTCTTCATTGATCATTGATCCTTGTTCATTCTTCATCGTTCCTTCTTCATTGATCATTGATCCTTGTTCATTCTTCATCGTCCATTCGTCATTGACCATTGATCCTTGTTCATTCTTCATCGTTCATTCTTCATTGATCATTCATCCTTGTTCATTCTTCATTGTTCATTCTTCATTGATCATTGATCCTTGTTCATTCTTCATCGTTCCTTCTTCATTGATCATTGATCCTTGTTCATTCTTCATCGTCCATTCGTCATTGACCATTGATCCTTGTTCATTCTTCATCGTACATTCTTCATTGATCATTGATCGTTGTTCATTCTTCATCGTTCATTCTTCATTGATCATTGAACCTTGTTCATTCTTCATCGTTTCTTCATGATTGATCATTGATCCTTGTTCATTCTTCATCGTCCATTCCTCATTGACCATTGATCCTTGTTCATTCTTCATCGTTCATTCTTCATTGATCATTGATCGTTGTTCATTCTTCATCGTTCATTCTTCATTGATCATTGATCCTTGTTCATTCTTCATCGTTCATTCGTCATTGATCATTGCTCCTTGTTCATTCTTCATCGTTCATTCTTCATTGATCATTGATCCTTGTTCATTCTTCATCGTTCATTCATCGTTGATTATTCATCCTTGTTCATTCTTCGTCGTTCATTCTTCATTGATCATTGATCCTTGTTCATTCTTCATCGTTCATTCTTCATTGATCTTTGATCCTTGTTCATTCTTCATCGTTCATTCGTCATTGATCATTGATCCTTGTTCGATCTTAATCGTTCATTCGTTATTGATCATCGATCCTTGTTCATTCTTCATCGTTCATTCTTCATTGATCATTGATCCTTGTTCGTTCTTCATCGTTCATTCTTCATTTATCATTGATCCTTGTTCATTCTTCATCGTTCATTCTTCATTCATCATTGATCCTTGTTCATTCTTTATCGTTCTTTCTTCATTGATCATTGATCCTTGTTCATTCTTAATCGTTCATTCGTTATTGATCATCGATCCTTGTTCTCTCTTCATCGTTCATTCTTCATTGATCATTGATCCTTGTTCATTCTTCATCGTTCATTCTTCATTGATCATTGATCTTGTTCATTCTTCATCGTTCATTCGTCATTGACCATTAATCCTTGTTCATTCTTCATCGTTCATTCTTCATTGATCATTGATCCTTGTTCATTCTTCATCGTTCATTCGTCATTGATCATTGATGCTTGTTCATTCTTCATCGTTCATTCTTCATTGATCATTCATCCTTGTTCATTCTTCATCGTTCATTCTTCATTGATCATTGATCCTTGTTCATTCTTCATCGTTCATTCTTCATTGATCATTGATCCTTGTTCATTCTTCATCGTTCATTCTTCATTGACCATTGATCCTTGTTCATTCTTCATCATTCATTCTTCATTGATCATTGATCCTTGTTCATTCTTCATCGTTCATTCGTCATTGATCATTGATCCTTGTTCATTCTTCATCGCTCATTCGTCATTGATCATTTATCCTTGTTCATTCTTCATCGTTCATTCTTCATTGATCATTGATCCTTGTTCATTCTTCATCGTTCATTCTTTATTGACCATTGATCCTTGTTCATTCTTCATCATTCATTCTTCATTGATCATTGATCCCTGTTCATTCTTCATCGTTCATTCGTCATTGATCATTGCTCCTTGTTCATTCTTCATCGTTCATTCGTCATTGATCATTGATCCTTGTTCTTTCTTCATCGTTCATTCGTCATTGATCATTGATCCTTGTTCATTCTTCATCGTTCATTCGTCATTGATCATTTATCCTTGTTCTTTCTTCATCGTTCATTCGTCATTGATCATTGCTCCTTGTTCATTCTTCATCGTTCATTCGTCATTGATCATTTATCCTTGTTCTTTCTTCATCGTTCATTCGTCATTGATCATTAGTCCTTGTTCATTCTTCATCGTTCATTCGTCATTGATCATTGATCATTGATCCTTGTTCATTCTTCATCGTTCATTCGTCATTGATCATTTATCCTTGTTCTTTCTTCATCGTTCATTCGTCATTGATCATTGATCCTTGTTCATTCTTCATCGTTCATTTGTCATTGTTCATTGATCCTTGTTCATTCTTCATCGTTCATTCTTCATTGATCATTGATCCTTGTTCATTCTTCATCGTTCATTCTTCATTGATCATTGATCTTGTTCATTCTTCATCGTTCATTCGTCATTGACCATTAATCCTTGTTCATTCTTCATCGTTCATTCTTCATTGATCATTGATCCTTGTTCATTCTTCATCGTTCATTCGTCATTGATCATTGATGCTTGTTCATTCTTCATCGTTCATTCTTCATTGATCATTCATCCTTGTTCATTCTTCATCGTTCATTCTTCATTGATCATTGATCCTTGTTCATTCTTCATCGTTCATTCTTCATTGATCATTGATCCTTGTTCATTCTTCATCGTTCATTCTTCATTGACCATTGATCCTTGTTCATTCTTCATCATTCATTCTTCATTGATCATTGATCCTTGTTCATTCTTCATCGTTCATTCGTCATTGATCATTGATCCTTGTTCATTCTTCATCGCTCATTCGTCATTGATCATTTATCCTTGTTCATTCTTCATCGTTCATTCTTCATTGATCATTGATCCTTGTTCATTCTTCATCGTTCATTCTTTATTGACCATTGATCCTTGTTCATTCTTCATCATTCATTCTTCATTGATCATTGATCCCTGTTCATTCTTCATCGTTCATTCGTCATTGATCATTGCTCCTTGTTCATTCTTCATCGTTCATTCGTCATTGATCATTGATCCTTGTTCTTTCTTCATCGTTCATTCGTCATTGATCATTGATCCTTGTTCATTCTTCATCGTTCATTCGTCATTGATCATTTATCCTTGTTCTTTCTTCATCGTTCATTCGTCATTGATCATTGCTCCTTGTTCATTCTTCATCGTTCATTCGTCATTGATCATTTATCCTTGTTCTTTCTTCATCGTTCATTCGTCATTGATCATTAGTCCTTGTTCATTCTTCATCGTTCATTCGTCATTGATCATTGATCATTGATCCTTGTTCATTCTTCATCGTTCATTCGTCATTGATCATTTATCCTTGTTCTTTCTTCATCGTTCATTCGTCATTGATCATTGATCCTTGTTCATTCTTCATCGTTCATTTGTCATTGTTCATTGATCCTTGTTCATTCTTCATCGTTCATTCTTCATTGATCATTGATCCTTGTTCATTCTTCATCGTTCATTCTTCATTGATCATTGATCCTTGTTCATTCTTCATCGTTCATTCTTCATTGATCATTGATCCTTGTTCGTTCTTCATCGTTCATTCTTCATTCATCATTGATCCTTGTTCATTCTTCATCGTTCATTCTTCATTGATCTTGGATCCTTGTTCATTCTTCATCGTTCATTCGTCATTGATCATTGATCCTTGTTCATTCTTCATCGTTCTTTCTTCATTTATCATGGATCCTTGTTCATTCTTCATCATTCTTTCTTCATTGAACATTGATCCTTGTTCATTCTTCATCGTTCATTCGTCATTGATCATCGATCCTTGTTTATTCTTCATCGTTCAATCTTCATTGATCATTGATCCTTGTTCATTCTTCATCGTTCATTCTTCATTGATCATTGATCCTTGTTCATTCTTCATCGTTCATTCGTCATTGATCATTGATCCTTGTTCATTCTTCATCTTTCATTCTTCATTGATCATTGATCCTTGTTCATTCTTCATCGTTCATTCGTCATTGATCATTGCTCCTTGTTCATTCTTCATCGTTCATTCGTCATTGACCATTAATCCTTGTTCATTCTTCATCGTTCATTCGTCATTGACCATTAATCCTTGTTCATTCTTCATCGTTCATTCTTCATTGATCATTGATCCTTGTTCATTCTTCATCGTTCCTTCTTCATTGATTATTGATCCTTGTTCATTCTTCATCGTCCATTCGTCATTGACCATTGATCCTTGTTCATTCTTCATCGTACATTCTTCATTGATCATTGATCGTTGTTCATTCTTCATCGTTCATTCTTCATTGATCATTGATCCTTGTTCATTCTTCATTGATCATTGATCCTTGTTCATTCTTTATCGTTTATTCTTCATTGATCATTGAGCCTTGTTCTCTCTTTATCGTTTATTCTTCATTGACCATTGATCCTTGTTCTCTCTTTATCGTTTATTCTTCATTGATCATTGAGCCTTGTTCATTCTTCATCGTTCATTCGTCATTGACCATTAATCCTTGTTCATTCTTCATCGTTCATTCTTCATTGATCATTGATCCTTGTTCATTCTTCATCGTTCATTCTTCATTGATCATTGATCCTTGTTCATTCTTCATCGTTCATTCTTCATTGATCATTGATCCTTGTTCATTCTTCATCGTTCATTCGTCATTGATCATTGATCCTTGTTCATTCTTCATCTTTCATTCTTCATTGATCATTGATCCTTGTTCATTCTTCATCGTTCATTCGTCATTGATCATTGCTCCTTGTTCATTCTTCATCGTTCATTCGTCATTGACCATTAATCCTTGTTCATTCTTCATCGTTCATTCGTCATTGACCATTAATCCTTGTTCATTCTTCATCGTTCATTCTTCATTGATCATTGATCCTTGTTCATTCTTCATCGTTCCTTCTTCATTGATTATTGATCCTTGTTCATTCTTCATCGTCCATTCGTCATTGACCATTGATCCTTGTTCATTCTTCATCGTACATTCTTCATTGATCATTGATCGTTGTTCATTCTTCATCGTTCATTCTTCATTGATCATTGATCCTTGTTCATTCTTCATTGATCATTGATCCTTGTTCATTCTTCATCGTTCATTCTTCATTGATCATTGATCCTTGTTCATTCTTCATCGTTCATTCGTCATTGATCATTGCTCCTTGTTCATTCTTCATTGATCATTGATCCTTGTTCATTCTTCATCGTTCTTTGTTCATTGATCATTGATCCTTGTTCATTCTTCATCGTTCTTTGTTCATTGATCATTGATCCTTGTTCTTTCTTCATCGTTCATTCTTCATTGATCATTGATCCTTGTTCATTCTTCATCGTTCCTTCTTCATTGATCATTGATCCTTGTTCATTCTTCGTCGTTCATTCTTCATTGATCATTGATCCTTGTTCATTCTTCATCGTTCATTCTTCATTGATCATTGATCCTTGTTCATTCTTCATCGTTCATTCGTCATTGATCATTGATCCTTGTTCATTCCTCATCTTTCATTCTTCATGGATCATTGATCCTTGTTCATTCTTCATCGTTCATTCGTCATTGATCATTGATCCTTGTTCATTCTTCATCGTTCATTCTTCATTTATCATTGATCCTTGTTCATTCTTCATTGATCATTGATCCTTGTTCATTCTTCATCGTCCATTCGTCATTGACCATTGATCCTTGTTCATTCTTCATCGTACATTCTTCATTGATCATTGATCGTTGTTCATTCTTCATCGTTCATTCGTCATTGACCATTAATCCTTGTTCATTCTTCATCGTTCATTCGTCATTGACCATTAATCCTTGTTCATTCTTCATCGTTCATTCTTCATTGATCATTGATCCTTGTTCATTTTTCATCGTTCATTCTTCATTGATCATTGATCCTTGTTCATTCTTCATCGTTCATTCTTCATTGATCATTGATCCTTGTTCATTCTTCATCGTTCATTCGTCATTGATCATTGATCCTTGTTCATTCTTCATCTTTCATTCTTCATTGATCATTGATCCTTGTTCATTCTTCATCGTTCATTCGTCATTGATCATTGATCCTTGTTCATTCTTCATCGTTCATTCTTCATTGATTATTCATCCTTGTTCATTCTTCATCGTTCATTCGTCATTGATCATTGATCCTTGTTCATTCTTCATCGTTCATTCTTCATTGATCATTGATCCTTGTTCATTCTTCATCGTTTATTCTTCATTGATCATTGATCCTTGTTCATTCTTCATCGTTCATTTTTCATTGATCATTGATCCTTGTTCTTTCTTCATCGTTCATTCTTCATTGATCATTGATCCTTGTTCATTCTTCATCGTTCCTTCTTCATTGATCATTGATCCTTGTTCATTCTTCATCGTCCATTCATCATTGACCATTGATCCTTGTTCATTCTTCATCGTTCATTCTTCATTGATCATTGATCGTTGTTCATTCTTCATCGTTCATTTTTCATTGACCATTGATCCTTGTTCATTCTTCATCGTACATTCTTCATTGATCATTGATCGTTGTTCATTCTTCATCGTTCATTCTTCATTGATCATTGATCCTTGTTCATTCTTCATCGTTCATTCGTCATTGATCATTGATCCTTGTTCATTCTTCATTGATCATTGATCCTTGTTCATTCTTCATCGTTCCTTTTTCATTGATCATTGATCCTTGTTCATTCTTCATCGTCCATTCCTCATTGACCATTGATCCTTGTTCATTCTTCATCGTTCATTCTTCATTGATCATTGATCGTTGTTCATTCTTCATCGTTCATTCTTCATTGATCATTGATCCTTGTTCATTCTTCATCGTTCATTCGTCATTGATCATTGCTCATCGTTCTTTGTTCATTGATCATTGATCCTTGTTCATTCTTCATCGTTCTTTGTTCATTGATCATTGATCCTTGTTCTTTCTTCATCGTTCATTCTTCATTGATCATTGATCCTTGTTCATTCTTCATCGTTCCTTCTTCATTGATCATTGATCCTTGTTCATTCTTCGTCGTTCATTCTTCATTGATCATTGATCCTTGTTCATTCTTCATCGTTCATTCTTCATTGATCATTGATCCTTGTTCATTCTTCATCGTTCATTCGTCATTGATCATTGATCCTTGTTCATTCCTCATCTTTCATTCTTCATGGATCATTGATCCTTGTTCATTCTTCATCGTTCATTCGTCATTGATCATTGATCCTTGTTCATTCTTCATCGTTCATTCTTCATTTATCATTGATCCTTGTTCATTCTTCATTGATCATTGATCCTTGTTCATTCTTCATCGTCCATTCGTCATTGACCATTGATCCTTGTTCATTCTTCATCGTACATTCTTCATTGATCATTGATCGTTGTTCATTCTTCATCGTTCATTCGTCATTGACCATTAATCCTTGTTCATTCTTCATCGTTCATTCGTCATTGACCATTAATCCTTGTTCATTCTTCATCGTTCATTCTTCATTGATCATTGATCCTTGTTCATTCTTCATCGTTCATTCTTCATTGATCATTGATCCTTGTTCATTCTTCATCGTTCATTCTTCATTGATCATTGATCCTTGTTCATTCTTCATCGTTCATTCGTCATTGATCATTGATCCTTGTTCATTCTTCATCTTTCATTCTTCATTGATCATTGATCCTTGTTCATTCTTCATCGTTCATTCGTCATTGATCATTGATCCTTGTTCATTCTTCATCGTTCATTCTTCATTGATTATTCATCCTTGTTCATTCTTCATCGTTCATTCGTCATTGATCATTGATCCTTGTTCATTCTTCATCGTTCATTCGTCATTGATCATTTATCCTTGTTCTTTCTTCATCGTTCATTCGTCATTGATCATTGATCCTTGTTCATTCTTCATCGTTCATTTGTCATTGTTCATTGATCCTTGTTCATTCTTCATCGTACATTCGTCATTGATCATTGATCCTTGTTCATTCTTCATCATTCATTCTTCATTCATCATTGATCCTTGTTCATTCTTCATCGTTCTTTCTTCATTGATCATTGATCCTTGTTCATTCTTCATCGTTCCTTCTTCATTGATCATTGATCCTTGTTCATTCTTCATCGTTCATTCGTCATTGACCATTAATCCTTGTTCATTCTTCATCGTTCATTCTTCATTGATCATTGATCCTTGTTCATTTTTCATCGTTCCTTCTTCATTGATCATTGATCCTTGTTCATTCTTCATCGTCCATTCTTCATTGATCATTGATCCTTGTTCATTCTTCATCGTTCATTCGTCATTGATCATTGATCCTTGTTCATTCTTCATCGTTCATTCTTCATTGATCATTGATCCTTGTTCATTCTTCATCGTTTATTCTTCATTGATCATTGATCCTTGTTCATTCTTCATCGTTCATTTTTCATTGATCATTGATCCTTGTTCTTTCTTCATCGTTCATTCTTCATTGATCATTGATCCTTGTTCATTCTTCATCGTTCCTTCTTCATTGATCATTGATCCTTGTTCATTCTTCATCGTTCCTTCTTCATTGATCATTGATCCTTGTTCATTCTTCATCGTCCATTCATCATTGACCATTGATCCTTGTTCATTCTTCATCGTTCATTCTTCATTGATCATTGATCGTTGTTCTTTCTTCATCGTTCATTTGTCATTGATCATTGATACTTGTTCATTCTTCATCGTTCATTCTTCATTGATCATTGATCCTTGTTCATTCTTCATCGTTTATTCTTCATTGATCATTGATCCTTGTTCATTCTTCATCGTTCATTCATCATTTATCATTGATCCTTGTTCCTTCTTCATCATTCTTTCTTCATTGAACATTGATCCTTGTTCATTCTTCATCGTTCATTCGTCATTGAACATCGATCCTTGTTTATTCTTCATCGTTCATTCTTCATTGATCATTGATCCTTGTTCATTCTTCATCGTTCATTCTTCATCGTTCATTCTTCATTGATCATTGATCCTTGTTCATTCTTCATCGTTCATTCCTCATTGACCATTGATCCTTGTTCTCTCTTCATCGTTCATTCTTCATTGATCATTGAGCCTTGTTCATTCTTCATCGTTCATTCGTCATTGACCATTAATCCTTGTTCATTCTTCATCGTTCATTCTTCATTGATCATTGATCCTTGTTCATTCTTCATCGTTCATTCTTCATTGATCATTGATCCTTGTTCATTCTTCATCGTTCATTCTTCATTGATCATTGATCCTTGTTCATTCTTCATCGTTCATTCGTCATTGATCATTGATCCTTGTTCATTCTTCATCTTTCATTCTTCATTGATCATTGATCCTTGTTCATTCTTCATCGTTCATTCGTCATTGATCATTGATCCTTGTTCATTCTTCATCGTTCATTCTTCATTGATTATTCATCCTTGTTCATTCTTCATCGTTCATTCTTCATTGATCATTGATCCTTGTTCATTCTTCATCGTTCCTTCTTCATTGATCATTGATCCTTGTTCATTCTTCATCGTCCATTCGTCATTGACCATTGATCCTTGTTCATTCTTCATCGTTCATTCTTCATTGATCATTCATCCTTGTTCATTCTTCATTGTTCATTCTTCATTGATCATTGATCCTTGTTCATTCTTCATCGTTCCTTCTTCATTGATCATTGATCCTTGTTCATTCTTCATCGTCCATTCGTCATTGACCATTGATCCTTGTTCATTCTTCATCGTACATTCTTCATTGATCATTGATCGTTGTTCATTCTTCATCGTTCATTCTTCATTGATCATTGATCCTTGTTCATTCTTCATCGTTCATTCGTCATTGATCATTGATCCTTGGTCATTCTTCATTGATCATTGATCCTTGTTCATTCTTCATCGTTCCTTTTTCATTGATCATTGATCCTTGTTCATTCTTCATCGTCCATTCCTCATTGACCATTGATCCTTGTTCATTCTTCATCGTTCATTCTTCATTGATCATTGATCGTTGTTCATTCTTCATCGTTCATTCTTCATTGATCATTGATCCTTGTTCATTCTTCATCGTTCATTCGTCATTGATCATTGCTCCTTGTTCATTCTTCATTGATCATTGATCCTTGTTCATTCTTCATCGTTCTTTGTTCATTGATCATTGATCCTTGTTCTTTCTTCATCGTTCATTCTTCATTGATCATTGATCCTTGTTCATTCTTCATCGTTCCTTCTTCATTGATCATTGATCCTTGTTCATTCTTCGTCGTTCATTCTTCATTGATCATTGATCCTTGTTCATTCTTCATCGTTCATTCTTCATTGATCATTGATCCTTGTTCATTCTTCATCGTTCATTCGTCATTGATCATTGATCCTTGTTCATTCCTCATCTTTCATTCTTCATGGATCATTGATCCTTGTTCATTCTTCATCGTTCATTCGTCATTGATCATTGATCCTTGTTCATTCTTCATCGTTCATTCTTCATTTATCATTGATCCTTGTTCATTCTTCATTGATCATTGATCCTTGTTCATTCTTCATCGTCCATTCGTCATTGACCATTGATCCTTGTTCATTCTTCATCGTACATTCTTCATTGATCATTGATCGTTGTTCATTCTTCATCGTTCATTCGTCATTGACCATTAATCCTTTTTCATTCTTCATCGTTCATTCGTCATTGACCATTAATCCTTGTTCATTTTTCATCGTTCATTCTTCATTGATCATTGATCCTTGTTCATTCTTCATCGTTCATTCTTCATTGATCATTGATCCTTGTTCATTCTTCATCGTTCATTCTTCATTGATCATTGATCCTTGTTCATTCTTCATCGTTCATTCGTCATTGATCATTGATCCTTGTTCATTCTTCATCTTTCATTCTTCATTGATCATTGATCCTTGTTCATTCTTCATCGTTCATTCGTCATTGATCATTGATCCTTGTTCATTCTTCATCGTTCATTCTTCATTGATTATTCATCCTTGTTCATTCTTCATCGTTCATTCGTCATTGATCATTGATCCTTGTTCATTCTTCATCGTTCATTCGTCATTGATCATTTATCCTTGTTCTTTCTTCATCGTTCATTCGTCATTGATCATTGATCCTTGTTCATTCTTCATCGTTCATTTGTCATTGTTCATTGATCCTTGTTCATTCTTCATCGTACATTCGTCATTGATCATTGATCCTTGTTCATTCTTCATCATTCATTCTTCATTCATCATTGATCCTTGTTCATTCTTCATCGTTCTTTCTTCATTGATCATTGATCCTTGTTCATTCTTCATCGTTCCTTCTTCATTGATCATTGATCCTTGTTCATTCTTCATCGTTCATTCGTCATTGACCATTAATCCTTGTTCATTCTTCATCGTTCATTCTTCATTGATCATTGATCCTTGTTCATTTTTCATCGTTCCTTCTTCATTGATCATTGATCCTTGTTCATTCTTCATCGTCCATTCTTCATTGATCATTGATCCTTGTTCATTCTTCATCGTTCATTCTTCATTGATCATTGATCGTTGTTCTTTCTTCATCGTTCATTTGTCATTGATCATTGATACTTGTTCATTCTTCATCGTTCATTCTTCATTGATCATTGATCCTTGTTCATTCTTCATCGTTTATTCTTCATTGATCATTGATCCTTGTTCATTCTTCATCGTTCATTCTTCATTTATCATTGATCCTTGTTCCTTCTTCATCATTCTTTCTTCATTGAACATTGATCCTTGTTCATTCTTCATCGTTCATTCGTCATTGAACATCGATCCTTGTTTATTCTTCATCGTTCATTCTTCATTGATCATTGATCCTTGTTCATTCTTCATCGTTCATTCTTCATCGTTCATTCTTCATTGATCATTGATCCTTGTTCATTCTTCATCGTTCATTCCTCATTGACCATTGATCCTTGTTCTCTCTTCATCGTTCATTCTTCATTGATCATTGAGCCTTGTTCATTCTTCATCGTTCATTCGTCATTGACCATTAATCCTTGTTCATTCTTCATCGTTCATTCTTCATTGATCATTGATCCTTGTTCATTCTTCATCGTTCATTCTTCATTGATCATTGATCCTTGTTCATTCTTCATCGTTCATTCTTCATTGATCATTGATCCTTGTTCATTCTTCATCGTTCATTCGTCATTGATCATTGATCCTTGTTCATTCTTCATCTTTCATTCTTCATTGATCATTGATCCTTGTTCATTCTTCATCGTTCATTCGTCATTGATCATTGATCCTTGTTCATTCTTCATCGTTCATTCTTCATTGATTATTCATCCTTGTTCATTCTTCATCGTTCATTCTTCATTGATCATTGATCCTTGTTCATTCTTCATCGTTCCTTCTTCATTGATCATTGATCCTTGTTCATTCTTCATCGTCCATTCGTCATTGACCATTGATCCTTGTTCATTCTTCATCGTTCATTCTTCATTGATCATTCATCCTTGTTCATTCTTCATTGTTCATTCTTCTTTGATCATTGATCCTTGTTCATTCTTCATCGTTCCTTCTTCATTGATCATTGATCCTTGTTCATTCTTCATCGTCCATTCGTCATTGACCATTGATCCTTGTTCATTCTTCATCGTACATTCTTCATTGATCATTGATCGTTGTTCATTCTTCATCGTTCATTCTTCATTGATCATTGAACCTTGTTCATTCTTCATCGTTTCTTCATGATTGATCATTGATCCTTGTTCATTCTTCATCGTCCATTCCTCATTGACCATTGATCCTTGTTCATTCTTCATCGTTCATTCTTCATTGATCATTGATCGTTGTTCATTCTTCATCGTTCATTCTTCATTGATCATTGATCCTTGTTCATTTTTCATCGTTCCTTCTTCATTGATCATTGATCCTTGTTCATTCTTCATCGTCCATTCTTCATTGATCATTGATCCTTGTTCATTCTTCATCGTTCATTCTTCATTGATCATTGATCCTTGTTCATTCTTCATCGTTTATTCTTCATTGATCATTGATCCTTGTTCATTCTTCATCGTTCATTTTTCATTGATCATTGATCCTTGTTCTTTCTTCATCGTTCATTCTTCATTGATCATTGATCCTTGTTCATTCTTCATCGTTCCTTCTTCATTGATCATTGATCCTTGTTCATTCTTCATCGTCCATTCGTCATTGACCATTGATCCTTGTTCATTCTTCATCGTTCATTCTTCATTGATCATTGATCCTTGTTCATTCTTCATCGTTCATTTGTCATTGATCATTGATACTTGTTCATTCTTCATCGTTCATTCTTCATTGATCATTGATCCTTGTTCATTCTTCATCGTTCCTTCTTCATTGATCATTGATCCTTGTTCATTCTTCATCTTTCATTCTTCATTGATCATTGATCCTTGTTCATTCTTCATCGTTCATTCGTCATTGATCATTGATCCTTGTTCATTCTTCATCGTTCATTCTTCATTGATTATTCATCCTTGTTCATTCTTCATCGTTCATTCTTCATTGATCATTGATCCTTGTTCATTCTTCATCGTTCCTTCTTCATTGATCATTGATCCTTGTTCATTCTTCATCGTCCATTCGTCATTGACCATTGATCCTTGTTCATTCTTCATCGTTCATTCTTCATTGATCATTCATCCTTGTTCATTCTTCATTGTTCATTCTTCTTTGATCATTGATCCTTGTTCATTCTTCATCGTTCCTTCTTCATTGATCATTGATCCTTGTTCATTCTTCATCGTCCATTCGTCATTGACCATTGATCCTTGTTCATTCTTCATCGTACATTCTTCATTGATCATTGATCGTTGTTCATTCTTCATCGTTCATTCTTCATTGATCATTGAACCTTGTTCATTCTTCATCGTTTCTTCATGATTGATCATTGATCCTTGTTCATTCTTCATCGTCCATTCCTCATTGACCATTGATCCTTGTTCATTCTTCATCGTTCATTCTTCATTGATCATTGATCGTTGTTCATTCTTCATCGTTCATTCTTCATTGATCATTGATCCTTGTTCATTTTTCATCGTTCCTTCTTCATTGATCATTGATCCTTGTTCATTCTTCATCGTCCATTCTTCATTGATCATTGATCCTTGTTCATTCTTCATCGTTCATTCTTCATTGATCATTGATCCTTGTTCATTCTTCATCGTTTATTCTTCATTGATCATTGATCCTTGTTCATTCTTCATCGTTCATTTTTCATTGATCATTGATCCTTGTTCTTTCTTCATCGTTCATTCTTCATTGATCATTGATCCTTGTTCATTCTTCATCGTTCCTTCTTCATTGATCATTGATCCTTGTTCATTCTTCATCGTCCATTCGTCATTGACCATTGATCCTTGTTCATTCTTCATCGTTCATTCTTCATTGATCATTGATCCTTGTTCATTCTTCATCGTTCATTTGTCATTGATCATTGATACTTGTTCATTCTTCATCGTTCATTCTTCATTGATCATTGATCCTTGTTCATTCTTCATCGTTCCTTCTTCATTGATCATTGATCCTTGTTCATTCTTCATCTTTCATTCTTCATTGATCATTGATCCTTGTTCATTCTTCATCGTTCATTCGTCATTGATCATTGATCCTTGTTCATTCTTCATCGTTCATTCTTCATTGATTATTCATCCTTGTTCATTCTTCATCGTTCATTCTTCATTGATCATTGATCCTTGTTCATTCTTCATCGTTCCTTCTTCATTGATCATTGATCCTTGTTCATTCTTCATCGTCCATTCGTCATTGACCATTGATCCTTGTTCATTCTTCATCGTTCATTCTTCATTGATCATTCATCCTTGTTCATTCTTCATTGTTCATTCTTCTTTGATCATTGATCCTTGTTCATTCTTCATCGTTCCTTCTTCATTGATCATTGATCCTTGTTCATTCTTCATCGTCCATTCGTCATTGACCATTGATCCTTGTTCATTCTTCATCGTACATTCTTCATTGATCATTGATCGTTGTTCATTCTTCATCGTTCATTCTTCATTGATCATTGAACCTTGTTCATTCTTCATCGTTTCTTCATGATTGATCATTGATCCTTGTTCATTCTTCATCGTCCATTCCTCATTGACCATTGATCCTTGTTCATTCTTCATCGTTCATTCTTCATTGATCATTGATCGTTGTTCATTCTTCATCGTTCATTCTTCATTGATCATTGATCCTTGTTCATTTTTCATCGTTCCTTCTTCATTGATCATTGATCCTTGTTCATTCTTCATCGTCCATTCTTCATTGATCATTGATCCTTGTTCATTCTTCATCGTTCATTCGTCATTGATCATTGATCCTTGTTCATTCTTCATCGTTCATTCTTCATTGATCATTGATCCTTGTTCATTTTTCATCGTTCCTTCTTCATTGATCATTGATCCTTGTTCATTCTTCATCGTCCATTCTTCATTGATCATTGATCCTTGTTCATTCTTCATCGTTCATTCGTCATTGATCATTGATCCTTGTTCATTCTTCATCGTTCATTCTTCATTGATCATTGATCCTTGTTCATTCTTCATCGTTTATTCTTCATTGATCATTGATCCTTGTTCATTCTTCATCGTTCATTTTTCATTGATCATTGATCCTTGTTCATTCTTCATCGTTCATTCTTCATTGATCATTGATCCTTGTTCATTCTTCATCGTTCATTCTTCATTGATCTTTGATCCTTGTTCATTCTTCATCGTTCATTCGTCATTGATCATTGATCCTTGTTCATTCTTAATCGTTCATTCGTTATTGATCATCGATCCTTGTTCATTCTTCATCGTTCACTCTTCATTGATCATTGATCCTTGTTCGTTCTTCATCGTTCATTCTTCATTTATCATTGATCCTTGTTCATTCTTCATCGTTCATTCTTCATTCATCATTGATCCTTGTTCATTCTTCATCGTTCTTTCTTCATTGATCATTGATCCTTGTTCATTCTTAATCGTTCATTCGTTATTGATCATCGATCCTTGTTCTCTCTTCATCGTTCATTCTTCATTGATCATTGATCCTTGTTCATTCTTCATCGTTCATTCTTCATTCATCATTGATCCTTGTTCATTCTTCATCGTTCATTCGTCATTGATCATTGATCCTTGTTCATTCTTCATCGTTCATTCTTCATTGATCATTGATCCTTGTTCATTCTTCATCGTTTATTCTTCATTGATCATTGATCCTTGTTCATTCTTCATCGTTCACTCTTCATTGATCATTGATCCTTGTTCGTTCTTCATCGTTCATTCTTCATTTATCATTGATCCTTGTTCATTCTTCATCGTTTATTCTTCATTCATCATTGATCCTTGTTCATTCTTCATCGTTCTTTCTTCATTGATCATTGATCCTTGTTCATTCTTAATCGTTCATTCGTTATTGATCATCGATCCTTGTTCTCTCTTCATCGTTCATTCTTCATTGATCATTGATCCTTGTTCATTCTTCATCGTTCATTCTTCATTAATCATTGATCTTGTTCATTCTTCATCGTTCATTCGTCATTGACCATTAATCCTTGTTCATTCTTAATCGTTCATTCGTTATTGATCATCGATCCTTGTTCTCTCTTCATCGTTCATTCTTCATTGATCATTGATCCTTGTTCATTCTTCATCGTTCATTCTTCATTTATCATTGATCTTGTTCATTCTTCATCGTTCATTCGTCATTGACCATTAATCCTTGTTCATTCTTCATCGTTCATTCTTCATTGATCATTGATCCTTGTTCATTCTTCATCGTTCATTCTTTATTGACCATTGATCCTTGTTCATTCTTCATCGTTCATTCGTCATTGATCATTTATCCTTGTTCTTTCTTCATCGTTCATTCGTCATTGATCATTGATCCTTGTTCATTCTTCATCGTTCATTTGTCATTGTTCATTGATCCTTGTTCATTCTTCATCGTACATTCGTCATTGATCATTGATCCTTGTTCATTCTTCATCATTCATTCTTCATTCATCATTGATCCTTGTTCATTCTTCATCGTTCTTTCTTCATTGATCATTGATCCTTGTTCATTCTTCATCGTTCATTCGTCATTGATCATTGATCCTTGTTCATTCTTCATCGTTCATTCTTCATTGATCATTGATCCTTGTTCATTCTTCATCGTTTATTCTTCATTGATCATTGATCCTTGTTCATTCTTCATCGTTCATTTTTCATTGATCATTGATCCTTGTTCTTTCTTCATCGTTCATTCTTCATTGATCATTGATCCTTGTTCATTCTTCATCGTTCCTTCTTCTTTGATCATTGATCCTTGTTCATTCTTCATCGTCCATTCGTCATTGACCATTGATCCTTGTTCATTCTTCATCGTTCATTCTTCATTGATCATTGATCGTTGTTCTTTCTTCATCGTTCATTTGTCATTGATCATTGATACTTGTTCATTCTTCATCGTTCATTCTTCATTGATCATTGATCCTTGTTCATTCTTCATCGTTTATTCTTCATTGATCATTGATCCTTGTTCATTCTTCATCGTTCATTCTTCATTTATCATTGATCCTTGTTCATTCTTCATCATTCTTTCTTCATTGAACATTGATCCTTGTTCATTCTTCATCGTTCATTCGTCATTGATCATCGATCCTTGTTTATTCTTCATCGTTCATTCTTCATTGATCATTGATCCTTGTTCATTCTTCATCGTTCATTCTTCATTGATCATTGATCCTTGTTCATTCTTCATCGTTCATTCTTCATTGATCATTGATCCTTGTTCATTCTTCATCGTTCATTCTTCATTGATCATTGATCCTTGTTCATTCTTCATCGTTCATTCTTCATTGATCTTTGATCCTTGTTCATTCTTCATCGTTCATTCGTCATTGATCATTGATCCTTGTTCATTCTTAATCGTTCATTCGTTATTGATCATCGATCCTTGTTCATTCTTCATCGTTCACTCTTCATTGATCATTGATCCTTGTTCGTTCTTCATCGTTCATTCTTCATTTATCATTGATCCTTGTTCATTCTTCATCGTTCATTCTTCATTCATCATTGATCCTTGTTCATTCTTCATCGTTCTTTCTTCATTGATCATTGATCCTTGTTCATTCTTAATCGTTCATTCGTTATTGATCATCGATCCTTGTTCTCTCTTCATCGTTCATTCTTCATTGATCATTGATCCTTGTTCATTCTTCATCGTTCATTCTTCATTAATCATTGATCTTGTTCATTCTTCATCGTTCATTCGTCATTGACCATTAATCCTTGTTGATTCTTAATCGTTCATTCGTTATTGATCATCGATCCTTGTTCTCTCTTCATCGTTCATTCTTCATTGATCATTGATCCTTGTTCATTCTTCATCGTTCATTCTTCATTAATCATTGATCTTGTTCATTCTTCATCGTTCATTCGTCATTGACCATTAATCCTTGTTCATGATTCATCGTTCATTCTTCATTGATCATTGATCCTTGTTCATTCTTCATCGTTCATTCTTTATTGACCATTGATCCTTGTTCATTCTTCATCGTTCATTCGTCATTGATCATTTATCCTTGTTCTTTCTTCATCGTTCATTCGTCATTGATCATTGATCCTTGTTCATTCTTCATCGTTCATTTGTCATTGTTCATTGATCCTTGTTCATTCTTCATCGTACATTCGTCATTGATCATTGATCCTTGTTCATTCTTCATCATTCATTCTTCATTCATCATTGATCCTTGTTCATTCTTCATCGTTCTTTCTTCATTGATCATTGATCCTTGTTCATTCTTCGTCGTTCCTTCTTCATTGATCATTGATCCTTGTTCATTCTTCATCGTTCATTCGTCATTGACCATTAATCCTTGTTCATTCTTCATCGTTCATTCTTCATTGATCATTGATCCTTGTTCATTTTTCATCGTTCCTTCTTCATTGATCATTGATCCTTGTTCATTCTTCATCGTCCATTCTTCATTGATCATTGATCCTTGTTCATTCTTCATCGTTCATTCGTCATTGATCATTGATCCTTGTTCATTCTTCATCGTTCATTCTTCATTGACCATTGATCCTTGTTCATTCTTCATCGTTCATTCTTCATTGATCATTGATCCCTGTTCATTCTTCATCGTTCATTCGTCATTGATCATTGCTCCTTGTTCATTCTTCATCGTTCATTCGTCATTGATCGTTGATCCTTGTTCTTTCTTCATCGTTCATTCGTCATTGATCATGATCCTTGTTCATTCTTCATCGTTCATTCGTCATTGATCGTTTATCCTTGTTCTTTCTTCATCGTTCATTCGTCATTGATCATTGCTCCTTGTTCATTCTTCATCGTTCATTCGTCATTGATCATTTATCCTTGTTCTTTCTTCATCGTTCATTCGTCATTGATCATTAATCCTTGTTCATTCTTCATCGTTCATTCGTCATTGATCATTGATCCTTGTTCATTCTTCATCGTTCATTCGTCATTGAACATTTATCCTTGTTCTTTCTTCATCGTTCATTCGTCATTGATCATTGATCCTTGTTCATTCTTCATCGTTCATTTGTCATTGTTCATTGATCCTTGTTCATTCTTCATCGTACATTCGTCATTGATCATTGATCCTTGTTCATTCTTCATCATTCATTCTTCATTCATCATTGATCCTTGTTCATTCTTCATCGTTCTTTCTTCATTGATCATTGATCCTTGTTCATTCTTCATCGTTCCTTCTTCATGATCATTGATCCTTGTTCATTCTTCATCGTTCATTCGTCATTGACCATTAATCCTTGTTCATTCTTCATCGTTCATTCTTCATTGATCATTGATCCTTGTTCATTCTTCATCGTTCATTCTTTATTGACCATTGATCCTTGTTCATTCTTCATCGTTCATTCGTCATTGATCATTTATCCTTGTTCTTTCTTCATCGTTCATTCGTCATTGATCATTGATCCTTGTTCATTCTTCATCGTTCATTTGTCATTGTTCATTGATCCTTGTTCATTCTTCATCGTACATTCGTCATTGATCATTGATCCTTGTTCATTCTTCATCATTCATTCTTCATTCATCATTGATCCTTGTTCATTCTTCATCGTTCTTTCTTCATTGATCATTGATCCTTGTTCATTCTTCATCGTTCATTCGTCATTGATCATTGATCCTTGTTCATTCTTCATCGTTCATTCTTCATTGATCATTGATCCTTGTTCATTCTTCATCGTTTATTCTTCATTGATCATTGATCCTTGTTCATTCTTCATCGTTCATTTTTCATTGATCATTGATCCTTGTTCTTTCTTCATCGTTCATTCTTCATTGATCATTGATCCTTGTTCATTCTTCATCGTTCCTTCTTCATTGATCATTGATCCTTGTTCATTCTTCATCGTCCATTCGTCATTGACCATTGATCCTTGTTCATTCTTCATCGTTCATTCTTCATTGATCATTGATCGTTGTTCTTTCTTCATCGTTCATTTGTCATTGATCATTGATACTTGTTCATTCTTCATCGTTCATTCTTCATTGATCATTGATCCTTGTTCATTCTTCATCGTTTATTCTTCATTGATCATTGATCCTTGTTCATTCTTCATCGTTCATTCTTCATTGATCATTGATCCTTGTTCATTCTTCATCGTTCATTCTTCATTAATCATTGATCTTGTTCATTCTTCATCGTTCATTCGTCATTGACCATTAATCCTTGTTCATTCTTAATCGTTCATTCGTTATTGATCATCGATCCTTGTTCTCTCTTCATCGTTCATTCTTCATTGATCATTGATCCTTGTTCATTCTTCATCGTTCATTCTTCATTTATCATTGATCTTGTTCATTCTTCATCGTTCATTCGTCATTGACCATTAATCCTTGTTCATTCTTCATCGTTCATTCTTCATTGATCATTGATCCTTGTTCATTCTTCATCGTTCATTCTTTATTGACCATTGATCCTTGTTCATTCTTCATCGTTCATTCGTCATTGATCATTTATCCTTGTTCTTTCTTCATCGTTCATTCGTCATTGATCATTGATCCTTGTTCATTCTTCATCGTTCATTTGTCATTGTTCATTGATCCTTGTTCATTCTTCATCGTACATTCGTCATTGATCATTGATCCTTGTTCATTCTTCATCATTCATTCTTCATTCATCATTGATCCTTGTTCATTCTTCATCGTTCTTTCTTCATTGATCATTGATCCTTGTTCATTCTTCATCGTTCATTCGTCATTGATCATTGATCCTTGTTCATTCTTCATCGTTCATTCTTCATTGATCATTGATCCTTGTTCATTCTTCATCGTTTATTCTTCATTGATCATTGATCCTTGTTCATTCTTCATCGTTCATTTTTCATTGATCATTGATCCTTGTTCTTTCTTCATCGTTCATTCTTCATTAATCATTGATCCTTGTTCATTCTTCATCGTTCCTTCTTCTTTGATCATTGATCCTTGTTCATTCTTCATCGTCCATTCGTCATTGACCATTGATCCTTGTTCATTCTTCATCGTTCATTCTTCATTGATCATTGATCGTTGTTCTTTCTTCATCGTTCATTTGTCATTGATCATTGATACTTGTTCATTCTTCATCGTTCATTCTTCATTGATCATTGATCCTTGTTCATTCTTCATCGTTTATTCTTCATTGATCATTGATCCTTGTTCATTCTTCATCGTTCATTCTTCATTTATCATTGATCCTTGTTCATTCTTCATCATTCTTTCTTCATTGAACATTGATCCTTGTTCATTCTTCATCGTTCATTCGTCATTGATCATCGATCCTTGTTTATTCTTCATCGTTCATTCTTCATTGATCATTGATCCTTGTTCATTCTTCATCGTTCATTCTTCATTGATCATTGATCCTTGTTCATTCTTCATCGTTCATTCTTCATTGATCATTGATCCTTGTTCATTCTTCATCGTTCATTCTTCATTGATCATTGATCCTTGTTCATTCTTCATCGTTCATTCTTCATTGATCTTTGATCCTTGTTCATTCTTCATCGTTCATTCGTCATTGATCATTGATCCTTGTTCATTCTTAATCGTTCATTCGTTATTGATCATCGATCCTTGTTCATTCTTCATCGTTCACTCTTCATTGATCATTGATCCTTGTTCGTTCTTCATCGTTCATTCTTCATTTATCATTGATCCTTGTTTATTCTTCATCGTTCATTCTTCATTCATCATTGATCCTTGTTCATTCTTCATCGTTCTTTCTTCATTGATCATTGATCCTTGTTCATTCTTAATCGTTCATTCGTTATTGATCATCGATCCTTGTTCTCTCTTCATCGTTCATTCTTCATTGATCATTGATCCTTGTTCATTCTTCATCGTTCATTCTTCATTAATCATTGATCTTGTTCATTCTTCATCGTTCATTCGTCATTGACCATTAATCCTTGTTGATTCTTAATCGTTCATTCGTTATTGATCATCGATCCTTGTTCTCTCTTCATCGTTCATTCTTCATTGATCATTGATCCTTGTTCATTCTTCATCGTTCATTCTTCATTAATCATTGATCTTGTTCATTCTTCATCGTTCATTCGTCATTGACCATTAATCCTTGTTCATGATTCATCGTTCATTCTTCATTGATCATTGATCCTTGTTCATTCTTCATCGTTCATTCTTTATTGACCATTGATCCTTGTTCATTCTTCATCGTTCATTCGTCATTGATCATTTATCCTTGTTCTTTCTTCATCGTTCATTCGTCATTGATCATTGATCCTTGTTCATTCTTCATCGTTCATTTGTCATTGTTCATTGATCCTTGTTCATTCTTCATCGTACATTCGTCATTGATCATTGATCCTTGTTCATTCTTCATCATTCATTCTTCATTCATCATTGATCCTTGTTCATTCTTCATCGTTCTTTCTTCATTGATCATTGATCCTTGTTCATTCTTCGTCGTTCCTTCTTCATTGATCATTGATCCTTGTTCATTCTTCATCGTTCATTCGTCATTGACCATTAATCCTTGTTCATTCTTCATCGTTCATTCTTCATTGATCATTGATCCTTGTTCATTTTTCATCGTTCCTTCTTCATTGATCATTGATCCTTGTTCATTCTTCATCGTCCATTCTTCATTGATCATTGATCCTTGTTCATTCTTCATCGTTCATTCGTCATTGATCATTGATCCTTGTTCATTCTTCATCGTTCATTCTTCATTGACCATTGATCCTTGTTCATTCTTCATCGTTCATTCTTCATTGATCATTGATCCCTGTTCATTCTTCATCGTTCATTCGTCATTGATCATTGCTCCTTGTTCATTCTTCATCGTTCATTCGTCATTGATCGTTGATCCTTGTTCTTTCTTCATCGTTCATTCGTCATTGATCATGATCCTTGTTCATTCTTCATCGTTCATTCGTCATTGATCGTTTATCCTTGTTCTTTCTTCATCGTTCATTCGTCATTGATCATTGCTCCTTGTTCATTCTTCATCGTTCATTCGTCATTGATCATTTATCCTTGTTCTTTCTTCATCGTTCATTCGTCATTGATCATTAATCCTTGTTCATTCTTCATCGTTCATTCGTCATTGATCATTGATCCTTGTTCATTCTTCATCGTTCATTCGTCATTGAACATTTATCCTTGTTCTTTCTTCATCGTTCATTCGTCATTGATCATTGATCCTTGTTCATTCTTCATCGTTCATTTGTCATTGTTCATTGATCCTTGTTCATTCTTCATCGTACATTCGTCATTGATCATTGATCCTTGTTCATTCTTCATCATTCATTCTTCATTCATCATTGATCCTTGTTCATTCTTCATCGTTCTTTCTTCATTGATCATTGATCCTTGTTCATTCTTCATCGTTCCTTCTTCATGATCATTGATCCTTGTTCATTCTTCATCGTTCATTCGTCATTGACCATTAATCCTTGTTCATTCTTCATCGTTCATTCTTCATTGATCATTGATCCTTGTTCATTCTTCATCGTTCATTCTTTATTGACCATTGATCCTTGTTCATTCTTCATCGTTCATTCGTCATTGATCATTTATCCTTGTTCTTTCTTCATCGTTCATTCGTCATTGATCATTGATCCTTGTTCATTCTTCATCGTTCATTTGTCATTGTTCATTGATCCTTGTTCATTCTTCATCGTACATTCGTCATTGATCATTGATCCTTGTTCATTCTTCATCATTCATTCTTCATTCATCATTGATCCTTGTTCATTCTTCATCGTTCTTTCTTCATTGATCATTGATCCTTGTTCATTCTTCATCGTTCATTCGTCATTGATCATTGATCCTTGTTCATTCTTCATCGTTCATTCTTCATTGATCATTGATCCTTGTTCATTCTTCATCGTTTATTCTTCATTGATCATTGATCCTTGTTCATTCTTCATCGTTCATTTTTCATTGATCATTGATCCTTGTTCTTTCTTCATCGTTCATTCTTCATTGATCATTGATCCTTGTTCATTCTTCATCGTTCCTTCTTCATTGATCATTGATCCTTGTTCATTCTTCATCGTCCATTCGTCATTGACCATTGATCCTTGTTCATTCTTCATCGTTCATTCTTCATTGATCATTGATCGTTGTTCTTTCTTCATCGTTCATTTGTCATTGATCATTGATACTTGTTCATTCTTCATCGTTCATTCTTCATTGATCATTGATCCTTGTTCATTCTTCATCGTTTATTCTTCATTGATCATTGATCCTTGTTCATTCTTCATCGTTCATTCTTCATTTATCATTGATCCTTGTTCATTCTTCATCATTCTTTCTTCATTGAACATTGATCCTTGTTCATTCTTCATCGTTCATTCGTCATTGATCATCGATCCTTGTTTATTCTTCATCGTTCATTCTTCATTGATCATTGATCCTTGTTCATTCTTCATCGTTCATTCTTCATTGATCATTGATCCTTGTTCATTCTTCATCGTTCATTCTTCATTGATCATTGATCCTTGTTCATTCTTCATCGTTCATTCTTCATTGATCATTGATCCTTGTTCATTCTTCATCGTTCATTCTTCATTGATCTTTGATCCTTGTTCATTCTTCATCGTTCATTCGTCATTGATCATTGATCCTTGTTCATTCTTAATCGTTCATTCGTTATTGATCATCGATCCTTGTTCATTCTTCATCGTTCACTCTTCATTGATCATTGATCCTTGTTCGTTCTTCATCGTTCATTCTTCATTTATCATTGATCCTTGTTCATTCTTCATCGTTCATTCTTCATTCATCATTGATCCTTGTTCATTCTTCATCGTTCTTTCTTCATTGATCATTGATCCTTGTTCATTCTTAATCGTTCATTCGTTATTGATCATCGATCCTTGTTCTCTCTTCATCGTTCATTCTTCATTGATCATTGATCCTTGTTCATTCTTCATCGTTCATTCTTCATTAATCATTGATCTTGTTCATTCTTCATCGTTCATTCGTCATTGACCATTAATCCTTGTTGATTCTTAATCGTTCATTCGTTATTGATCATCGATCCTTGTTCTCTCTTCATCGTTCATTCTTCATTGATCATTGATCCTTGTTCATTCTTCATCGTTCATTCTTCATTAATCATTGATCTTGTTCATTCTTCATCGTTCATTCGTCATTGACCATTAATCCTTGTTCATTCTTCATCGTTCATTCTTCATTGATCATTGATCCTTGTTCATTCTTCATCGTTCATTCTTTATTGACCATTGATCCTTGTTCATTCTTCATCGTTCATTCGTCATTGATCATTTATCCTTGTTCTTTCTTCATCGTTCATTCGTCATTGATCATTGATCCTTGTTCATTCTTCATCGTTCATTTGTCATTGTTCATTGATCCTTGTTCATTCTTCATCGTACATTCGTCATTGATCATTGATCCTTGTTCATTCTTCATCATTCATTCTTCATTCATCATTGATCCTTGTTCATTCTTCATCGTTCTTTCTTCATTGATCATTGATCCTTGTTCATTCTTCGTCGTTCCTTCTTCATTGATCATTGATCCTTGTTCATTCTTCATCGTTCATTCGTCATTGACCATTAATCCTTGTTCATTCTTCATCGTTCATTCTTCATTGATCATTGATCCTTGTTCATTTTTCATCGTTCCTTCTTCATTGATCATTGATCCTTGTTCATTCTTCATCGTCCATTCTTCATTGATCATTGATCCTTGTTCATTCTTCATCGTTCATTCGTCATTGATCATTGATCCTTGTTCATTCTTCATCGTTCATTCTTCATTGACCATTGATCCTTGTTCATTCTTCATCGTTCATTCTTCATTGATCATTGATCCCTGTTCATTCTTCATCGTTCATTCGTCATTGATCATTGCTCCTTGTTCATTCTTCATCGTTCATTCGTCATTGATCATTGATCCTTGTTCTTTCTTCATCGTTCATTCGTCATTGATCATGATCCTTGTTCATTCTTCATCGTTCATTCGTCATTGATCGTTTATCCTTGTTCTTTCTTCATCGTTCATTCGTCATTGATCATTGCTCCTTGTTCATTCTTCATCGTTCATTCGTCATTGATCATTTATCCTTGTTCTTTCTTCATCGTTCATTCGTCATTGATCATTAATCCTTGTTCATTCTTCATCGTTCATTCGTCATTGATCATTGATCCTTGTTCATTCTTCATCGTTCATTCGTCATTGAACATTTATCCTTGTTCTTTCTTCATCGTTCATTCGTCATTGATCATTGATCCTTGTTCATTCTTCATCGTTCATTTGTCATTGTTCATTGATCCTTGTTCATTCTTCATCGTACATTCGTCATTGATCATTGATCCTTGTTCATTCTTCATCATTCATTCTTCATTCATCATTGATCCTTGTTCATTCTTCATCGTTCTTTCTTCATTGATCATTGATCCTTGTTCATTCTTCATCGTTCCTTCTTCATGATCATTGATCCTTGTTCATTCTTCATCGTTCATTCGTCATTGACCATTAATCCTTGTTCATTCTTCATCGTTCATTCTTCATTGATCATTGATCCTTGTTCATTCTTCATCGTTCCTTCTTCATTGATCATTGATCCTTGTTCATTCTTCATCGTCCATTCTTCATTGATCATTGATCCTTGTTCATTCTTCATCGTTCATTCGTCATTGATCGTTGATCCTTGTTCTTTCTTCATCGTTCATTCGTCATTGATCATGATCCTTGTTCATTCTTCATCGTTCATTCGTCATTGATCGTTTATCCTTGTTCTTTCTTCATCGTTCATTCGTCATTGATCATTGCTCCTTGTTCATTCTTCATCGTTCATTCGTCATTGATCATTTATCCTTGTTCTTTCTTCATCGTTCATTCGTCATTGATCATTAATCCTTGTTCATTCTTCATCGTTCATTCGTCATTGATCATTGATCCTTGTTCATTCTTCATCGTTCATTCGTCATTGAACATTTATCCTTGTTCTTTCTTCATCGTTCATTCGTCATTGATCATTGATCCTTGTTCATTCTTCATCGTTCATTTGTCATTGTTCATTGATCCTTGTTCATTCTTCATCGTACATTCGTCATTGATCATTGATCCTTGTTCATTCTTCATCATTCATTCTTCATTCATCATTGATCCTTGTTCATTCTTCATCGTTCTTTCTTCATTGATCATTGATCCTTGTTCATTCTTCATCGTTCCTTCTTCATGATCATTGATCCTTGTTCATTCTTCATCGTTCATTCGTCATTGACCATTAATCCTTGTTCATTCTTCATCGTTCATTCTTCATTGATCATTGATCCTTGTTCATTCTTCATCGTTCATTCTTTATTGACCATTGATCCTTGTTCATTCTTCATCGTTCATTCGTCATTGATCATTTATCCTTGTTCTTTCTTCATCGTTCATTCGTCATTGATCATTGATCCTTGTTCATTCTTCATCGTTCATTTGTCATTGTTCATTGATCCTTGTTCATTCTTCATCGTACATTCGTCATTGATCATTGATCCTTGTTCATTCTTCATCATTCATTCTTCATTCATCATTGATCCTTGTTCATTCTTCATCGTTCTTTCTTCATTGATCATTGATCCTTGTTCATTCTTCATCGTTCATTCGTCATTGATCATTGATCCTTGTTCATTCTTCATCGTTCATTCTTCATTGATCATTGATCCTTGTTCATTCTTCATCGTTTATTCTTCATTGATCATTGATCCTTGTTCATTCTTCATCGTTCATTTTTCATTGATCATTGATCCTTGTTCTTTCTTCATCGTTCATTCTTCATTGATCATTGATCCTTGTTCATTCTTCATCGTTCCTTCTTCATTGATCATTGATCCTTGTTCATTCTTCATCGTCCATTCGTCATTGACCATTGATCCTTGTTCATTCTTCATCGTTCATTCTTCATTGATCATTGATCGTTGTTCTTTCTTCATCGTTCATTTGTCATTGATCATTGATACTTGTTCATTCTTCATCGTTCATTCTTCATTGATCATTGATCCTTGTTCATTCTTCATCGTTTATTCTTCATTGATCATTGATCCTTGTTCATTCTTCATCGTTCATTCTTCATTTATCATTGATCCTTGTTCATTCTTCATCATTCTTTCTTCATTGAACATTGATCCTTGTTCATTCTTCATCGTTCATTCGTCATTGATCATCGATCCTTGTTTATTCTTCATCGTTCATTCTTCATTGATCATTGATCCTTGTTCATTCTTCATCGTTCATTCTTCATTGATCATTGATCCTTGTTCATTCTTCATCGTTCATTCTTCATTGATCATTGATCCTTGTTCATTCTTCATCGTTCATTCTTCATTGATCATTGATCCTTGTTCATTCTTCATCGTTCATTCTTCATTGATCTTTGATCCTTGTTCATTCTTCATCGTTCATTCGTCATTGATCATTGATCCTTGTTCATTCTTAATCGTTCATTCGTTATTGATCATCGATCCTTGTTCATTCTTCATCGTTCACTCTTCATTGATCATTGATCCTTGTTCGTTCTTCATCGTTCATTCTTCATTTATCATTGATCCTTGTTCATTCTTCATCGTTCATTCTTCATTCATCATTGATCCTTGTTCATTCTTCATCGTTCTTTCTTCATTGATCATTGATCCTTGTTCATTCTTAATCGTTCATTCGTTATTGATCATCGATCCTTGTTCTCTCTTCATCGTTCATTCTTCATTGATCATTGATCCTTGTTCATTCTTCATCGTTCATTCTTCATTAATCATTGATCTTGTTCATTCTTCATCGTTCATTCGTCATTGACCATTAATCCTTGTTGATTCTTAATCGTTCATTCGTTATTGATCATCGATCCTTGTTCTCTCTTCATCGTTCATTCTTCATTGATCATTGATCCTTGTTCATTCTTCATCGTTCATTCTTCATTAATCATTGATCTTGTTCATTCTTCATCGTTCATTCGTCATTGACCATTAATCCTTGTTCATTCTTCATCGTTCATTCTTCATTGATCATTGATCCTTGTTCATTCTTCATCGTTCATTCTTTATTGACCATTGATCCTTGTTCATTCTTCATCGTTCATTCGTCATTGATCATTTATCCTTGTTCTTTCTTCATCGTTCATTCGTCATTGATCATTGATCCTTGTTCATTCTTCATCGTTCATTTGTCATTGTTCATTGATCCTTGTTCATTCTTCATCGTACATTCGTCATTGATCATTGATCCTTGTTCATTCTTCATCATTCATTCTTCATTCATCATTGATCCTTGTTCATTCTTCATCGTTCTTTCTTCATTGATCATTGATCCTTGTTCATTCTTCGTCGTTCCTTCTTCATTGATCATTGATCCTTGTTCATTCTTCATCGTTCATTCGTCATTGACCATTAATCCTTGTTCATTCTTCATCGTTCATTCTTCATTGATCATTGATCCTTGTTCATTTTTCATCGTTCCTTCTTCATTGATCATTGATCCTTGTTCATTCTTCATCGTCCATTCTTCATTGATCATTGATCCTTGTTCATTCTTCATCGTTCATTCGTCATTGATCATTGATCCTTGTTCATTCTTCATCGTTCATTCTTCATTGACCATTGATCCTTGTTCATTCTTCATCGTTCATTCTTCATTGATCATTGATCCCTGTTCATTCTTCATCGTTCATTCGTCATTGATCATTGCTCCTTGTTCATTCTTCATCGTTCATTCGTCATTGATCATTGATCCTTGTTCTTTCTTCATCGTTCATTCGTCATTGATCATGATCCTTGTTCATTCTTCATCGTTCATTCGTCATTGATCGTTTATCCTTGTTCTTTCTTCATCGTTCATTCGTCATTGATCATTGCTCCTTGTTCATTCTTCATCGTTCATTCGTCATTGATCATTTATCCTTGTTCTTTCTTCATCGTTCATTCGTCATTGATCATTAATCCTTGTTCATTCTTCATCGTTCATTCGTCATTGATCATTGATCCTTGTTCATTCTTCATCGTTCATTCGTCATTGAACATTTATCCTTGTTCTTTCTTCATCGTTCATTCGTCATTGATCATTGATCCTTGTTCATTCTTCATCGTTCATTTGTCATTGTTCATTGATCCTTGTTCATTCTTCATCGTACATTCGTCATTGATCATTGATCCTTGTTCATTCTTCATCATTCATTCTTCATTCATCATTGATCCTTGTTCATTCTTCATCGTTCTTTCTTCATTGATCATTGATCCTTGTTCATTCTTCATCGTTCCTTCTTCATGATCATTGATCCTTGTTCATTCTTCATCGTTCATTCGTCATTGACCATTAATCCTTGTTCATTCTTCATCGTTCATTCTTCATTGATCATTGATCCTTGTTCATTCTTCATCGTTCCTTCTTCATTGATCATTGATCCTTGTTCATTCTTCATCGTCCATTCTTCATTGATCATTGATCCTTGTTCATTCTTCATCGTTCATTCGTCATTGATCGTTGATCCTTGTTCTTTCTTCATCGTTCATTCGTCATTGATCATGATCCTTGTTCATTCTTCATCGTTCATTCGTCATTGATCGTTTATCCTTGTTCTTTCTTCATCGTTCATTCGTCATTGATCATTGCTCCTTGTTCATTCTTCATCGTTCATTCGTCATTGATCATTTATCCTTGTTCTTTCTTCATCGTTCATTCGTCATTGATCATTAATCCTTGTTCATTCTTCATCGTTCATTCGTCATTGATCATTGATCCTTGTTCATTCTTCATCGTTCATTCGTCATTGAACATTTATCCTTGTTCTTTCTTCATCGTTCATTCGTCATTGATCATTGATCCTTGTTCATTCTTCATCGTTCATTTGTCATTGTTCATTGATCCTTGTTCATTCTTCATCGTACATTCGTCATTGATCATTGATCCTTGTTCATTCTTCATCATTCATTCTTCATTCATCATTGATCCTTGTTCATTCTTCATCGTTCTTTCTTCATTGATCATTGATCCTTGTTCATTCTTCATCGTTCCTTCTTCATGATCATTGATCCTTGTTCATTCTTCATCGTTCATTCGTCATTGACCATTAATCCTTGTTCATTCTTCATCGTTCATTCTTCATTGATCATTGATCCTTGTTCATTCTTCATCGTTCATTCTTTATTGACCATTGATCCTTGTTCATTCTTCATCGTTCATTCGTCATTGATCATTTATCCTTGTTCTTTCTTCATCGTTCATTCGTCATTGATCATTGATCCTTGTTCATTCTTCATCGTTCATTTGTCATTGTTCATTGATCCTTGTTCATTCTTCATCGTACATTCGTCATTGATCATTGATCCTTGTTCATTCTTCATCATTCATTCTTCATTCATCATTGATCCTTGTTCATTCTTCATCGTTCTTTCTTCATTGATCATTGATCCTTGTTCATTCTTCATCGTTCATTCGTCATTGATCATTGATCCTTGTTCATTCTTCATCGTTCATTCTTCATTGATCATTGATCCTTGTTCATTCTTCATCGTTTATTCTTCATTGATCATTGATCCTTGTTCATTCTTCATCGTTCATTTTTCATTGATCATTGATCCTTGTTCTTTCTTCATCGTTCATTCTTCATTGATCATTGATCCTTGTTCATTCTTCATCGTTCCTTCTTCATTGATCATTGATCCTTGTTCATTCTTCATCGTCCATTCGTCATTGACCATTGATCCTTGTTCATTCTTCATCGTTCATTCTTCATTGATCATTGATCGTTGTTCTTTCTTCATCGTTCATTTGTCATTGATCATTGATACTTGTTCATTCTTCATCGTTCATTCTTCATTGATCATTGATCCTTGTTCATTCTTCATCGTTTATTCTTCATTGATCATTGATCCTTGTTCATTCTTCATCGTTCATTCTTCATTTATCATTGATCCTTGTTCATTCTTCATCATTCTTTCTTCATTGAACATTGATCCTTGTTCATTCTTCATCGTTCATTCGTCATTGATCATCGATCCTTGTTTATTCTTCATCGTTCATTCTTCATTGATCATTGATCCTTGTTCATTCTTCATCGTTCATTCTTCATTGATCATTGATCCTTGTTCATTCTTCATCGTTCATTCTTCATTGATCATTGATCCTTGTTCATTCTTCATCGTTCATTCTTCATTGATCATTGATCCTTGTTCATTCTTCATCGTTCATTCTTCATTGATCTTTGATCCTTGTTCATTCTTCATCGTTCATTCGTCATTGATCATTGATCCTTGTTCATTCTTAATCGTTCATTCGTTATTGATCATCGATCCTTGTTCATTCTTCATCGTTCACTCTTCATTGATCATTGATCCTTGTTCGTTCTTCATCGTTCATTCTTCATTTATCATTGATCCTTGTTCATTCTTCATCGTTCATTCTTCATTCATCATTGATCCTTGTTCATTCTTCATCGTTCTTTCTTCATTGATCATTGATCCTTGTTCATTCTTAATCGTTCATTCGTTATTGATCATCGATCCTTGTTCTCTCTTCATCGTTCATTCTTCATTGATCATTGATCCTTGTTCATTCTTCATCGTTCATTCTTCATTAATCATTGATCTTGTTCATTCTTCATCGTTCATTCGTCATTGACCATTAATCCTTGTTGATTCTTAATCGTTCATTCGTTATTGATCATCGATCCTTGTTCTCTCTTCATCGTTCATTCTTCATTGATCATTGATCCTTGTTCATTCTTCATCGTTCATTCTTCATTAATCATTGATCTTGTTCATTCTTCATCGTTCATTCGTCATTGACCATTAATCCTTGTTCATTCTTCATCGTTCATTCTTCATTGATCATTGATCCTTGTTCATTCTTCATCGTTCATTCTTTATTGACCATTGATCCTTGTTCATTCTTCATCGTTCATTCGTCATTGATCATTTATCCTTGTTCTTTCTTCATCGTTCATTCGTCATTGATCATTGATCCTTGTTCATTCTTCATCGTTCATTTGTCATTGTTCATTGATCCTTGTTCATTCTTCATCGTACATTCGTCATTGATCATTGATCCTTGTTCATTCTTCATCATTCATTCTTCATTCATCATTGATCCTTGTTCATTCTTCATCGTTCTTTCTTCATTGATCATTGATCCTTGTTCATTCTTCGTCGTTCCTTCTTCATTGATCATTGATCCTTGTTCATTCTTCATCGTTCATTCGTCATTGACCATTAATCCTTGTTCATTCTTCATCGTTCATTCTTCATTGATCATTGATCCTTGTTCATTTTTCATCGTTCCTTCTTCATTGATCATTGATCCTTGTTCATTCTTCATCGTCCATTCTTCATTGATCATTGATCCTTGTTCATTCTTCATCGTTCATTCGTCATTGATCATTGATCCTTGTTCATTCTTCATCGTTCATTCTTCATTGACCATTGATCCTTGTTCATTCTTCATCGTTCATTCTTCATTGATCATTGATCCCTGTTCATTCTTCATCGTTCATTCGTCATTGATCATTGCTCCTTGTTCATTCTTCATCGTTCATTCGTCATTGATCATTGATCCTTGTTCTTTCTTCATCGTTCATTCGTCATTGATCATGATCCTTGTTCATTCTTCATCGTTCATTCGTCATTGATCGTTTATCCTTGTTCTTTCTTCATCGTTCATTCGTCATTGATCATTGCTCCTTGTTCATTCTTCATCGTTCATTCGTCATTGATCATTTATCCTTGTTCTTTCTTCATCGTTCATTCGTCATTGATCATTAATCCTTGTTCATTCTTCATCGTTCATTCGTCATTGATCATTGATCCTTGTTCATTCTTCATCGTTCATTCGTCATTGAACATTTATCCTTGTTCTTTCTTCATCGTTCATTCGTCATTGATCATTGATCCTTGTTCATTCTTCATCGTTCATTTGTCATTGTTCATTGATCCTTGTTCATTCTTCATCGTACATTCGTCATTGATCATTGATCCTTGTTCATTCTTCATCATTCATTCTTCATTCATCATTGATCCTTGTTCATTCTTCATCGTTCTTTCTTCATTGATCATTGATCCTTGTTCATTCTTCATCGTTCCTTCTTCATGATCATTGATCCTTGTTCATTCTTCATCGTTCATTCGTCATTGACCATTAATCCTTGTTCATTCTTCATCGTTCATTCTTCATTGATCATTGATCCTTGTTCATTCTTCATCGTTCCTTCTTCATTGATCATTGATCCTTGTTCATTCTTCATCGTCCATTCTTCATTGATCATTGATCCTTGTTCATTCTTCATCGTTCATTCGTCATTGATCAATGATCCTTGTTCATTCTTCATCGTTCATTCTTCATTGATCATTGATCCTTGTTCATTCTTCATCGTTTATTCTTCATTGATCATTGATCCTTGTTCATTCTTCATCGTTCATTTTTCATTGATCATTGATCCTTGTTCTTTCTTCATCGTTCATTCTTCATTGATCATTGATCCTTGTTCATTCTTCATCGTTCCTTCTTCATTGATCATTGATCCTTGTTCATTCTTCATCGTCCATTCGTCATTGACCATTGATCCTTGTTCATTCTTCATCGTTCATTCTTCATTGATCATTGATCCTTGTTCATTCTTCATCGTTCCTTCTTCATTGATCATTGATCCTTGTTCATTCTTCATCGTTCATTCATTATTGATCATTGATCCTTGTTCCTTCTTCATCATTCATTCTACAATGCTCATTGATCCTTGTTCATTCTTCATCGTTCATTGTTCAATGATCATTGATCCTTGACCATTCTTCACCGTTCATTCATTATTGATCATTGATCCTTGTTCTTTCTTCATCGTTCATTCGTCATTGATCATTGATCCTTGTTCTTTCTTCATCGTTCATTCGTCATTGATCATGATCCTTGTTCATTCTTCATCGTTCATTCGTCATTGATCGTTTATCCTTGTTCTTTCTTCATCGTTCATTCGTCATTGATCATTGCTCCTTGTTCATTCTTCATCGTTCATTCGTCATTGATCATTGATCCTTGTTCATTCTTCATCGTCCATTCGTCATTGACCATTGATCCTTGTTCATTCTTCATCGTTCATTCTTCATTGATCATTGATCGTTGTTCTTTCTTCATCGTTCATTCGTTATTGATCATCGATCCTTGTTCTCTCTTCATCGTTCATTCTTCATTGATCATTGATCCTTGTTCATTCTTCATCGTTTATTCTTCATTGATCATTGATCCTTGTTCATTCTTCATCGTTCATTCTTCATTTATCATTGATCCTTGTTCATTCTTCATCATTCTTTCTTCATTGAACATTGATCCTTGTTCATTCTTCATCGTTCATTCGTCATTGATCATCGATCCTTGTTTATTCTTCATCGTTCATTCTTCATTGATCATTGATCCTTGTTCATTCTTCATCGTTCATTCTTCATTGATCATTGATCCTTGTTCATTCTTCATCGTTCATTCTTCATTGATCATTGATCCTTGTTCATTCTTCATCGTTCATTCTTCATTGATCATTGATCCTTGTTCATTCTTCATCGTTCATTCTTCATTGATCTTTGATCCTTGTTCATTCTTAATCGTTCATTCGTTATTGATCATCGATCCTTGTTCATTCTTCATCGTTCACTCTTCATTGATCATTGATCCTTGTTCGTTCTTCATCGTTCATTCTTCATTTATCATTGATCCTTGTTCATTCTTCATCGTTCATTCTTCATTCATCATTGATCCTTGTTCATTCTTCATCGTTCTTTCTTCATTGATCATTGATCCTTGTTCATTCTTAATCGTTCATTCGTTATTGATCATCGATCCTTGTTCTCTCTTCATCGTTCATTCTTCATTGATCATTGATCCTTGTTCATTCTTCATCGTTCATTCTTCATTAATCATTGATCTTGTTCATTCTTCATCGTTCATTCGTCATTGACCATTAATCCTTGTTGATTCTTAATCGTTCATTCGTTATTGATCATCGATCCTTGTTCTCTCTTCATCGTTCATTCTTCATTGATCATTGATCCTTGTTCATTCTTCATCGTTCATTCTTCATTAATCATTGATCTTGTTCATTCTTCATCGTTCATTCGTCATTGACCATTAATCCTTGTTCATTCTTCATCGTTCATTCTTCATTGATCATTGATCCTTGTTCATTCTTCATCGTTCATTCTTTATTGACCATTGATCCTTGTTCATTCTTCATCGTTCATTCGTCATTGATCATTTATCCTTGTTCTTTCTTCATCGTTCATTCGTCATTGATCATTGATCCTTGTTCATTCTTCATCGTTCATTTGTCATTGTTCATTGATCCTTGTTCATTCTTCATCGTACATTCGTCATTGATCATTGATCCTTGTTCATTCTTCATCATTCATTCTTCATTCATCATTGATCCTTGTTCATTCTTCATCGTTCTTTCTTCATTGATCATTGATCCTTGTTCATTCTTCGTCGTTCCTTCTTCATTGATCATTGATCCTTGTTCATTCTTCATCGTTCATTCGTCATTGACCATTAATCCTTGTTCATTCTTCATCGTTCATTCTTCATTGATCATTGATCCTTGTTCATTTTTCATCGTTCCTTCTTCATTGATCATTGATCCTTGTTCATTCTTCATCGTCCATTCTTCATTGATCATTGATCCTTGTTCATTCTTCATCGTTCATTCGTCATTGATCATTGATCCTTGTTCATTCTTCATCGTTCATTCTTCATTGACCATTGATCCTTGTTCATTCTTCATCGTTCATTCTTCATTGATCATTGATCCCTGTTCATTCTTCATCGTTCATTCGTCATTGATCATTGCTCCTTGTTCATTCTTCATCGTTCATTCGTCATTGATCATTGATCCTTGTTCTTTCTTCATCGTTCATTCGTCATTGATCATGATCCTTGTTCATTCTTCATCGTTCATTCGTCATTGATCGTTTATCCTTGTTCTTTCTTCATCGTTCATTCGTCATTGATCATTGCTCCTTGTTCATTCTTCATCGTTCATTCGTCATTGATCATTTATCCTTGTTCTTTCTTCATCGTTCATTCGTCATTGATCATTAATCCTTGTTCATTCTTCATCGTTCATTCGTCATTGATCATTGATCCTTGTTCATTCTTCATCGTTCATTCGTCATTGAACATTTATCCTTGTTCTTTCTTCATCGTTCATTCGTCATTGATCATTGATCCTTGTTCATTCTTCATCGTTCATTTGTCATTGTTCAATGATCCTTGTTCATTCTTCATCGTACATTCGTCATTGATCATTGATCCTTGTTCATTCTTCATCATTCATTCTTCATTCATCATTGATCCTTGTTCATTCTTCATCGTTCTTTCTTCATTGATCATTGATCCTTGTTCATTCTTCATCGTTCCTTCTTCATGATCATTGATCCTTGTTCATTCTTCATCGTTCATTCGTCATTGACCATTAATCCTTGTTCATTCTTCATCGTTCATTCTTCATTGATCATTGATCCTTGTTCATTCTTCATCGTTCCTTCTTCATTGATCATTGATCCTTGTTCATTCTTCATCGTCCATTCTTCATTGATCATTGATCCTTGTTCATTCTTCATCGTTCATTCGTCATTGATCATTGATCCTTGTTCATTCTTCATCGTTCATTCTTCATTGATCATTGATCCTTGTTCATTCTTCATCGTTTATTCTTCATTGATCATTGATCCTTGTTCATTCTTCATCGTTCATTTTTCATTGATCATTGATCCTTGTTCTTTCTTCATCGTTCATTCTTCATTGATCATTGATCCTTGTTCATTCTTCATCGTCCATTCGTCATTGACCATTGATCCTTGTTCATTCTTCATCGTTCATTCTTCATTGATCATTGATCCTTGTTCATTCTTCATCGTTCCTTCTTCATTGATCATTGATCCTTGTTCATTCTTCATCGTTCATTCATTATTGATCATTGATCCTTGTTCCTTCTTCATCATTCATTCTACAATGCTCATTGATCCTTGTTCATTCTTCATCGTTCATTGTTCAATGATCATTGATCCTTGACCATTCTTCACCGTTCATTCATTATTGATCATTGATCCTTGTTCTTTCTTCATCGTTCATTCGTCATTGATCATTGATCCTTGTTCTTTCTTCATCGTTCATTCGTCATTGATCATGATCCTTGTTCATTCTTCATCGTTCATTCGTCATTGATCGTTTATCCTTGTTCTTTCTTCATCGTTCATTCGTCATTGATCATTGCTCCTTGTTCATTCTTCATCGTTCATTCGTCATTGATCATTGATCCTTGTTCTTTCTTCATCGTCCATTCGTCATTGACCATTGATCCTTGTTCGTTCTTCATCGTTCATTCTTCATTGATCATTGATCGTTGTTCTTTCTTCATCGTTCATTTGTCATTGATCATTGATACTTGTTCATTCTTCATCGTTCATTCTTCATTGATCATTGATCCTTGTTCATTCTTCATCGTTTATTCTTCATTGATCATTGATCCTTGTTCATTCTTCATCGTTCATTCATCATTTATCATTGATCCTTGTTCATTCTTCATCATTCTTTCTTCATTGAACATTGATCCTTGTTCATTCTTCATCGTTCATTCGTCATTGATCATCGATCCTTGTTTATTCTTCATCGTTCATTCTTCATTGATCATTGATCCTTGTTCATTCTTCATCGTTCATTCTTCATTGATCATTGATCCTTGTTCATTCTTCATCGTTCATTCTTCATTGATCATTGATCCTTGTTCATTCTTCATCGTTCATTCTTCATTGATCATTGATCCTTGTTCATTCTTCATCGTTCATTCTTCATTGATCTTTGATCCTTGTTCATTCTTAATCGTTCATTCGTTATTGATCATCGATCCTTGTTCATTCTTCATCGTTCACTCTTCATTGATCATTGATCCTTGTTCGTTCTTCATCGTTCATTCTTCATTTATCATTGATCCTTGTTCATTCTTCATCGTTCATTCTTCATTCATCATTGATCCTTGTTCATTCTTCATCGTTCTTTCTTCATTGATCATTGATCCTTGTTCATTCTTAATCGTTCATTCGTTATTGATCATCGATCCTTGTTCTCTCTTCATCGTTCATTCTTCATTGATCATTGATCCTTGTTCATTCTTCATCGTTCATTCTTCATTAATCATTGATCTTGTTCATTCTTCATCGTTCATTCGTCATTGACCATTAATCCTTGTTGATTCTTAATCGTTCATTCGTTATTGATCATCGATCCTTGTTCTCTCTTCATCGTTCATTCTTCATTGATCATTGATCCTTGTTCATTCTTCATCGTTCATTCTTCATTAATCATTGATCTTGTTCATTCTTCATCGTTCATTCGTCATTGACCATTAATCCTTGTTCATTCTTCATCGTTCATTCTTCATTGATCATTGATCCTTGTTCATTCTTCATCGTTCATTCTTTATTGACCATTGATCCTTGTTCATTCTTCATCGTTCATTCGTCATTGATCATTTATCCTTGTTCTTTCTTCATCGTTCATTCGTCATTGATCATTGATCCTTGTTCATTCTTCATCGTTCATTTGTCATTGTTCATTGATCCTTGTTCATTCTTCATCGTACATTCGTCATTGATCATTGATCCTTGTTCATTCTTCATCATTCATTCTTCATTCATCATTGATCCTTGTTCATTCTTCATCGTTCTTTCTTCATTGATCATTGATCCTTGTTCATTCTTCATCGTTCCTTCTTCATTGATCATTGATCCTTGTTCATTCTTCATCGTTCATTCGTCATTGACCATTAATCCTTGTTCATTCTTCATCGTTCATTCTTCATTGATCATTGATCCTTGTTCATTTTTCATCGTTCCTTCTTCATTGATCATTGATCCTTGTTCATTCTTCATCGTCCATTCTTCATTGATCATTGATCCTTGTTCATTCTTCATCGTTCATTCGTCATTGATCATTGATCCTTGTTCATTCTTCATCGTTCATTCTTCATTGATCATTGATCCTTGTTCATTCTTCATCGTTTATTCTTCATTGATCATTGATCCTTGTTCATTCTTCATCGTTCATTTTTCATTGATCATTGATCCTTGTTCTTTCTTCATCGTTCATTCTTCATTGATCATTGATCCTTGTTCATTCTTCATCGTTTCTTCTTCATTGATCATTGATCCTTGTTCATTCTTCATCGTCCATTCGTCATTGACCATTGATCCTTGTTCATTCTTCATCGTTCATTCTTCATTGATCATTGATCGTTGTTCTTTCTTCATCGTTCATTTGTCATTGATCATTGATACTTGTTCATTCTTCATCGTTCATTCTTCATTGATCATTGATCCTTGTTCATTCTTCATCGTTTATTCTTCATTGATCATTGATCCTTGTTCATTCTTCATCGTTCATTCTTCATTTATCATTGATCCTTGTTCATTCTTCATCATTCTTTCTTCATTGAACATTGATCCTTGTTCATTCTTCATCGTTCATTCGTCATTGATCATCGATCCTTGTTTATTCTTCATCGTTCATTCTTCATTGATCATTGATCCTTGTTCATTCTTCATCGTTCATTCTTCATTGATCATTGATCCTTGTTCATTCTTCATCGTTCATTCTTCATTGATCATTGATCCTTGTTCATTCTTCATCGTTCATTCTTCATTGATCATTGATCCTTGTTCATTCTTCATCGTTCATTCATCATTGATCTTTGATCCTTGTTCATTCTTCATCGTTCATTCGTCATTGATCATTGATCCTTGTTCATTCTTAATCGTTCATTCGTTATTGATCATCGATCCTTGTTCATTCTTCATCGTTCACTCTTCATTGATCATTGATCCTTGTTCGTTCTTCATCGTTCATTCTTCATTTATCATTGATCCTTGTTCATTCTTCATCGTTCATTCTTCATTCATCATTGATCCTTGTTCATTCTTCATCGTTCTTTCTTCATTGATCATTGATCCTTGTTCATTCTTAATCGTTCATTCGTTATTGATCATCGATCCTTGTTCATTCTTCATCGTTCACTCTTCATTGATCATTGATCCTTGTTCGTTCTTCATCGTTCATTCTTCATTTATCATTGATCCTTGTTCATTCTTCATCGTTCATTCTTCATTCATCATTGATCCTTGTTCATTCTTCATCGTTCTTTCTTCATTGATCATTGATCCTTGTTCATTCTTAATCGTTCATTCGTTATTGATCATCGATCCTTGTTCTCTCTTCATCGTTCATTCTTCATTGATCATTGATCCTTGTTCATTCTTCATCGTTCATTCTTCATTAATCATTGATCTTGTTCATTCTTCATCGTTCATTCGTCATTGACCATTAATCCTTGTTGATTCTTAATCGTTCATTCGTTATTGATCATCGATCCTTGTTCTCTCTTCATCGTTCATTCTTCATTGATCATTGATCCTTGTTCATTCTTCATCGTTCATTCTTCATTAATCATTGATCTTGTTCATTCTTCATCGTTCATTCGTCATTGACCATTAATCCTTGTTCATTCTTCATCGTTCATTCTTCATTGATCATTGATCCTTGTTCATTCTTCATCGTTCATTCTTTATTGACCATTGATCCTTGTTCATTCTTCATCGTTCATTCGTCATTGATCATTTATCCTTGTTCTTTCTTCATCGTTCATTCGTCATTGATCATTGATCCTTGTTCATTCTTCATCGTTCATTTGTCATTGTTCATTGATCCTTGTTCATTCTTCATCGTACATTCGTCATTGATCATTGATCCTTGTTCATTCTTCATCATTCATTCTTCATTCATCATTGATCCTTGTTCATTCTTCATCGTTCTTTCTTCATTGATCATTGATCCTTGTTCATTCTTCATCGTTCCTTCTTCATGATCATTGATCCTTGTTCATTCTTCATCGTTCATTCGTCATTGACCATTAATCCTTGTTCATTCTTCATCGTTCATTCTTCATTGATCATTGATCCTTGTTCATTCTTCATCGTTCCTTCTTCATTGATCATTGATCCTTGTTCATTCTTCATCGTCCATTCTTCATTGATCATTGATCCTTGTTCATTCTTCATCGTTCATTCGTCATTGATCATTGATCCTTGTTCATTCTTCATCGTTCATTCTTCATTGATCATTGATCCTTGTTCATTCTTCATCGTTTATTCTTCATTGATCATTGATCCTTGTTCATTCTTCATCGTTCATTTTTCATTGATCATTGATCCTTGTTCTTTCTTCATCGTTCATTCTTCATTGATCATTGATCCTTGTTCATTCTTCATCGTTCCTTCTTCATTGATCATTGATCCTTGTTCATTCTTCATCGTCCATTCGTCATTGACCATTGATCCTTGTTCATTCTTCATCGTTCATTCTTCATTGATCATTGATCCTTGTTCATTCTTCATCGTTCCTTCTTCATTGATCATTGATCCTTGTTCATTCTTCATCGTTCATTCATTATTGATCATTGATCCTTGTTCCTTCTTCATCATTCATTCTACAATGCTCATTGATCCTTGTTCATTCTTCATCGTTCATTGTTCAATGATCATTGATCCTTGACCATTCTTCACCGTTCATTCATTATTGATCATTGATCCTTGTTCTTTCTTCATCGTTCATTCGTCATTGATCATTGATCCTTGTTCTTTCTTCATCGTTCATTCGTCATTGATCATGATCCTTGTTCATTCTTCATCGTTCATTCGTCATTGATCGTTTATCCTTGTTCTTTCTTCATCGTTCATTCGTCATTGATCATTGCTCCTTGTTCATTCTTCATCGTTCATTCGTCATTGATCATTGATCCTTGTTCATTCTTCATCGTCCATTCGTCATTGACCATTGATCCTTGTTCATTCTTCATCGTTCATTCTTCATTGATCATTGATCGTTGTTCTTTCTTCATCGTTCATTCGTTATTGATCATCGATCCTTGTTCTCTCTTCATCGTTCATTCTTCATTGATCATTGATCCTTGTTCATTCTTCATCGTTTATTCTTCATTGATCATTGATCCTTGTTCATTCTTCATCGTTCATTCTTCATTTATCATTGATCCTTGTTCATTCTTCATCATTCTTTCTTCATTGAACATTGATCCTTGTTCATTCTTCATCGTTCATTCGTCATTGATCATCGATCCTTGTTTATTCTTCATCGTTCATTCTTCATTGATCATTGATCCTTGTTCATTCTTCATCGTTCATTCTTCATTGATCATTGATCCTTGTTCATTCTTCATCGTTCATTCTTCATTGATCATTGATCCTTGTTCATTCTTCATCGTTCATTCTTCATTGATCATTGATCCTTGTTCATTCTTCATCGTTCATTCTTCATTGATCTTTGATCCTTGTTCATTCTTAATCGTTCATTCGTTATTGATCATCGATCCTTGTTCATTCTTCATCGTTCACTCTTCATTGATCATTGATCCTTGTTCGTTCTTCATCGTTCATTCTTCATTTATCATTGATCCTTGTTCATTCTTCATCGTTCATTCTTCATTCATCATTGATCCTTGTTCATTCTTCATCGTTCTTTCTTCATTGATCATTGATCCTTGTTCATTCTTAATCGTTCATTCGTTATTGATCATCGATCCTTGTTCTCTCTTCATCGTTCATTCTTCATTGATCATTGATCCTTGTTCATTCTTCATCGTTCATTCTTCATTAATCATTGATCTTGTTCATTCTTCATCGTTCATTCGTCATTGACCATTAATCCTTGTTGATTCTTAATCGTTCATTCGTTATTGATCATCGATCCTTGTTCTCTCTTCATCGTTCATTCTTCATTGATCATTGATCCTTGTTCATTCTTCATCGTTCATTCTTCATTAATCATTGATCTTGTTCATTCTTCATCGTTCATTCGTCATTGACCATTAATCCTTGTTCATTCTTCATCGTTCATTCTTCATTGATCATTGATCCTTGTTCATTCTTCATCGTTCATTCTTTATTGACCATTGATCCTTGTTCATTCTTCATCGTTCATTCGTCATTGATCATTTATCCTTGTTCTTTCTTCATCGTTCATTCGTCATTGATCATTGATCCTTGTTCATTCTTCATCGTTCATTTGTCATTGTTCATTGATCCTTGTTCATTCTTCATCGTACATTCGTCATTGATCATTGATCCTTGTTCATTCTTCATCATTCATTCTTCATTCATCATTGATCCTTGTTCATTCTTCATCGTTCTTTCTTCATTGATCATTGATCCTTGTTCATTCTTCGTCGTTCCTTCTTCATTGATCATTGATCCTTGTTCATTCTTCATCGTTCATTCGTCATTGACCATTAATCCTTGTTCATTCTTCATCGTTCATTCTTCATTGATCATTGATCCTTGTTCATTTTTCATCGTTCCTTCTTCATTGATCATTGATCCTTGTTCATTCTTCATCGTCCATTCTTCATTGATCATTGATCCTTGTTCATTCTTCATCGTTCATTCGTCATTGATCATTGATCCTTGTTCATTCTTCATCGTTCATTCTTCATTGACCATTGATCCTTGTTCATTCTTCATCGTTCATTCTTCATTGATCATTGATCCCTGTTCATTCTTCATCGTTCATTCGTCATTGATCATTGCTCCTTGTTCATTCTTCATCGTTCATTCGTCATTGATCATTGATCCTTGTTCTTTCTTCATCGTTCATTCGTCATTGATCATGATCCTTGTTCATTCTTCATCGTTCATTCGTCATTGATCGTTTATCCTTGTTCTTTCTTCATCGTTCATTCGTCATTGATCATTGCTCCTTGTTCATTCTTCATCGTTCATTCGTCATTGATCATTTATCCTTGTTCTTTCTTCATCGTTCATTCGTCATTGATCATTAATCCTTGTTCATTCTTCATCGTTCATTCGTCATTGATCATTGATCCTTGTTCATTCTTCATCGTTCATTCGTCATTGAACATTTATCCTTGTTCTTTCTTCATCGTTCATTCGTCATTGATCATTGATCCTTGTTCATTCTTCATCGTTCATTTGTCATTGTTCATTGATCCTTGTTCATTCTTCATCGTACATTCGTCATTGATCATTGATCCTTGTTCATTCTTCATCATTCATTCTTCATTCATCATTGATCCTTGTTCATTCTTCATCGTTCTTTCTTCATTGATCATTGATCCTTGTTCATTCTTCATCGTTCCTTCTTCATGATCATTGATCCTTGTTCATTCTTCATCGTTCATTCGTCATTGACCATTAATCCTTGTTCATTCTTCATCGTTCATTCTTCATTGATCATTGATCCTTGTTCATTCTTCATCGTTCCTTCTTCATTGATCATTGATCCTTGTTCATTCTTCATCGTCCATTCTTCATTGATCATTGATCCTTGTTCATTCTTCATCGTTCATTCGTCATTGATCATTGATCCTTGTTCATTCTTCATCGTTCATTCTTCATTGATCATTGATCCTTGTTCATTCTTCATCGTTTATTCTTCATTGATCATTGATCCTTGTTCATTCTTCATCGTTCATTTTTCATTGATCATTGATCCTTGTTCTTTCTTCATCGTTCATTCTTCATTGATCATTGATCCTTGTTCATTCTTCATCGTCCATTCGTCATTGACCATTGATCCTTGTTCATTCTTCATCGTTCATTCTTCATTGATCATTGATCCTTGTTCATTCTTCATCGTTCCTTCTTCATTGATCATTGATCCTTGTTCATTCTTCATCGTTCATTCATTATTGATCATTGATCCTTGTTCCTTCTTCATCATTCATTCTACAATGCTCATTGATCCTTGTTCATTCTTCATCGTTCATTGTTCAATGATCATTGATCCTTGACCATTCTTCACCGTTCATTCATTATTGATCATTGATCCTTGTTCTTTCTTCATCGTTCATTCGTCATTGATCATTGATCCTTGTTCTTTCTTCATCGTTCATTCGTCATTGATCATGATCCTTGTTCATTCTTCATCGTTCATTCGTCATTGATCGTTTATCCTTGTTCTTTCTTCATCGTTCATTCGTCATTGATCATTGCTCCTTGTTCATTCTTCATCGTTCATTCGTCATTGATCATTGATCCTTGTTCTTTCTTCATCGTCCATTCGTCATTGACCATTGATCCTTGTTCATTCTTCATCGTTCATTCTTCATTGATCATTGATCGTTGTTCTTTCTTCATCGTTCATTTGTCATTGATCATTGATACTTGTTCATTCTTCATCGTTCATTCTTCATTGATCATTGATCCTTGTTCATTCTTCATCGTTTATTCTTCATTGATCATTGATCCTTGTTCATTCTTCATCGTTCATTCATCATTTATCATTGATCCTTGTTCATTCTTCATCATTCTTTCTTCATTGAACATTGATCCTTGTTCATTCTTCATCGTTCATTCGTCATTGATCATCGATCCTTGTTTATTCTTCATCGTTCATTCTTCATTGATCATTGATCCTTGTTCATTCTTCATCGTTCATTCTTCATTGATCATTGATCCTTGTTCATTCTTCATCGTTCATTCTTCATTGATCATTGATCCTTGTTCATTCTTCATCGTTCATTCTTCATTGATCATTGATCCTTGTTCATTCTTCATCGTTCATTCTTCATTGATCTTTGATCCTTGTTCATTCTTAATCGTTCATTCGTTATTGATCATCGATCCTTGTTCATTCTTCATCGTTCACTCTTCATTGATCATTGATCCTTGTTCGTTCTTCATCGTTCATTCTTCATTTATCATTGATCCTTGTTCATTCTTCATCGTTCATTCTTCATTCATCATTGATCCTTGTTCATTCTTCATCGTTCTTTCTTCATTGATCATTGATCCTTGTTCATTCTTAATCGTTCATTCGTTATTGATCATCGATCCTTGTTCTCTCTTCATCGTTCATTCTTCATTGATCATTGATCCTTGTTCATTCTTCATCGTTCATTCTTCATTAATCATTGATCTTGTTCATTCTTCATCGTTCATTCGTCATTGACCATTAATCCTTGTTGATTCTTAATCGTTCATTCGTTATTGATCATCGATCCTTGTTCTCTCTTCATCGTTCATTCTTCATTGATCATTGATCCTTGTTCATTCTTCATCGTTCATTCTTCATTAATCATTGATCTTGTTCATTCTTCATCGTTCATTCGTCATTGACCATTAATCCTTGTTCATTCTTCATCGTTCATTCTTCATTGATCATTGATCCTTGTTCATTCTTCATCGTTCATTCTTTATTGACCATTGATCCTTGTTCATTCTTCATCGTTCATTCGTCATTGATCATTTATCCTTGTTCTTTCTTCATCGTTCATTCGTCATTGATCATTGATCCTTGTTCATTCTTCATCGTTCATTTGTCATTGTTCATTGATCCTTGTTCATTCTTCATCGTACATTCGTCATTGATCATTGATCCTTGTTCATTCTTCATCATTCATTCTTCATTCATCATTGATCCTTGTTCATTCTTCATCGTTCTTTCTTCATTGATCATTGATCCTTGTTCATTCTTCATCGTTCCTTCTTCATTGATCATTGATCCTTGTTCATTCTTCATCGTTCATTCGTCATTGACCATTAATCCTTGTTCATTCTTCATCGTTCATTCTTCATTGATCATTGATCCTTGTTCATTTTTCATCGTTCCTTCTTCATTGATCATTGATCCTTGTTCATTCTTCATCGTCCATTCTTCATTGATCATTGATCCTTGTTCATTCTTCATCGTTCATTCGTCATTGATCATTGATCCTTGTTCATTCTTCATCGTTCATTCTTCATTGATCATTGATCCTTGTTCATTCTTCATCGTTTATTCTTCATTGATCATTGATCCTTGTTCATTCTTCATCGTTCATTTTTCATTGATCATTGATCCTTGTTCTTTCTTCATCGTTCATTCTTCATTGATCATTGATCCTTGTTCATTCTTCATCGTTTCTTCTTCATTGATCATTGATCCTTGTTCATTCTTCATCGTCCATTCGTCATTGACCATTGATCCTTGTTCATTCTTCATCGTTCATTCTTCATTGATCATTGATCGTTGTTCTTTCTTCATCGTTCATTTGTCATTGATCATTGATACTTGTTCATTCTTCATCGTTCATTCTTCATTGATCATTGATCCTTGTTCATTCTTCATCGTTTATTCTTCATTGATCATTGATCCTTGTTCATTCTTCATCGTTCATTCTTCATTTATCATTGATCCTTGTTCATTCTTCATCATTCTTTCTTCATTGAACATTGATCCTTGTTCATTCTTCATCGTTCATTCGTCATTGATCATCGATCCTTGTTTATTCTTCATCGTTCATTCTTCATTGATCATTGATCCTTGTTCATTCTTCATCGTTCATTCTTCATTGATCATTGATCCTTGTTCATTCTTCATCGTTCATTCTTCATTGATCATTGATCCTTGTTCATTCTTCATCGTTCATTCTTCATTGATCATTGATCCTTGTTCATTCTTCATCGTTCATTCATCATTGATCTTTGATCCTTGTTCATTCTTCATCGTTCATTCGTCATTGATCATTGATCCTTGTTCATTCTTAATCGTTCATTCGTTATTGATCATCGATCCTTGTTCATTCTTCATCGTTCACTCTTCATTGATCATTGATCCTTGTTCGTTCTTCATCGTTCATTCTTCATTTATCATTGATCCTTGTTCATTCTTCATCGTTCATTCTTCATTCATCATTGATCCTTGTTCATTCTTCATCGTTCTTTCTTCATTGATCATTGATCCTTGTTCATTCTTAATCGTTCATTCGTTATTGATCATCGATCCTTGTTCATTCTTCATCGTTCACTCTTCATTGATCATTGATCCTTGTTCGTTCTTCATCGTTCATTCTTCATTTATCATTGATCCTTGTTCATTCTTCATCGTTCATTCTTCATTCATCATTGATCCTTGTTCATTCTTCATCGTTCTTTCTTCATTGATCATTGATCCTTGTTCATTCTTAATCGTTCATTCGTTATTGATCATCGATCCTTGTTCTCTCTTCATCGTTCATTCTTCATTGATCATTGATCCTTGTTCATTCTTCATCGTTCATTCTTCATTAATCATTGATCTTGTTCATTCTTCATCGTTCATTCGTCATTGACCATTAATCCTTGTTGATTCTTAATCGTTCATTCGTTATTGATCATCGATCCTTGTTCTCTCTTCATCGTTCATTCTTCATTGATCATTGATCCTTGTTCATTCTTCATCGTTCATTCTTCATTAATCATTGATCTTGTTCATTCTTCATCGTTCATTCGTCATTGACCATTAATCCTTGTTCATTCTTCATCGTTCATTCTTCATTGATCATTGATCCTTGTTCATTCTTCATCGTTCATTCTTTATTGACCATTGATCCTTGTTCATTCTTCATCGTTCATTCGTCATTGATCATTTATCCTTGTTCTTTCTTCATCGTTCATTCGTCATTGATCATTGATCCTTGTTCATTCTTCATCGTTCATTTGTCATTGTTCATTGATCCTTGTTCATTCTTCATCGTACATTCGTCATTGATCATTGATCCTTGTTCATTCTTCATCATTCATTCTTCATTCATCATTGATCCTTGTTCATTCTTCATCGTTCTTTCTTCATTGATCATTGATCCTTGTTCATTCTTCTTCGTTCCTTCTTCATTGATCATTGATCCTTGTTCATTCTTCATCGTTCATTCGTCATTGACCATTAATCCTTGTTCATTCTTCATCGTTCATTCTTCATTGATCATTGATCCTTGTTCATTTTTCATCGTTCCTTCTTCATTGATCATTGATCCTTATTCATTCTTCATCGTCCATTCTTCATTGATCATTGATCCTTGTTCATTCTTCATCGTTCATTCGTCATTGATCATTGATCCTTGTTCATTCTTCATCGTTCATTCTTCATTGACCATTGATCCTTGTTCATTCTTCATCGTTCATTCTTCATTGATCATTGATCCCTGTTCATTCTTCATTGATCATTGATCCTTGTTCTTTCTTCATCGTTCATTCGTCATTGATCATTGATCCTTGTTCTTTCTTCATCGTTCATTCGTCATTGATCATGATCCTTGTTCATTCTTCATCGTTCATTCCTCATTGATCGTTTATCCTTGTTCTTTCTTCATCGTTCATTCGTCATTGATCATTGCTCCTTGTTCATTCTTCATCGTTCATTCGTCATTGATCATTTATCCTTGTTCTTTCTTCATCGTTCATTCGTCATTGATCATTAATCCTTGTTCATTCTTCATCGTTCATTCGTCATTGATCATTGATCCTTGTTCATTCTTCATCGTTCATTCGTCATTGAACATTTATCCTTGTTCTTTCTTCATCGTTCATTCGTCATTGATCATTGATCCTTGTTCATTCTTCATCGTTCATTTGTCATTGTTCATTGATCCTTGTTCATTCTTCATCGTACATTCGTCATTGATCATTGATCCTTGTTCATTCTTCATCATTCATTCTTCATTCATCATTGATCCTTGTTCATTCTTCATCGTTCTTTCTTCATTGATCATTGATCCTTGTTCATTCTTCATCGTTCCTTCTTCATTGATCATTGATCCTTGTTCATTCTTCATCGTTCATTCGTCATTGACCATTAATCCTTGTTCATTCTTCATCGTTCATTCTTCATTGATCATTGATCCTTGTTCATTCTTCATCGTTCCTTCTTCATTGATCATTGATCCTTGTTCATTCTTCATCGTCCATTCTTCATTGATCATTGATCCTTGTTCATTCTTCATCGTTCATTCGTCATTGATCATTGATCCTTGTTCATTCTTCATCGTTCATTCTTCATTGATCATTGATCCTTGTTCATTCTTCATCGTTTATTCTTCATTGATCATTGATCCTTGTTCATTCTTCATCGTTCATTTTTCATTGATCATTGATCCTTGTTCTTTCTGCATCGTTCATTCTTCATTGATCATTGATCCTTGTTCATTCTTCATCGTTCCTTCTTCATTGATCATTGATCCTTGTTCATTCTTCATCGTCCATTCGTCATTGACCATTGATCCTTGTTCATTCTTCATCGTTCATTCTTCATTGATCATTGATCCTTGTTCATTCTTCATCGTTCCTTCTTCATTGATCATTGATCCTTGTTCATTCTTCATCGTTCATTCATTATTGATCATTGATCCTTGTTCCTTCTTCATCATTCATTCTACAATGCTCATTGATCCTTGTTCATTCTTCATCGTTCATTGTTCAATGATCATTGATCCTTGACCATTCTTCACCGTTCATTCATTATTGATCATTGATCCTTGTTCTTTCTTCATCGTTCATTCGTCATTGATCATTGATCCTTGTTCTTTCTTCATCGTTCATTCGTCATTGATCATGATCCTTGTTCATTCTTCATCGTTCATTCGTCATTGATCGTTTATCCTTGTTCTTTCTTCATCGTTCATTCGTCATTGATCATTGCTCCTTGTTCATTCTTCATGGTTCATTCGTCATTGATCATTTATCCTTGTTCTTTCTTCATTGTTCATTCGTCATTGATCATTAATCCTTGTTCATTCTTCATCGTTCATTCGTCATTGATCATTGATCCTTGTTCATTCTTCATCGTTCATTCGTCATTGAACATTTATCCTTGTTCTTTCTTCATCGTTCATTCGTCATTGATCATTGATCCTTGTTCATTCTTCGTCGTTCATTTGTCATTGTTCATTGATCCTTGTTCATTCTTCATCGTACATTCGTCATTGATCATTGATCCTTGTTCATTCTTCATCATTCATTCTTCATTCATCATTGATCCTTGTTCATTCTTCATCGTTCTTTCTTCATTGATCATTGATCCTTGTTCATTCTTCATCGTTCCTTCTTCATTGATCATTGATCCTTGTTCATTCTTCATCGTTCATTCGTCATTGACCATTAATCCTTGTTCATTCTTCATCGTTCATTCTTCATTGATCATTGATCCTTGTTCATTCTTCATCGTTCCTTCTTCATTGATCATTGATCCTTGTTCATTCTTCATCGTCCATTCTTCATTGATCATTGATCCTTGTTCATTCTTCATCGTTCATTCGTCATTGATCATTGATCCTTGTTCATTCTTCATCGTTCCTTCTTCATTGATCATTGATACTTGTTCATTCTTCATCGTTCATTCGTCATTGACCATTAATCCTTGTTCATTCTTCATCGTTCATTCTTCATTGATCATTGATCCTTGTTCATTCTTCATCGTTCATTCTTTATTGACCATTGATCCTTGTTCATTCTTCATCGTTCATTCGTCATTGATCATTTATCCTTGTTCTTTCTTCATCGTTCATTCGTCATTGATCATTGATCCTTGTTCATTCTTCATCGTTCATTTGTCATTGTTCATTGATCCTTGTTCATTCTTCATCGTACATTCGTCATTGATCATTGATCCTTGTTCATTCTTCATCATTCATTCTTCATTCATCATTGATCCTTGTTCATTCTTCATCGTTCTTTCTTCATTGATCATTGATCCTTGTTCATTCTTCATCGTTCCTTCTTCATTGATCATTGATCCTTGTTCATTCTTCATCGTTCATTCGTCATTGACCATTAATCCTTGTTCATTCTTCATCGTTCATTCTTCATTGATCATTGATCCTTGTTCATTTTTCATCGTTCCTTCTTCATTGATCATTGATCCTTGTTCATTCTTCATCGTCCATTCTTCATTGATCATTGATCCTTGTTCATTCTTCATCGTTCATTCGTCATTGATCATTGATCCTTGTTCATTCTTCATCGTTCATTCTTCATTGATCATTGATCCTTGTTCATTCTTCATCGTTTATTCTTCATTGATCATTGATCCTTGTTCATTCTTCATCGTTCATTTTTCATTGATCATTGATCCTTGTTCTTTCTTCATCGTTCATTCTTCATTGATCATTGATCCTTGTTCATTCTTCATCGTTTCTTCTTCATTGATCATTGATCCTTGTTCATTCTTCATCGTCCATTCGTCATTGACCATTGATCCTTGTTCATTCTTCATCGTTCATTCTTCATTGATCATTGATCGTTGTTCTTTCTTCATCGTTCATTTGTCATTGATCATTGATACTTGTTCATTCTTCATCGTTCATTCTTCATTGATCATTGATCCTTGTTCATTCTTCATCGTTTATTCTTCATTGATCATTGATCCTTGTTCATTCTTCATCGTTCATTCTTCATTTATCATTGATCCTTGTTCATTCTTCATCATTCTTTCTTCATTGAACATTGATCCTTGTTCATTCTTCATCGTTCATTCGTCATTGATCATCGATCCTTGTTTATTCTTCATCGTTCATTCTTCATTGATCATTGATCCTTGTTCATTCTTCATCGTTTATTCTTCATTGATCATTGATCCTTGTTCATTCTTCATCGTTCATTCTTCATTGATCATTGATCCTTGTTCATTTTTCATCGTTCCTTCTTCATTGATCATTGATCCTTGTTCATTCTTCATCGTCCATTCTTCATTGATCATTGATCCTTGTTCATTCTTCATCGTTCATTCGTCATTGATCATTGATCCTTGTTCATTCTTCATCGTTCATTCTTCATTGATCATTGATCCTTGTTCATTCTTCATCGTTTATTCTTCATTGATCATTGATCCTTGTTCATTCTTCATCGTTCATTTTTCATTGATCATTGATCCTTGTTCTTTCTTCATCGTTCATTCTTCATTGATCATTGATCCTTGTTCATTCTTCATCGTTCATTCTTCATTGATCATTGATCCTTGTTCATTCTTCATCGTTCATTCTTCATTGATCATTGATCCTTGTTCATTCTTCATCGTTCATTCTTCATTGATCGTTGATCCTTGTTCATTCTTCATCGTTCATTCTTCATTGATCTTTGATCCTTGTTCATTCTTCATCGTTTATTCGTCATTGATCATTGATCCTTGTTCATTCTTAATCGTTCATTCGTTATTGATCATCGATCCTTGTTCATTCTTCATCGTTCACTCTTCATTGATCATTGATCCTTGTTCGTTCTTCATCGTTCATTCTTCATTTATCATTGATCCTTGTTCATTCTTCATCGTTCATTCTTCATTCATCATTGATCCTTGTTCATTCTTCATCGTTCTTTCTTCATTGATCATTGATCCTTGTTCATTCTTAATCGTTCATTCGTTATTGATCATCGATCCTTGTTCTCTCTTCATCGTTCATTCTTCATTGATCATTGATCCTTGTTCATTCTTCATCGTTCATTCTTCATTAATCATTGATCTTATTCATTCTTCATCGTTCATTCGTCATTGACCATTAATCCTTGTTCATTCTTAATCGTTCATTCGTTATTGATCATCGATCCTTGTTCTCTCTTCATCGTTCATTCTTCATTGATCATTGATCCTTGTTCATTCTTCATCGTTCATTCTTCATTAATCATTGATCTTGTTCATTCTTCATCGTTCATTCGTCATTGACCATTAATCCTTGTTCATTCTTCATCGTTCATTCTTCATTGATCATTGATCCTTGTTCATTCTTCATCGTTCATTCTTTATTGACCATTGATCCTTGTTCATTCTTCATCATTCATTCTTCATTGATCATTGATCCCTGTTCATTCTTCATCGTTCATTCGTCATTGATCATTGCTCCTTGTTCATTCTTCATCGTTCATTCGTCATTCATCATTGATCCTTGTTCTTTCTTCATCGTTCATTCGTCATTGATCATGATCCTTGTTCATTCTTCATCGTTCATTCGTCATTGATCGTTTATCCTTGTTCTTTCTTCATCGTTCATTCGTCATTGATCATTGCTCCTTGTTCATTCTTCATCGTTCATTCGTCATTGGTCATTTATCCTTGTTCTTTCTTCATCGTTCATTCGTCATTGATCATTAATCCTTGTTCATTCTTCATCGTTCATTCGTCATTGATCATTGATCCTTGTTCATTCTTCATCGTTCATTCGTCATTGATCATTTATCCTTGTTCTTTCTTCATCGTTCATTCGTCATTGATCATTGATCCTTGTTCATTCTTCGTCGTTCATTTGTCATTGTTCATTGATCCTTGTTCATTCTTCATCGTACATTCGTCATTGATCATTGATCCTTGTTCATTCTTCATCATTCATTCTTCATTCATCATTGATCCTTGTTCATTCTTCATCGTTCTTTCTTCATTGATCATTGATCCTTGTTCATTCTTCATCGTTCCTTCTTCATTGATCATTGATCCTTGTTCATTCTTCATCGTTCATTCGTCATTGACCATTAATCCTTGTTCATTCTTCATCGTTCATTCTTCATTGATCATTGATCCTTGTTCATTCTTCATCGTTCCTTCTTCATTGATCATTGATCCTTGTTCATTCTTCATCGTCCATTCTTCATTGATCAATTATCCTTGTTCATTCTTCATCGTTCATTCGTCATTGATCATTGATCCTTGTTCATTCTTCATCGTTCATTCTTCATTGATCATTGATCCTTGTTCATTCTTCATCGTTTATTCTTCATTGATCATTGATCCTTGTTCATTCTTCATCGTTCATTTTTCATTGATCATTGATCCTTGTTCTTTCTTCATCGTTCATTCTTCATTGATCATTGATCCTTGTTCATTCTTCATCGTTCCTTCTTCATTGATCATTGATCCTTGTTCATTCTTCATCGTCCATTCTTCATTGATTATTGATCCTTGTTCATTCTTCATCGTTCATTCGTCATTGATCATTGATCCTTGTTCATTCTTCATCGTTCATTCTTCATTGATCATTGATCCTTGTTCATTCTTCATCGTTTATTCTTCATTGATCATTGATCCTTGTTCATTCTTCATCGTTCATTTTTCATTGATCATTGATCCTTGTTCTTTCTTCATCGTTCATTCTTCATTGATCATTGATCCTTGTTCATTCTTCATCGTTCCTTCTTCATTGATCATTGATCCTTGTTCATTCTTCATCGTCCATTCGTCATTGACCATTGATCCTTGTTCATTCTTCATCGTTCATTCTTCATTGATCATTGATCCTTGTTCATTCTTCATCGTTCCTTCTTCATTGATCATTGATCCTTGTTCATTCTTCATCGTTCATTCATTATTGATCATTGATCCTTGTTCCTTCTTCATCATTCATTCTACAATGCTCATTGATCCTTGTTCATTCTTCATCGTTCATTGTTCAATGATCATTGATCCTTGAGCATTCTTCACCGTTCATTCATTATTGATCATTGATCCTTGTTCTTTCTTCATCGTTCATTCGTCATTGATCATTGATCCTTGTTCTTTCTTCATCGTTCATTCGTCATTGATCATGATCCTTGTTCATTCTTCATCGTTCATTCGTCATTGATCGTTTATCCTTGTTCTTTCTTCATCGTTGATTCGTCATTGATCATTGCTCCTTGTTCATTCTTCATCGTTCATTCGTCATTGATCATTTATCCTTCTTCTTTCTTCATTGTTCATTCGTCATTGATCATTAATCCTTGTTTATTCTTCATCGTTCATTCGTCATTGATCATTGATCCTTGTTCATTCTTCATCGTTCATTCGTCATTGAACATTTATCCTTGTTCTTTCTTCATCGTTCATTCGTCATTGATCATTGATCCTTGTTCATTCTTCGTCGTTCATTTGTCATTGTTCATGGATCCTTGTTCATTCTTCATCGTACATTCGTCATTGATCATTGATCATTGTTCATTCTTCATCATTCATTCTTCATTCATCATTGATCCTTGTTCATTCTTCATCGTTCTTTCTTCATTGATCATTGATCCTTGTTCATTCTTCATCGTTCCTTCTTCATTGATCATTGATCCTTGTTCATTCTTCATCGTTCATTCGTCATTGACCATTAATCCTTGTTCATTCTTCATCGTTCATTCTTCATTGATCATTGATCCTTGTTCATTCTTCATCGTTCCTTCTTCATTGATCATTGATCCTTGTTCATTCTTCATCGTCCATTCGTCATTGACATTTGATCCTTGTTCATTCTTCATCGTTCATTCTTCATTGATCATTGATCCTTGTTCATTCTTCATCGTTCCTTCTTCATTGATCATTGATACTTGTTCATTCTTCATCGTTCATTCGTCATTGACCATTAATCCTTGTTCATTCTTCATCGTTCATTCTTCATTGATCATTGATCCTTGTTCATTTTTCATCGTTCCTTCTTCATTGATCATTGATCCTTGTTCATTCTTCATCGTCCATTCTTCATTGATCATTGATCCTTGTTCATTCTTCATCGTTCATTCGTCATTGATCATTGATCCTTGTTCATTCTTCATCGTTCATTCTTCATTGATCATTGATCCTTGTTCATTCTTCATCGTTTATTCTTCATTGATCATTGATCCTTGTTCATTCTTCATCGTTCATTTTTCATTGATCATTGATCCTTGTTCTTTCTTCATCGTTCATTCTTCATTGATCATTGATCCTTGTTCATTCTTCATCGTTCCTTCTTCATTGATCATTGATCCTTGTTCATTCTTCATCGTCCATTCGTCATTGACCATTGATCCTTGTTCATTCTTCATCGTTCATTCTTCATTGATCATTGATCGTTGTTCTTTCTTCATCGTTCATTTGTCATTGATCATTGATACTTGTTCATTCTTCATCGTTCATTCTTCATTGATTATTGATCCTTGTTCATTCTTCATCGTTTATTCTTCATTGATCATTGATCCTTGTTCATTCTTCATCGTTCATTCTTCATTTATCATTGATCCTTGTTCATTCTTCATCATTCTTTCTTCATTGAACATTGATCCTTGTTCATTCTTCATCGTTCATTCGTCATTGATCATCGATCCTTGTTTATTCTTCATCGTTCATTCTTCATTGATCATTGATCCTTGTTCATTCTTCATCGTTCATTCTTCATTGATCATTGATCCTTGTTCATTCTTCATCGTTCATTCTTCATTGATCATTGATCCTTGTTCATTCTTCATCGTTCATTCTTCATTGATCATTGATCCTTGTTCATTCTTCATCGTTCATTCTTCATTGATCTTTGATCCTTGTTCATTCTTCATCGTTTATTCGTCATTGATCATTGATCCTTGTTCATTCTTAATCGTTCATTCGTTATTGATCATCGATCCTTGTTCATTCTTCATCGTTCACTCTTCATTGATCATTGATCCTTGTTCGTTCTTCATCGTTCATTCTTCATTTATCATTGATCCTTGTTCATTCTTCATCGTTCATTCTTCATTCATCATTGATCCTTGTTCATTCTTCATCGTTCTTTCTTCATTGATCATTGATCCTTGTTCATTCTTAATCGTTCATTCGTTATTGATCATCGATCCTTGTTCTCTCTTCATCGTTCATTCTTCATTGATCATTGATCCTTGTTCATTCTTCATCGTTCATTCTTCATTAATCATTGATCTTGTTCATTCTTCATCGTTCATTCGTCATTGACCATTAATCCTTGTTCATTCTTAATCGTTCATTCGTTATTGATCATCGATCCTTGTTCTCTCTTCATCGTTCATTCTTCATTGATCATTGATCCTTGTTCATTCTTCATCGTTCATTCTTCATTAATCATTGATCTTGTTCATTCTTCATCGTTCATTCGTCATTGACCATTAATCCTTGTTCATTCTTCATCGTTCATTCTTCATTGATCATTGATCCTTGTTCATTCTTCATCGTTCATTCTTTATTGACCATTGATCCTTGTTCATTCTTCATCATTCATTCTTCATTGATCATTGATCCCTGTTCATTCTTCATCGTTCATTCGTCATTGATCATTGCTCCTTGTTCATTCTTCATCGTTCATTCGTCATTGATCATTGATCCTTGTTCTTTCTTCATCGTTCATTCGTCATTGATCATGATCCTTGTTCATTCTTCATCGTTCATTCGTCATTGATCGTTTATCCTTGTTCTTTCTTCATCGTTCATTCGTCATTGATCATTGCTCCTTGTTCATTCTTCATCGTTCATTCGTCATTGGTCATTTATCCTTGTTCTTTCTTCATCGTTCATTCGTCATTGATCATTAATCCTTGTTCATTCTTCATCGTTCATTCGTCATTGATCATTGATCCTTGTTCATTCTTCATCGTTCATTCGTCATTGATCATTTATCCTTGTTCTTTCTTCATCGTTCATTCGTCATTGATCATTGATCCTTGTTCATTCTTCGTCGTTCATTTGTCATTGTTCATTGATCCTTGTTCATTCTTCATCGTACATTCGTCATTGATCATTGATCCTTGTTCATTCTTCATCATTCATTCTTCATTCATCATTGATCCTTGTTCATTCTTCATCGTTCTTTCTTCATTGATCATTGATCCTTGTTCATTCTTCATCGTTCCTTCTTCATTGATCATTGATCCTTGTTCATTCTTCATCGTTCATTCTTCATTGATCTTTGATCCTTGTTCATTCTTCATCGTTTATTCGTCATTGATCATTGATCCTTGTTCATTCTTAATCGTTCATTCGTTATTGATCATCGATCCTTGTTCATTCTTCATCGTTCACTCTTCATTGATCATTGATCCTTGTTCGTTCTTCATCGTTCATTCTTCATTTATCATTGATCCTTGTTCATTCTTCATCGTTCATTCTTCATTCATCATTGATCCTTGTTCATTCTTCATCGTTCTTTCTTCATTGATCATTGATCCTTGTTCATTCTTAATCGTTCATTCGTTATTGATCATCGATCCTTGTTCTCTCTTCATCGTTCATTCTTCATTGATCATTGATCCTTGTTCATTCTTCATCGTTCATTCTTCATTAATCATTGATCTTGTTCATTCTTCATCGTTCATTCGTCATTGACCATTAATCCTTGTTCATTCTTAATCGTTCATTCGTTATTGATCATCGATCCTTGTTCTCTCTTCATCGTTCATTCTTCATTGATCATTGATCCTTGTTCATTCTTCATCGTTCATTCTTCATTAATCATTGATCTTGTTCATTCTTCATCGTTCATTCGTCATTGACCATTAATCCTTGTTCATTCTTCATCGTTCATTCTTCATTGATCATTGATCCTTGTTCATTCTTCATCGTTCATTCTTTATTGACCATTGATCCTTGTTCATTCTTCATCATTCATTCTTCATTGATCATTGATCCCTGTTCATTCTTCATCGTTCATTCGTCATTGATCATTGCTCCTTGTTCATTCTTCATCGTTCATTCGTCATTGATCATTGATCCTTGTTCTTTCTTCATCGTTCATTCGTCATTGATCATGATCCTTGTTCATTCTTCATCGTTCATTCGTCATTGATCGTTTATCCTTGTTCTTTCTTCATCGTTCATTCGTCATTGATCATTGCTCCTTGTTCATTCTTCATCGTTCATTCGTCATTGGTCATTTATCCTTGTTCTTTCTTCATCGTTCATTCGTCATTGATCATTAATCCTTGTTCATTCTTCATCGTTCATTCGTCATTGATCATTGATCCTTGTTCATTCTTCATCGTTCATTCGTCATTGATCATTTATCCTTGTTCTTTCTTCATCGTTCATTCGTCATTGATCATTGATCCTTGTTCATTCTTCGTCGTTCATTTGTCATTGTTCATTGATCCTTGTTCATTCTTCATCGTACATTCGTCATTGATCATTGATCCTTGTTCATTCTTCATCATTCATTCTTCATTCATCATTGATCCTTGTTCATTCTTCATCGTTCTTTCTTCATTGATCATTGATCCTTGTTCATTCTTCATCGTTCCTTCTTCATTGATCATTGATCCTTGTTCATTCTTCATCGTTCATTCGTCATTGATCATTGATCCTTGTTCATTCTTCATCGTTCATTCTTCATTGATCATTGATCCTTGTTCATTCTTCATCGTTTATTCTTCATTGATCATTGATCCTTGTTCATTCTTCATCGTTCATTTTTCATTGATCATTGATCCTTGTTCTTTCTTCATCGTTCATTCTTCATTGATCATTGATCCTTGTTCATTCTTCATCGTTCCTTCTTCATTGATCATTGATCCTTGTTCATTCTTCATCGTCCATTCGTCATTGACCATTGATCCTTGTTCATTCTTCATCGTTCATTCTTCATTGATCATTGATCCTTGTTCATTCTTCATCGTTCCTTCTTCATTGATCATTGATCCTTGTTCATTCTTCATCGTTCATTCATTATTGATCATTGATCCTTGTTCCTTCTTCATCATTCATTCTACAATGCTCATTGATCCTTGTTCATTCTTCATCGTTCATTGTTCAATGATCATTGATCCTTGACCATTCTTCACCGTTCATTCATTATTGATCATTGATCCTTGTTCTTTCTTCATCGTTCATTCGTCATTGATCATTGATCCTTGTTCTTTCTTCATCGTTCATTCGTCATTGATCATGATCCTTGTTCATTCTTCATCGTTCATTCGTCATTGATCGTTTATCCTTGTTCTTTCTTCATCGTTCATTCGTCATTGATCATTGCTCCTTGTTCATTCTTCATCGTTCATTCGTCATTGATCATTTATCCTTGTTCTTTCTTCATTGTTCATTCGTCATTGATCATTAATCCTTGTTCATTCTTCATCGTTCATTCGTCATTGATCATTGATCCTTGTTCATTCTTCATCGTTCATTCGTCATTGAACATTTATCCTTGTTCTTTCTTCATCGTTCATTCGTCATTGATCATTGATCCTTGTTCATTCTTCGTCGTTCATTTGTCATTGTTCATTGATCCTTGTTCATTCTTCATCGTACATTCGTCATTGATCATTGATCCTTGTTCATTCTTCTTCATTCATTCTTCATTCATCATTGATCCTTGTTCATTCTTCATCGTTCTTTCTTCATTGATCATTGATCCTTGTTCATTCTTCATCGTTCCTTCTTCATTGATCATTGATCCTTGTTCATTCTTCATCGTTCATTCATTATTGATCATTGATCCTTGTTCCTTCTTCATCATTCATTCTACAATGCTCATTGATCCTTGTTCATTCTTCATCGTTCATTGTTCAATGATCATTGATCCTTGACCATTCTTCACCGTTCATTCATTATTGATCATTGATCCTTGTTCTTTCTTCATCGTTCATTCGTCATTGATCATTGATCCTTGTTCTTTCTTCATCGTTCATTCGTCATTGATCATGATCCTTGTTCATTCTTCATCGTTCATTCGTCATTGATCGTTTATCCTTGTTCTTTCTTCATCGTTCATTCGTCATTGATCATTGCTCCTTGTTCATTCTTCATCGTTCATTCGTCATTGATCATTTATCCTTGTTCTTTCTTCATTGTTCATTCGTCATTGATCATTAATCCTTGTTCATTCTTCATCGTTCATTCGTCATTGATCATTGATCCTTGTTCATTCTTCATCGTTCATTCGTCATTGAACATTTATCCTTGTTCTTTCTTCATCGTTCATTCGTCATTGATCATTGATCCTTGTTCATTCTTCGTCGTTCATTTGTCATTGTTCATTGATCCTTGTTCATTCTTCATCGTACATTCGTCATTGATCATTGATCCTTGTTCATTCTTCTTCATTCATTCTTCATTCATCATTGATCCTTGTTCATTCTTCATCGTTCTTTCTTCATTGATCATTGATCCTTGTTCATTCTTCATCGTTCCTTCTTCATTGATCATTGATCCTTGTTCATTCTTCATCGTTCATTCTTCATTGATCATTGATCCTTGTTCATTCTTCATCGTTTATTCTTCATTGATCATTGATCCTTGTTCATTCTTCATCGTTCATTTTTCATTGATCATTGATCCTTGTTCTTTCTTCATCGTTCATTCTTCATTGATCATTGATCCTTGTTCATTCTTCATCGTTCCTTCTTCATTGATCATTGATCCTTGTTCATTCTTCATCGTCCATTCGTCATTGACCATTGATCCTTGTTCATTCTTCATCGTTCATTCTTCATTGATCATTGATCCTTGTTCATTCTTCATCGTCCATTCGTCATTGACCATTGATCCTTGTTCATTCTTCATCGTTCATTCTTCATTGATCATTCATCCTTGTTCATTCTTCATTGTTCATTCTTCATTGATCATTGATCCTTGTTCATTCTTCATCGTTCCTTCTTCATTGATCATTGATCCTTGTTCATTCTTCATCGTCCATTCGTCATTGACCATTGATCCTTGTTCATTCTTCATCGTACATTCTTCATTGATCATTGATCGTTGTTCATTCTTCATCGTTCATTCTTCATTGATCATTGATCCTTGTTCATTCTTCATCGTTCATTCGTCATTGATCATTGATCCTTGGTCATTCTTCATTGATCATTGATCCTTGTTCATTCTTCATCGTTCCTTTTTCATTGATCATTGATCCTTGTTCATTCTTCATCGTCCATTCCTCATTGACCATTGATCCTTGTTCATTCTTCATCGTTCATTCTTCATTGATCATTGATCGTTGTTCATTCTTCATCGTTCATTCTTCATTGATCATTGATCCTTGTTCATTCTTCATCGTTCATTCGTCATTGATCATTGCTCCTTGTTCATTCTTCATTGATCATTGATCCTTGTTCATTCTTCATCGTTCTTTGTTCATTGATCATTGATCCTTGTTCTTTCTTCATCGTTCATTCTTCATTGATCATTGATCCTTGTTCATTCTTCATCGTTCCTTCTTCATTGATCATTGATCCTTGTTCATTCTTCGTCGTTCATTCTTCATTGATCATTGATCCTTGTTCATTCTTCATCGTTCATTCTTCATTGATCATTGATCCTTGTTCATTCTTCATCGTTCATTCGTCATTGATCATTGATCCTTGTTCATTCCTCATCTTTCATTCTTCATGGATCATTGATCCTTGTTCATTCTTCATCGTTCATTCGTCATTGATCATTGATCCTTGTTCATTCTTCATCGTTCATTCTTCATTTATCATTGATCCTTGTTCATTCTTCATTGATCATTGATCCTTGTTCATTCTTCATCGTCCATTCGTCATTGACCATTGATCCTTGTTCATTCTTCATCGTACATTCTTCATTGATCATTGATCGTTGTTCATTCTTCATCGTTCATTCGTCATTGACCATTAATCCTTTTTCATTCTTCATCGTTCATTCGTCATTGACCATTAATCCTTGTTCATTCTTCATCGTTCATTCTTCATTGATCATTGATCCTTGTTCATTCTTCATCGTTCATTCTTCATTGATCATTGATCCTTGTTCATTCTTCATCGTTCATTCTTCATTGATCATTGATCCTTGTTCATTCTTCATCGTTCATTCGTCATTGATCATTGATCCTTGTTCATTCTTCATCTTTCATTCTTCATTGATCATTGATCCTTGTTCATTCTTCATCGTTCATTCGTCATTGATCATTGATCCTTGTTCATTCTTCATCGTTCATTCTTCATTGATTATTCATCCTTGTTCATTCTTCATCGTTCATTCGTCATTGATCATTGATCCTTGTTCATTCTTCATCGTTCATTCGTCATTGATCATTTATCCTTGTTCTTTCTTCATCGTTCATTCGTCATTGATCATTGATCCTTGTTCATTCTTCATCGTTCATTTGTCATTGTTCATTAATCCTTGTTCATTCTTCATCGTACATTCGTCATTGATCATTGATCCTTGTTCATTCTTCATCATTCATTCTTCATTCATCATTGATCCTTGTTCATTCTTCATCGTTCTTTCTTCATTGATCATTGATCCTTGTTCATTCTTCATCGTTCCTTCTTCATTGATCATTGATCCTTGTTCATTCTTCATCGTTCATTCGTCATTGACCATTAATCCTTGTTCATTCTTCATCGTTCATTCTTCATTGATCATTGATCCTTGTTCATTTTTCATCGTTCCTTCTTCATTGATCATTGATCCTTGTTCATTCTTCATCGTCCATTCTTCATTGATCATTGATCCTTGTTCATTCTTCATCGTTCATTCGTCATTGATCATTGATCCTTGTTCATTCTTCATCGTTCATTCTTCATTGATCATTGATCCTTGTTCATTCTTCATCGTTTATTCTTCATTGATCATTGATCCTTGTTCATTCTTCATCGTTCATTTTTCATTGATCATTGATCCTTGTTCTTTCTTCATCGTTCATTCTTCATTGATCATTGATCCTTGTTCATTCTTCATCGTTCCTTCTTCATTGATCATTGATCCTTGTTCATTCTTCATCGTTCCTTCTTCATTGACCATTGATCCTTGTTCATTCTTCATCGTTCATTCTTCATTGATCATTGATCGTTGTTCTTTCTTCATCGTTCATTTGTCATTGATCATTGATACTTGTTCATTCTTCATCGTTCATTCTTCATTGATCATTGATCCTTGTTCATTCTTCATCGTTTATTCTTCATTGATCATTGATCCTTGTTCATTCTTCATCGTTCATTCTTCATTTATCATTGATCCTTGTTCCTTCTTCATCATTCTTTCTTCATTGAACATTGATCCTTGTTCATTCTTCATCGTTCATTCGTCATTGAACATCGATCCTTGTTTATTCTTCATCGTTCATTCTTCATTGATCATTGATCCTTGTTCATTCTTCATCGTTCATTCTTCATCGTTCATTCTTCATTGATCATTGATCCTTGTTCATTCTTCATCGTTCATTCCTCATTGACCATTGATCCTTGTTCTCTCTTCATCGTTCATTCTTCATTGATCATTGAGCCTTGTTCATTCTTCATCGTTCATTCGTCATTGACCATTAATCCTTGTTCATTCTTCATCGTTCATTCTTCATTGATCATTGATCCTTGTTCATTCTTCATCGTTCATTCTTCATTGATCATTGATCCTTGTTCATTCTTCATCGTTCATTCTTCATTGATCATTGATCCTTGTTCATTCTTCATCGTTCATTCGTCATTGATCATTGATCCTTGTTCATTCTTCATCTTTCATTCTTCATTGATCATTGATCCTTGTTCATTCTTCATCGTTCATTCGTCATTGATCATTGATCCTTGTTCATTCTTCATCGTTCATTCTTCATTGATTATTCATCCTTGTTCATTCTTCATCGTTCATTCTTCATTGATCATTGATCCTTGTTCATTCTTCATCGTTCCTTCTTCATTGATCATTGATCCTTGTTCATTCTTCATCGTCCATTCGTCATTGACCATTGATCCTTGTTCATTCTTCATCGTTCATTCTTCATTGATCATTCATCCTTGTTCATTCTTCATTGTTCATTCTTCTTTGATCATTGATCCTTGTTCATTCTTCATCGTTCCTTCTTCATTGATCATTGATCCTTGTTCATTCTTCATCGTCCATTCGTCATTGACCATTGATCCTTGTTCATTCTTCATCGTACATTCTTCATTGATCATTGATCGTTGTTCATTCTTCATCGTTCATTCTTCATTGATCATTGAACCTTGTTCATTCTTCATCGTTTCTTCATGATTGATCATTGATCCTTGTTCATTCTTCATCGTCCATTCCTCATTGACCATTGATCCTTGTTCATTCTTCATCGTTCATTCTTCATTGATCATTGATCGTTGTTCATTCTTCATCGTTCATTCTTCATTGATCATTGATCCTTGTTCATTTTTCATCGTTCCTTCTTCATTGATCATTGATCCTTGTTCATTCTTCATCGTCCATTCTTCATTGATCATTGATCCTTGTTCATTCTTCATCGTTCATTCTTCATTGATCATTGATCCTTGTTCATTCTTCATCGTTTATTCTTCATTGATCATTGATCCTTGTTCATTCTTCATCGTTCATTTTTCATTGATCATTGATCCTTGTTCTTTCTTCATCGTTCATTCTTCATTGATCATTGATCCTTGTTCATTCTTCATCGTTCCTTCTTCATTGATCATTGATCCTTGTTCATTCTTCATCGTCCATTCGTCATTGACCATTGATCCTTGTTCATTCTTCATCGTTCATTCTTCATTGATCATTGATCCTTGTTCATTCTTCATCGTTCATTTGTCATTGATCATTGATACTTGTTCATTCTTCATCGTTCATTCTTCATTGATCATTGATCCTTGTTCATTCTTCATCGTTCCTTCTTCATTGATCATTGATCCTTGTTCATTCTTCATCTTTCATTCTTCATTGATCATTGATCCTTGTTCATTCTTCATCGTTCATTCGTCATTGATCATTGATCCTTGTTCATTCTTCATCGTTCATTCTTCATTGATTATTCATCCTTGTTCATTCTTCATCGTTCATTCTTCATTGATCATTGATCCTTGTTCATTCTTCATCGTTCCTTCTTCATTGATCATTGATCCTTGTTCATTCTTCATCGTCCATTCGTCATTGACCATTGATCCTTGTTCATTCTTCATCGTTCATTCTTCATTGATCATTCATCCTTGTTCATTCTTCATTGTTCATTCTTCTTTGATCATTGATCCTTGTTCATTCTTCATCGTTCCTTCTTCATTGATCATTGATCCTTGTTCATTCTTCATCGTCCATTCGTCATTGACCATTGATCCTTGTTCATTCTTCATCGTACATTCTTCATTGATCATTGATCGTTGTTCATTCTTCATCGTTCATTCTTCATTGATCATTGAACCTTGTTCATTCTTCATCGTTTCTTCATGATTGATCATTGATCCTTGTTCATTCTTCATCGTCCATTCCTCATTGACCATTGATCCTTGTTCATTCTTCATCGTTCATTCTTCATTGATCATTGATCGTTGTTCATTCTTCATCGTTCATTCTTCATTGATCATTGATCCTTGTTCATTTTTCATCGTTCCTTCTTCATTGATCATTGATCCTTGTTCATTCTTCATCGTCCATTCTTCATTGATCATTGATCCTTGTTCATTCTTCATCGTTCATTCGTCATTGATCATTGATCCTTGTTCATTCTTCATCGTTCATTCTTCATTGATCATTGATCCTTGTTCATTTTTCATCGTTCCTTCTTCATTGATCATTGATCCTTGTTCATTCTTCATCGTCCATTCTTCATTGATCATTGATCCTTGTTCATTCTTCATCGTTCATTCGTCATTGATCATTGATCCTTGTTCATTCTTCATCGTTCATTCTTCATTGATCATTGATCCTTGTTCATTCTTCATCGTTTATTCTTCATTGATCATTGATCCTTGTTCATTCTTCATCGTTCATTTTTCATTGATCATTGATCCTTGTTCATTCTTCATCGTTCATTCTTCATTGATCATTGATCCTTGTTCATTCTTCATCGTTCATTCTTCATTGATCTTTGATCCTTGTTCATTCTTCATCGTTCATTCGTCATTGATCATTGATCCTTGTTCATTCTTAATCGTTCATTCGTTATTGATCATCGATCCTTGTTCATTCTTCATCGTTCACTCTTCATTGATCATTGATCCTTGTTCGTTCTTCATCGTTCATTCTTCATTTATCATTGATCCTTGTTCATTCTTCATCGTTCATTCTTCATTCATCATTGATCCTTGTTCATTCTTCATCGTTCTTTCTTCATTGATCATTGATCCTTGTTCATTCTTAATCGTTCATTCGTTATTGATCATCGATCCTTGTTCTCTCTTCATCGTTCATTCTTCATTGATCATTGATCCTTGTTCATTCTTCATCGTTCATTCTTCATTCATCATTGATCCTTGTTCATTCTTCATCGTTCATTCGTCATTGATCATTGATCCTTGTTCATTCTTCATCGTTCATTCTTCATTGATCATTGATCCTTGTTCATTCTTCATCGTTTATTCTTCATTGATCATTGATCCTTGTTCATTCTTCATCGTTCACTCTTCATTGATCATTGATCCTTGTTCGTTCTTCATCGTTCATTCTTCATTTATCATTGATCCTTGTTCATTCTTCATCGTTTATTCTTCATTCATCATTGATCCTTGTTCATTCTTCATCGTTCTTTCTTCATTGATCATTGATCCTTGTTCATTCTTAATCGTTCATTCGTTATTGATCATCGATCCTTGTTCTCTCTTCATCGTTCATTCTTCATTGATCATTGATCCTTGTTCATTCTTCATCGTTCATTCTTCATTAATCATTGATCTTGTTCATTCTTCATCGTTCATTCGTCATTGACCATTAATCCTTGTTCATTCTTAATCGTTCATTCGTTATTGATCATCGATCCTTGTTCTCTCTTCATCGTTCATTCTTCATTGATCATTGATCCTTGTTCATTCTTCATCGTTCATTCTTCATTTATCATTGATCTTGTTCATTCTTCATCGTTCATTCGTCATTGACCATTAATCCTTGTTCATTCTTCATCGTTCATTCTTCATTGATCATTGATCCTTGTTCATTCTTCATCGTTCATTCTTTATTGACCATTGATCCTTGTTCATTCTTCATCGTTCATTCGTCATTGATCATTTATCCTTGTTCTTTCTTCATCGTTCATTCGTCATTGATCATTGATCCTTGTTCATTCTTCATCGTTCATTTGTCATTGTTCATTGATCCTTGTTCATTCTTCATCGTACATTCGTCATTGATCATTGATCCTTGTTCATTCTTCATCATTCATTCTTCATTCATCATTGATCCTTGTTCATTCTTCATCGTTCTTTCTTCATTGATCATTGATCCTTGTTCATTCTTCATCGTTCATTCGTCATTGATCATTGATCCTTGTTCATTCTTCATCGTTCATTCTTCATTGATCATTGATCCTTGTTCATTCTTCATCGTTTATTCTTCATTGATCATTGATCCTTGTTCATTCTTCATCGTTCATTTTTCATTGATCATTGATCCTTGTTCTTTCTTCATCGTTCATTCTTCATTGATCATTGATCCTTGTTCATTCTTCATCGTTCCTTCTTCTTTGATCATTGATCCTTGTTCATTCTTCATCGTCCATTCGTCATTGACCATTGATCCTTGTTCATTCTTCATCGTTCATTCTTCATTGATCATTGATCGTTGTTCTTTCTTCATCGTTCATTTGTCATTGATCATTGATACTTGTTCATTCTTCATCGTTCATTCTTCATTGATCATTGATCCTTGTTCATTCTTCATCGTTTATTCTTCATTGATCATTGATCCTTGTTCATTCTTCATCGTTCATTCTTCATTTATCATTGATCCTTGTTCATTCTTCATCATTCTTTCTTCATTGAACATTGATCCTTGTTCATTCTTCATCGTTCATTCGTCATTGATCATCGATCCTTGTTTATTCTTCATCGTTCATTCTTCATTGATCATTGATCCTTGTTCATTCTTCATCGTTCATTCTTCATTGATCATTGATCCTTGTTCATTCTTCATCGTTCATTCTTCATTGATCATTGATCCTTGTTCATTCTTCATCGTTCATTCTTCATTGATCATTGATCCTTGTTCATTCTTCATCGTTCATTCTTCATTGATCTTTGATCCTTTTTCATTCTTCATCGTTCATTCGTCATTGATCATTGATCCTTGTTCATTCTTAATCGTTCATTCGTTATTGATCATCGATCCTTGTTCATTCTTCATCGTTCACTCTTCATTGATCATTGATCCTTGTTCGTTCTTCATCGTTCATTCTTCATTTATCATTGATCCTTGTTCATTCTTCATCGTTCATTCTTCATTCATCATTGATCCTTGTTCATTCTTCATCGTTCTTTCTTCATTGATCATTGATCCTTGTTCATTCTTAATCGTTCATTCGTTATTGATCATCGATCCTTGTTCTCTCTTCATCGTTCATTCTTCATTGATCATTGATCCTTGTTCATTCTTCATCGTTCATTCTTCATTAATCATTGATCTTGTTCATTCTTCATCGTTCATTCGTCATTGACCATTAATCCTTGTTGATTCTTAATCGTTCATTCGTTATTGATCATCGATCCTTGTTCTCTCTTCATCGTTCATTCTTCATTGATCATTGATCCTTGTTCATTCTTCATCGTTCATTCTTCATTAATCATTGATCTTGTTCATTCTTCATCGTTCATTCGTCATTGACCATTAATCCTTGTTCATTCTTCATCGTTCATTCTTCATTGATCATTGATCCTTGTTCATTCTTCATCGTTCATTCTTTATTGACCATTGATCCTTGTTCATTCTTCATCGTTCATTCGTCATTGATCATTTATCCTTGTTCTTTCTTCATCGTTCATTCGTCATTGATCATTGATCCTTGTTCATTCTTCATCGTTCATTTGTCATTGTTCATTGATCCTTGTTCATTCTTCATCGTACATTCATCATTGATCATTGATCCTTGTTCATTCTTCATCATTCATTCTTCATTCATCATTGATCCTTGTTCATTCTTCATCGTTCTTTCTTCATTGATCATTGATCCTTGTTCATTCTTCGTCGTTCCTTCTTCATTGATCATTGATCCTTGTTCATTCTTCATCGTTCATTCGTCATTGACCATTAATCCTTGTTCATTCTTCATCGTTCATTCTTCATTGATCATTGATCCTTGTTCATTTTTCATCGTTCCTTCTTCATTGATCATTGATCCTTGTTCATTCTTCATCGTCCATTCTTCATTGATCATTGATCCTTGTTCATTCTTCATCGTTCATTCGTCATTGATCATTGATCCTTGTTCATTCTTCATCGTTCATTCTTCATTGACCATTGATCCTTGTTCATTCTTCATCGTTCATTCTTCATTGATCATTGATCCCTGTTCATTCTTCATCGTTCATTCGTCATTGATCATTGCTCCTTGTTCATTCTTCATCGTTCATTCGTCATTGATCATTGATCCTTGTTCTTTCTTCATCGTTCATTCGTCATTGATCATGATCCTTGTTCATTCTTCATCGTTCATTCGTCATTGATCGTTTATCCTTGTTCTTTCTTCATCGTTCATTCGTCATTGATCATTGCTCCTTGTTCATTCTTCATCGTTCATTCGTCATTGATCATTTATCCTTGTTCTTTCTTCATCGTTCATTCGTCATTGATCATTAATCCTTGTTCATTCTTCATCGTTCATTCGTCATTGATCATTGATCCTTGTTCATTCTTCATCGTTCATTCGTCATTGAACATTTATCCTTGTTCTTTCTTCATCGTTCATTCGTCATTGATCATTGATCCTTGTTCATTCTTCATCGTTCATTTGTCATTGTTCATTGATCCTTGTTCATTCTTCATCGTACATTCGTCATTGATCATTGATCCTTGTTCATTCTTCATCATTCATTCTTCATTCATCATTGATCCTTGTTCATTCTTCATCGTTCTTTCTTCATTGATCATTGATCCTTGTTCATTCTTCATCGTTCCTTCTTCATGATCATTGATCCTTGTTCATTCTTCATCGTTCATTCGTCATTGACCATTAATCCTTGTTCATTCTTCATCGTTCATTCTTCATTGATCATTGATCCTTGTTCATTCTTCATCGTTCATTCTTTATTGACCATTGATCCTTGTTCATTCTTCATCGTTCATTCGTCATTGATCATTTATCCTTGTTCTTTCTTCATCGTTCATTCGTCATTGATCATTGATCCTTGTTCATTCTTCATCGTTCATTTGTCATTGTTCATTGATCCTTGTTCATTCTTCATCGTACATTCGTCATTGATCATTGATCCTTGTTCATTCTTCATCATTCATTCTTCATTCATCATTGATCCTTGTTCATTCTTCATCGTTCTTTCTTCATTGATCATTGATCCTTGTTCATTCTTCATCGTTCATTCGTCATTGATCATTGATCCTTGTTCATTCTTCATCGTTCATTCTTCATTGATCATTGATCCTTGTTCATTCTTCATCGTTTATTCTTCATTGATCATTGATCCTTGTTCATTCTTCATCGTTCATTTTTCATTGATCATTGATCCTTGTTCTTTCTTCATCGTTCATTCTTCATTGATCATTGATCCTTGTTCATTCTTCATCGTTCCTTCTTCATTGATCATTGATCCTTGTTCATTCTTCATCGTCCATTCGTCATTGACCATTGATCCTTGTTCATTCTTCATCGTTCATTCTTCATTGATCATTGATCGTTGTTCTTTCTTCATCGTTCATTTGTCATTGATCATTGATACTTGTTCATTCTTCATCGTTCATTCTTCATTGATCATTGATCCTTGTTCATTCTTCATCGTTTATTCTTCATTGATCATTGATCCTTGTTCATTCTTCATCGTTCATTCTTCATTTATCATTGATCCTTGTTCATTCTTCATCATTCTTTCTTCATTGAACATTGATCCTTGTTCATTCTTCATCGTTCATTCGTCATTGATCATCGATCCTTGTTTATTCTTCATCGTTCATTCTTCATTGATCATTGATCCTTGTTCATTCTTCATCGTTCATTCTTCATTGATCATTGATCCTTGTTCATTCTTCATCGTTCATTCTTCATTGATCATTGATCCTTGTTCATTCTTCATCGTTCATTCTTCATTGATCATTGATCCTTGTTCATTCTTCATCGTTCATTCTTCATTGATCTTTGATCCTTGTTCATTCTTCATCGTTCATTCGTCATTGATCATTGATCCTTGTTCATTCTTAATCGTTCATTCGTTATTGATCATCGATCCTTGTTCATTCTTCATCGTTCACTCTTCATTGATCATTGATCCTTGTTCGTTCTTCATCGTTCATTCTTCATTTATCATTGATCCTTGTTCATTCTTCATCGTTCATTCTTCATTCATCATTGATCCTTGTTCATTCTTCATCGTTCTTTCTTCATTGATCATTGATCCTTGTTCATTCTTAATCGTTCATTCGTTATTGATCATCGATCCTTGTTCTCTCTTCATCGTTCATTCTTCATTGATCATTGATCCTTGTTCATTCTTCATCGTTCATTCTTCATTAATCATTGATCTTGTTCATTCTTCATCGTTCATTCGTCATTGACCATTAATCCTTGTTGATTCTTAATCGTTCATTCGTTATTGATCATCGATCCTTGTTCTCTCTTCATCGTTCATTCTTCATTGATCATTGATCCTTGTTCATTCTTCATCGTTCATTCTTCATTAATCATTGATCTTGTTCATTCTTCATCGTTCATTCGTCATTGACCATTAATCCTTGTTCATTCTTCATCGTTCATTCTTCATTGATCATTGATCCTTGTTCATTCTTCATCGTTCATTCTTTATTGACCATTGATCCTTGTTCATTCTTCATCGTTCATTCGTCATTGATCATTTATCCTTGTTCTTTCTTCATCGTTCATTCGTCATTGATCATTGATCCTTGTTCATTCTTCATCGTTCATTTGTCATTGTTCATTGATCCTTGTTCATTCTTCATCGTACATTCGTCATTGATCATTGATCCTTGTTCATTCTTCATCATTCATTCTTCATTCATCATTGATCCTTGTTCATTCTTCATCGTTCTTTCTTCATTGATCATTGATCCTTGTTCATTCTTCGTCGTTCCTTCTTCATTGATCATTGATCCTTGTTCATTCTTCATCGTTCATTCGTCATTGACCATTAATCCTTGTTCATTCTTCATCGTTCATTCTTCATTGATCATTGATCCTTGTTCATTTTTCATCGTTCCTTCTTCATTGATCATTGATCCTTGTTCATTCTTCATCGTCCATTCTTCATTGATCATTGATCCTTGTTCATTCTTCATCGTTCATTCGTCATTGATCATTGATCCTTGTTCATTCTTCATCGTTCATTCTTCATTGACCATTGATCCTTGTTCATTCTTCATCGTTCATTCTTCATTGATCATTGATCCCTGTTCATTCTTCATCGTTCATTCGTCATTGATCATTGCTCCTTGTTCATTCTTCATCGTTCATTCGTCATTGATCATTGATCCTTGTTCTTTCTTCATCGTTCATTCGTCATTGATCATGATCCTTGTTCATTCTTCATCGTTCATTCGTCATTGATCGTTTATCCTTGTTCTTTCTTCATCGTTCATTCGTCATTGATCATTGCTCCTTGTTCATTCTTCATCGTTCATTCGTCATTGATCATTTATCCTTGTTCTTTCTTCATCGTTCATTCGTCATTGATCATTAATCCTTGTTCATTCTTCATCGTTCATTCGTCATTGATCATTGATCCTTGTTCATTCTTCATCGTTCATTCGTCATTGAACATTTATCCTTGTTCTTTCTTCATCGTTCATTCGTCATTGATCATTGATCCTTGTTCATTCTTCATCGTTCATTTGTCATTGTTCATTGATCCTTGTTCATTCTTCATCGTACATTCGTCATTGATCATTGATCCTTGTTCATTCTTCATCATTCATTCTTCATTCATCATTGATCCTTGTTCATTCTTCATCGTTCTTTCTTCATTGATCATTGATCCTTGTTCATTCTTCATCGTTCATTCATTATTGATCATTGATCCTTGTTCCTTCTTCATCATTCATTCTACAATGCTCATTGATCCTTGTTCATTCTTCATCGTTCATTGTTCAATGATCATTGATCCTTGACCATTCTTCACCGTTCATTCATTATTGATCATTGATCCTTGTTCTTTCTTCATCGTTCATTCGTCATTGATCATTGATCCTTGTTCTTTCTTCATCGTTCATTCGTCATTGATCATGATCCTTGTTCATTCTTCATCGTTCATTCGTCATTGATCGTTTATCCTTGTTCTTTCTTCATCGTTCATTCGTCATTGATCATTGCTCCTTGTTCATTCTTCATCGTTCATTCGTCATTGATCATTGATCCTTGTTCATTCTTCATCGTCCATTCGTCATTGACCATTGATCCTTGTTCATTCTTCATCGTTCATTCTTCATTGATCATTGATCGTTGTTCTTTCTTCATCGTTCATTTGTCATTGATCATTGATACTTGTTCATTCTTCATCGTTCATTCTTCATTGATCATTGATCCTTGTTCATTCTTCATCGTTTATTCTTCATTGATCATTGATCCTTGTTCATTCTTCATCGTTCATTCTTCATTTATCATTGATCCTTGTTCATTCTTCATCATTCTTTCTTCATTGAACATTGATCCTTGTTCATTCTTCATCGTTCATTCGTCATTGATCATCGATCCTTGTTTATTCTTCATCGTTCATTCTTCATTGATCATTGATCCTTGTTCATTCTTCATCGTTCATTCTTCATTGATCATTGATCCTTGTTCATTCTTCATCGTTCATTCTTCATTGATCATTGATCCTTGTTCATTCTTCATCGTTCATTCTTCATTGATCATTGATCCTTGTTCATTCTTCATCGTTCATTCTTCATTGATCTTTGATCCTTGTTCATTCTTAATCGTTCATTCGTTATTGATCATCGATCCTTGTTCATTCTTCATCGTTCACTCTTCATTGATCATTGATCCTTGTTCGTTCTTCATCGTTCATTCTTCATTTATCATTGATCCTTGTTCATTCTTCATCGTTCATTCTTCATTCATCATTGATCCTTGTTCATTCTTCATCGTTCTTTCTTCATTGATCATTGATCCTTGTTCATTCTTAATCGTTCATTCGTTATTGATCATCGATCCTTGTTCTCTCTTCATCGTTCATTCTTCATTGATCATTGATCCTTGTTCATTCTTCATCGTTCATTCTTCATTAATCATTGATCTTGTTCATTCTTCATCGTTCATTCGTCATTGACCATTAATCCTTGTTGATTCTTAATCGTTCATTCGTTATTGATCATCGATCCTTGTTCTCTCTTCATCGTTCATTCTTCATTGATCATTGATCCTTGTTCATTCTTCATCGTTCATTCTTCATTAATCATTGATCTTGTTCATTCTTCATCGTTCATTCGTCATTGACCATTAATCCTTGTTCATTCTTCATCGTTCATTCTTCATTGATCATTGATCCTTGTTCATTCTTCATCGTTCATTCTTTATTGACCATTGATCCTTGTTCATTCTTCATCGTTCATTCGTCATTGATCATTTATCCTTGTTCTTTCTTCATCGTTCATTCGTCATTGATCATTGATCCTTGTTCATTCTTCATCGTTCATTTGTCATTGTTCATTGATCCTTGTTCATTCTTCATCGTACATTCGTCATTGATCATTGATCCTTGTTCATTCTTCATCATTCATTCTTCATTCATCATTGATCCTTGTTCATTCTTCATCGTTCTTTCTTCATTGATCATTGATCCTTGTTCATTCTTCGTCGTTCCTTCTTCATTGATCATTGATCCTTGTTCATTCTTCATCGTTCATTCGTCATTGACCATTAATCCTTGTTCATTCTTCATCGTTCATTCTTCATTGATCATTGATCCTTGTTCATTTTTCATCGTTCCTTCTTCATTGATCATTGATCCTTGTTCATTCTTCATCGTCCATTCTTCATTGATCATTGATCCTTGTTCATTCTTCATCGTTCATTCGTCATTGATCATTGATCCTTGTTCATTCTTCATCGTTCATTCTTCATTGACCATTGATCCTTGTTCATTCTTCATCGTTCATTCTTCATTGATCATTGATCCCTGTTCATTCTTCATCGTTCATTCGTCATTGATCATTGCTCCTTGTTCATTCTTCATCGTTCATTCGTCATTGATCATTGATCCTTGTTCTTTCTTCATCGTTCATTCGTCATTGATCATGATCCTTGTTCATTCTTCATCGTTCATTCGTCATTGATCGTTTATCCTTGTTCTTTCTTCATCGTTCATTCGTCATTGATCATTGCTCCTTGTTCATTCTTCATCGTTCATTCGTCATTGATCATTTATCCTTGTTCTTTCTTCATCGTTCATTCGTCATTGATCATTAATCCTTGTTCATTCTTCATCGTTCATTCGTCATTGATCATTGATCCTTGTTCATTCTTCATCGTTCATTCGTCATTGAACATTTATCCTTGTTCTTTCTTCATCGTTCATTCGTCATTGATCATTGATCCTTGTTCATTCTTCATCGTTCATTTGTCATTGTTCATTGATCCTTGTTCATTCTTCATCGTACATTCGTCATTGATCATTGATCCTTGTTCATTCTTCATCATTCATTCTTCATTCATCATTGATCCTTGTTCATTCTTCATCGTTCTTTCTTCATTGATCATTGATCCTTGTTCATTCTTCATCGTTCCTTCTTCATGATCATTGATCCTTGTTCATTCTTCATCGTTCATTCGTCATTGACCATTAATCCTTGTTCATTCTTCATCGTTCATTCTTCATTGATCATTGATCCTTGTTCATTCTTCATCGTTCCTTCTTCATTGATCATTGATCCTTGTTCATTCTTCATCGTCCATTCTTCATTGATCATTGATCCTTGTTCATTCTTCATCGTTCATTCGTCATTGATCATTGATCCTTGTTCATTCTTCATCGTTCATTCTTCATTGATCATTGATCCTTGTTCATTCTTCATCGTTTATTCTTCATTGATCATTGATCCTTGTTCATTCTTCATCGTTCATTTTTCATTGATCATTGATCCTTGTTCATTCTTCATCGTTCATTCGTCATTGACCATTAATCCTTGTTGATTCTTAATCGTTCATTCGTTATTGATCATCGATCCTTGTTCTCTCTTCATCGTTCATTCTTCATTGATCATTGATCCTTGTTCATTCTTCATCGTTCATTCTTCATTAATCATTGATCTTGTTCATTCTTCATCGTTCATTCGTCATTGACCATTAATCCTTGTTCATTCTTCATCGTTCATTCTTCATTGATCATTGATCCTTGTTCATTCTTCATCGTTCATTCTTTATTGACCATTGATCCTTGTTCATTCTTCATCGTTCATTCGTCATTGATCATTTATCCTTGTTCTTTCTTCATCGTTCATTCGTCATTGATCATTGATCCTTGTTCATTCTTCATCGTTCATTTGTCATTGTTCATTGATCCTTGTTCATTCTTCATCGTACATTCGTCATTGATCATTGATCCTTGTTCATTCTTCATCATTCATTCTTCATTCATCATTGATCCTTGTTCATTCTTCATCGTTCTTTCTTCATTGATCATTGATCCTTGTTCATTCTTCGTCGTTCCTTCTTCATTGATCATTGATCCTTGTTCATTCTTCATCGTTCATTCGTCATTGACCATTAATCCTTGTTCATTCTTCATCGTTCATTCTTCATTGATCATTGATCCTTGTTCATTTTTCATCGTTCCTTCTTCATTGATCATTGATCCTTGTTCATTCTTCATCGTCCATTCTTCATTGATCATTGATCCTTGTTCATTCTTCATCGTTCATTCGTCATTGATCATTGATCCTTGTTCATTCTTCATCGTTCATTCTTCATTGACCATTGATCCTTGTTCATTCTTCATCGTTCATTCTTCATTGATCATTGATCCCTGTTCATTCTTCATCGTTCATTCGTCATTGATCATTGCTCCTTGTTCATTCTTCATCGTTCATTCGTCATTGATCATTGATCCTTGTTCTTTCTTCATCGTTCATTCGTCATTGATCATGATCCTTGTTCATTCTTCATCGTTCATTCGTCATTGATCGTTTATCCTTGTTCTTTCTTCATCGTTCATTCGTCATTGATCATTGCTCCTTGTTCATTCTTCATCGTTCATTCGTCATTGATCATTTATCCTTGTTCTTTCTTCATCGTTCATTCGTCATTGATCATTAATCCTTGTTCATTCTTCATCGTTCATTCGTCATTGATCATTGATCCTTGTTCATTCTTCATCGTTCATTCGTCATTGAACATTTATCCTTGTTCTTTCTTCATCGTTCATTCGTCATTGATCATTGATCCTTGTTCATTCTTCATCGTTCATTTGTCATTGTTCATTGATCCTTGTTCATTCTTCATCGTACATTCGTCATTGATCATTGATCCTTGTTCATTCTTCATCATTCATTCTTCATTCATCATTGATCCTTGTTCATTCTTCATCGTTCTTTCTTCATTGATCATTGATCCTTGTTCATTCTTCATCGTTCATTCATTATTGATCATTGATCCTTGTTCCTTCTTCATCATTCATTCTACAATGCTCATTGATCCTTGTTCATTCTTCATCGTTCATTGTTCAATGATCATTGATCCTTGACCATTCTTCACCGTTCATTCATTATTGATCATTGATCCTTGTTCTTTCTTCATCGTTCATTCGTCATTGATCATTGATCCTTGTTCTTTCTTCATCGTTCATTCGTCATTGATCATGATCCTTGTTCATTCTTCATCGTTCATTCGTCATTGATCGTTTATCCTTGTTCTTTCTTCATCGTTCATTCGTCATTGATCATTGCTCCTTGTTCATTCTTCATCGTTCATTCGTCATTGATCATTGATCCTTGTTCATTCTTCATCGTCCATTCGTCATTGACCATTGATCCTTGTTCATTCTTCATCGTTCATTCTTCATTGATCATTGATCGTTGTTCTTTCTTCATCGTTCATTTGTCATTGATCATTGATACTTGTTCATTCTTCATCGTTCATTCTTCATTGATCATTGATCCTTGTTCATTCTTCATCGTTTATTCTTCATTGATCATTGATCCTTGTTCATTCTTCATCGTTCATTCTTCATTTATCATTGATCCTTGTTCATTCTTCATCATTCTTTCTTCATTGAACATTGATCCTTGTTCATTCTTCATCGTTCATTCGTCATTGATCATCGATCCTTGTTTATTCTTCATCGTTCATTCTTCATTGATCATTGATCCTTGTTCATTCTTCATCGTTCATTCTTCATTGATCATTGATCCTTGTTCATTCTTCATCGTTCATTCTTCATTGATCATTGATCCTTGTTCATTCTTCATCGTTCATTCTTCATTGATCATTGATCCTTGTTCATTCTTCATCGTTCATTCTTCATTGATCTTTGATCCTTGTTCATTCTTAATCGTTCATTCGTTATTGATCATCGATCCTTGTTCATTCTTCATCGTTCACTCTTCATTGATCATTGATCCTTGTTCGTTCTTCATCGTTCATTCTTCATTTATCATTGATCCTTGTTCATTCTTCATCGTTCATTCTTCATTCATCATTGATCCTTGTTCATTCTTCATCGTTCTTTCTTCATTGATCATTGATCCTTGTTCATTCTTAATCGTTCATTCGTTATTGATCATCGATCCTTGTTCTCTCTTCATCGTTCATTCTTCATTGATCATTGATCCTTGTTCATTCTTCATCGTTCATTCTTCATTAATCATTGATCTTGTTCATTCTTCATCGTTCATTCGTCATTGACCATTAATCCTTGTTGATTCTTAATCGTTCATTCGTTATTGATCATCGATCCTTGTTCTCTCTTCATCGTTCATTCTTCATTGATCATTGATCCTTGTTCATTCTTCATCGTTCATTCTTCATTAATCATTGATCTTGTTCATTCTTCATCGTTCATTCGTCATTGACCATTAATCCTTGTTCATTCTTCATCGTTCATTCTTCATTGATCATTGATCCTTGTTCATTCTTCATCGTTCATTCTTTATTGACCATTGATCCTTGTTCATTCTTCATCGTTCATTCGTCATTGATCATTTATCCTTGTTCTTTCTTCATCGTTCATTCGTCATTGATCATTGATCCTTGTTCATTCTTCATCGTTCATTTGTCATTGTTCATTGATCCTTGTTCATTCTTCATCGTACATTCGTCATTGATCATTGATCCTTGTTCATTCTTCATCATTCATTCTTCATTCATCATTGATCCTTGTTCATTCTTCATCGTTCTTTCTTCATTGATCATTGATCCTTGTTCATTCTTCGTCGTTCCTTCTTCATTGATCATTGATCCTTGTTCATTCTTCATCGTTCATTCGTCATTGACCATTAATCCTTGTTCATTCTTCATCGTTCATTCTTCATTGATCATTGATCCTTGTTCATTTTTCATCGTTCCTTCTTCATTGATCATTGATCCTTGTTCATTCTTCATCGTCCATTCTTCATTGATCATTGATCCTTGTTCATTCTTCATCGTTCATTCGTCATTGATCATTGATCCTTGTTCATTCTTCATCGTTCATTCTTCATTGACCATTGATCCTTGTTCATTCTTCATCGTTCATTCTTCATTGATCATTGATCCCTGTTCATTCTTCATCGTTCATTCGTCATTGATCATTGCTCCTTGTTCATTCTTCATCGTTCATTCGTCATTGATCATTGATCCTTGTTCTTTCTTCATCGTTCATTCGTCATTGATCATGATCCTTGTTCATTCTTCATCGTTCATTCGTCATTGATCGTTTATCCTTGTTCTTTCTTCATCGTTCATTCGTCATTGATCATTGCTCCTTGTTCATTCTTCATCGTTCATTCGTCATTGATCATTTATCCTTGTTCTTTCTTCATCGTTCATTCGTCATTGATCATTAATCCTTGTTCATTCTTCATCGTTCATTCGTCATTGATCATTGATCCTTGTTCATTCTTCATCGTTCATTCGTCATTGAACATTTATCCTTGTTCTTTCTTCATCGTTCATTCGTCATTGATCATTGATCCTTGTTCATTCTTCATCGTTCATTTGTCATTGTTCATTGATCCTTGTTCATTCTTCATCGTACATTCGTCATTGATCATTGATCCTTGTTCATTCTTCATCATTCATTCTTCATTCATCATTGATCCTTGTTCATTCTTCATCGTTCTTTCTTCATTGATCATTGATCCTTGTTCATTCTTCATCGTTCCTTCTTCATGATCATTGATCCTTGTTCATTCTTCATCGTTCATTCGTCATTGACCATTAATCCTTGTTCATTCTTCATCGTTCATTCTTCATTGATCATTGATCCTTGTTCATTCTTCATCGTTCCTTCTTCATTGATCATTGATCCTTGTTCATTCTTCATCGTCCATTCTTCATTGATCATTGATCCTTGTTCATTCTTCATCGTTCATTCGTCATTGATCATTGATCCTTGTTCATTCTTCATCGTTCATTCTTCATTGATCATTGATCCTTGTTCATTCTTCATCGTTTATTCTTCATTGATCATTGATCCTTGTTCATTCTTCATCGTTCATTTTTCATTGATCATTGATCCTTGTTCTTTCTTCATCGTTCATTCTTCATTGATCATTGATCCTTGTTCATTCTTCATCGTCCATTCGTCATTGACCATTGATCCTTGTTCATTCTTCATCGTTCATTCTTCATTGATCATTGATCCTTGTTCATTCTTCATCGTTCCTTCTTCATTGATCATTGATCCTTGTTCATTCTTCATCGTTCATTCATTATTGATCATTGATCCTTGTTCCTTCTTCATCATTCATTCTACAATGCTCATTGATCCTTGTTCATTCTTCATCGTTCATTGTTCAATGATCATTGATCCTTGACCATTCTTCACCGTTCATTCATTATTGATCATTGATCCTTGTTCTTTCTTCATCGTTCATTCGTCATTGATCATTGATCCTTGTTCTTTCTTCATCGTTCATTCGTCATTGATCATGATCCTTGTTCATTCTTCATCGTTCATTCGTCATTGATCGTTTATCCTTGTTCTTTCTTCATCGTTCATTCGTCATTGATCATTGCTCCTTGTTCATTCTTCATCGTTCATTCGTCATTGATCATTGATCCTTGTTCTTTCTTCATCGTCCATTCGTCATTGACCATTGATCCTTGTTCATTCTTCATCGTTCATTCTTCATTGATCATTGATCGTTGTTCTTTCTTCATCGTTCATTTGTCATTGATCATTGATACTTGTTCATTCTTCATCGTTCATTCTTCATTGATCATTGATCCTTGTTCATTCTTCATCGTTTATTCTTCATTGATCATTGATCCTTGTTCATTCTTCATCGTTCATTCATCATTTATCATTGATCCTTGTTCATTCTTCATCATTCTTTCTTCATTGAACATTGATCCTTGTTCATTCTTCATCGTTCATTCGTCATTGATCATCGATCCTTGTTTATTCTTCATCGTTCATTCTTCATTGATCATTGATCCTTGTTCATTCTTCATCGTTCATTCTTCATTGATCATTGATCCTTGTTCATTCTTCATAGTTCATTCTTCATTGATCATTGATCCTTGTTCATTCTTCATCGTTCATTCTTCATTGATCATTGATCCTTGTTCATTCTTCATCGTTCATTCTTCATTGATCTTTGATCCTTGTTCATTCTTAATCGTTCATTCGTTATTGATCATCGATCCTTGTTCATTCTTCATCGTTCACTCTTCATTGATCATTGATCCTTGTTCGTTCTTCATCGTTCATTCTTCATTTATCATTGATCCTTGTTCATTCTTCATCGTTCATTCTTCATTCATCATTGATCCTTGTTCATTCTTCATCGTTCTTTCTTCATTGATCATTGATCCTTGTTCATTCTTAATCGTTCATTCGTTATTGATCATCGATCCTTGTTCTCTCTTCATCGTTCATTCTTCATTGATCATTGATCCTTGTTCATTCTTCATCGTTCATTCTTCATTAATCATTGATCTTGTTCATTCTTCATCGTTCATTCGTCATTGACCATTAATCCTTGTTGATTCTTAATCGTTCATTCGTTATTGATCATCGATCCTTGTTCTCTCTTCATCGTTCATTCTTCATTGATCATTGATCCTTGTTCATTCTTCATCGTTCATTCTTCATTAATCATTGATCTTGTTCATTCTTCATCGTTCATTCGTCATTGACCATTAATCCTTGTTCATTCTTCATCGTTCATTCTTCATTGATCATTGATCCTTGTTCATTCTTCATCGTTCATTCTTTATTGACCATTGATCCTTGTTCATTCTTCATCGTTCATTCGTCATTGATCATTTATCCTTGTTCTTTCTTCATCGTTCATTCGTCATTGATCATTGATCCTTGTTCATTCTTCATCGTTCATTTGTCATTGTTCATTGATCCTTGTTCATTCTTCATCGTACATTCGTCATTGATCATTGATCCTTGTTCATTCTTCATCATTCATTCTTCATTCATCATTGATCCTTGTTCATTCTTCATCGTTCTTTCTTCATTGATCATTGATCCTTGTTCATTCTTCATCGTTCCTTCTTCATTGATCATTGATCCTTGTTCATTCTTCATCGTTCATTCGTCATTGACCATTAATCCTTGTTCATTCTTCATCGTTCATTCTTCATTGATCATTGATCCTTGTTCATTTTTCATCGTTCCTTCTTCATTGATCATTGATCCTTGTTCATTCTTCATCGTCCATTCTTCATTGATCATTGATCCTTGTTCATTCTTCATCGTTCATTCGTCATTGATCATTGATCCTTGTTCATTCTTCATCGTTCATTCTTCATTGATCATTGATCCTTGTTCATTCTTCATCGTTTATTCTTCATTGATCATTGATCCTTGTTCATTCTTCATCGTTCATTTTTCATTGATCATTGATCCTTGTTCTTTCTTCATCGTTCATTCTTCATTGATCATTGATCCTTGTTCATTCTTCATCGTTTCTTCTTCATTGATCATTGATCCTTGTTCATTCTTCATCGTCCATTCGTCATTGACCATTGATCCTTGTTCATTCTTCATCGTTCATTCTTCATTGATCATTGATCGTTGTTCTTTCTTCATCGTTCATTTGTCATTGATCATTGATACTTGTTCATTCTTCATCGTTCATTCTTCATTGATCATTGATCCTTGTTCATTCTTCATCGTTTATTCTTCATTGATCATTGATCCTTGTTCATTCTTCATCGTTCATTCTTCATTTATCATTGATCCTTGTTCATTCTTCATCATTCTTTCTTCATTGAACATTGATCCTTGTTCATTCTTCATCGTTCATTCGTCATTGATCATCGATCCTTGTTTATTCTTCATCGTTCATTCTTCATTGATCATTGATCCTTGTTCATTCTTCATCGTTCATTCTTCATTGATCATTGATCCTTGTTCATTCTTCATCGTTCATTCTTCATTGATCATTGATCCTTGTTCATTCTTCATCGTTCATTCTTCATTGATCATTGATCCTTGTTCATTCTTCATCGTTCATTCATCATTGATCTTTGATCCTTGTTCATTCTTCATCGTTCATTCGTCATTGATCATTGATCCTTGTTCATTCTTAATCGTTCATTCGTTATTGATCATCGATCCTTGTTCATTCTTCATCGTTCACTCTTCATTGATCATTGATCCTTGTTCGTTCTTCATCGTTCATTCTTCATTTATCATTGATCCTTGTTCATTCTTCATCGTTCATTCTTCATTCATCATTGATCCTTGTTCATTCTTCATCGTTCTTTCTTCATTGATCATTGATCCTTGTTCATTCTTAATCGTTCATTCGTTATTGATCATCGATCCTTGTTCATTCTTCATCGTTCACTCTTCATTGATCATTGATCCTTGTTCGTTCTTCATCGTTCATTCTTCATTTATCATTGATCCTTGTTCATTCTTCATCGTTCATTCTTCATTCATCATTGATCCTTGTTCATTCTTCATCGTTCTTTCTTCATTGATCATTGATCCTTGTTCATTCTTAATCGTTCATTCGTTATTGATCATCGATCCTTGTTCTCTCTTCATCGTTCATTCTTCATTGATCATTGATCCTTGTTCATTCTTCATCGTTCATTCTTCATTAATCATTGATCTTGTTCATTCTTCATCGTTCATTCGTCATTGACCATTAATCCTTGTTGATTCTTAATCGTTCATTCGTTATTGATCATCGATCCTTGTTCTCTCTTCATCGTTCATTCTTCATTGATCATTGATCCTTGTTCATTCTTCATCGTTCATTCTTCATTAATCATTGATCTTGTTCATTCTTCATCGTTCATTCGTCATTGACCATTAATCCTTGTTCATTCTTCATCGTTCATTCTTCATTGATCATTGATCCTTGTTCATTCTTCATCGTTCATTCTTTATTGACCATTGATCCTTGTTCATTCTTCATCGTTCATTCGTCATTGATCATTTATCCTTGTTCTTTCTTCATCGTTCATTCGTCATTGATCATTGATCCTTGTTCATTCTTCATCGTTCATTTGTCATTGTTCATTGATCCTTGTTCATTCTTCATCGTACATTCGTCATTGATCATTGATCCTTGTTCATTCTTCATCATTCATTCTTCATTCATCATTGATCCTTGTTCATTCTTCATCGTTCTTTCTTCATTGATCATTGATTCTTGTTCATTCTTCTTCGTTCCTTCTTCATTGATCATTGATCCTTGTTCATTCTTCATCGTTCATTCGTCATTGACCATTAATCCTTGTTCATTCTTCATCGTTCATTCTTCATTGATCATTGATCCTTGTTCATTTTTCATCGTTCCTTCTTCATTGATCATTGATCCTTGTTCATTCTTCATCGTCCATTCTTCATTGATCATTGATCCTTGTTCATTCTTCATCGTTCATTCGTCATTGATCATTGATCCTTGTTCATTCTTCATCGTTCATTCTTCATTGACCATTGATCCTTGTTCATTCTTCATCGTTCATTCTTCATTGATCATTGATCCCTGTTCATTCTTCATTGATCATTGATCCTTGTTCTTTCTTCATCGTTCATTCGTCATTGATCATTGATCCTTGTTCTTTCTTCATCGTTCATTCGTCATTGATCATGATCCTTGTTCATTCTTCATCGTTCATTCCTCATTGATCGTTTATCCTTGTTCTTTCTTCATCGTTCATTCGTCATTGATCATTGCTCCTTGTTCATTCTTCATCGTTCATTCGTCATTGATCATTTATCCTTGTTCTTTCTTCATCGTTCATTCGTCATTGATCATTAATCCTTGTTCATTCTTCATCGTTCATTCGTCATTGATCATTGATCCTTGTTCATTCTTCATCGTTCATTCGTCATTGAACATTTATCCTTGTTCTTTCTTCATCGTTCATTCGTCATTGATCATTGATCCTTGTTCATTCTTCATCGTTCATTTGTCATTGTTCATTGATCCTTGTTCATTCTTCATCGTACATTCGTCATTGATCATTGATCCTTGTTCATTCTTCATCATTCATTCTTCATTCATCATTGATCCTTGTTCATTCTTCATCGTTCTTTCTTCATTGATCATTGATCCTTGTTCATTCTTCATCGTTCCTTCTTCATTGATCATTGATCCTTGTTCATTCTTCATCGTTCATTCGTCATTGACCATTAATCCTTGTTCATTCTTCATCGTTCATTCTTCATTGATCATTGATCCTTGTTCATTCTTCATCGTTCCTTCTTCATTGATCATTGATCCTTGTTCATTCTTCATCGTCCATTCTTCATTGATCATTGATCCTTGTTCATTCTTCATCGTTCATTCGTCATTGATCATTGATCCTTGTTCATTCTTCATCGTTCATTCTTCATTGATCATTGATCCTTGTTCATTCTTCATCGTTTATTCTTCATTGATCATTGATCCTTGTTCATTCTTCATCGTTCATTTTTCATTGATCATTGATCCTTGTTCTTTCTGCATCGTTCATTCTTCATTGATCATTGATCCTTGTTCATTCTTCATCGTTCCTTCTTCATTGATCATTGATCCTTGTTCATTCTTCATCGTCCATTCGTCATTGACCATTGATCCTTGTTCATTCTTCATCGTTCATTCTTCATTGATCATTGATCCTTGTTCATTCTTCATCGTTCCTTCTTCATTGATCATTGATCCTTGTTCATTCTTCATCGTTCATTCATTATTGATCATTGATCCTTGTTCCTTCTTCATCATTCATTCTACAATGCTCATTGATCCTTGTTCATTCTTCATCGTTCATTGTTCAATGATCATTGATCCTTGACCATTCTTCACCGTTCATTCATTATTGATCATTGATCCTTGTTCTTTCTTCATCGTTCATTCGTCATTGATCATTGATCCTTGTTCTTTCTTCATCGTTCATTCGTCATTGATCATGATCCTTGTTCATTCTTCATCGTTCATTCGTCATTGATCGTTTATCCTTGTTCTTTCTTCATCGTTCATTCGTCATTGATCATTGCTCCTTGTTCATTCTTCATCGTTCATTCGTCATTGATCATTTATCCTTGTTCTTTCTTCATTGTTCATTCGTCATTGATCATTAATCCTTGTTCATTCTTCATCGTTCATTCGTCATTGATCATTGATCCTTGTTCATTCTTCATCGTTCATTCGTCATTGAACATTTATCCTTGTTCTTTCTTCATCGTTCATTCGTCATTGATCATTGATCCTTGTTCATTCTTCGTCGTTCATTTGTCATTGTTCATTGATCCTTGTTCATTCTTCATCGTACATTCGTCATTGATCATTGATCCTTGTTCATTCTTCATCATTCATTCTTCATTCATCATTGATCCTTGTTCATTCTTCATCGTTCTTTCTTCATTGATCATTGATCCTTGTTCATTCTTCATCGTTCCTTCTTCATTGATCATTGATCCTTGTTCATTCTTCATCGTTCATTCGTCATTGACCATTAATCCTTGTTCATTCTTCATCGTTCATTCTTCATTGATCATTGATCCTTGTTCATTCTTCATCGTTCCTTCTTCATTGATCATTGATCCTTGTTCATTCTTCATCGTCCATTCTTCATTGATCATTGATCCTTGTTCATTCTTCATCGTTCATTCGTCATTGATCATTGATCCTTGTTCATTCTTCATCGTTCCTTCTTCATTGATCATTGATACTTGTTCATTCTTCATCGTTCATTCGTCATTGACCATTAATCCTTGTTCATTCTTCATCGTTCATTCTTCATTGATCATTGATCCTTGTTCATTTTTCATCGTTCCTTCTTCATTGATCATTGATCCTTGTTCATTCTTCATCGTCCATTCTTCATTGATCATTGATCCTTGTTCATTCTTCATCGTTCATTCGTCATTGATCATTGATCCTTGTTCATTCTTCATCGTTCATTCTTCATTGATCATTGATCCTTGTTCATTCTTCATCGTTTATTCTTCATTGATCATTGATCCTTGTTCATTCTTCATCGTTCATTTTTCATTGATCATTGATCCTTGTTCTTTCTTCATCGTTCATTCTTCATTGATCATTGATCCTTGTTCATTCTTCATCGTTCATTCTTCATTGATCATTGATCCTTGTTCATTCTTCATCGTTCATTCTTCATTGATCATTGATCCTTGTTCATTCTTCATCGTTCATTCTTCATTGATCATTGATCCTTGTTCATTCTTCATCGTTCATTCTTCATTGATCTTTGATCCTTGTTCATTCTTCATCGTTTATTCGTCATTGATCATTGATCCTTGTTCATTCTTAATCGTTCATTCGTTATTGATCATCGATCCTTGTTCATTCTTCATCGTTCACTCTTCATTGATCATTGATCCTTGTTCGTTCTTCATCGTTCATTCTTCATTTATCATTGATCCTTGTTCATTCTTCATCGTTCATTCTTCATTCATCATTGATCCTTGTTCATTCTTCATCGTTCTTTCTTCATTGATCATTGATCCTTGTTCATTCTTAATCGTTCATTCGTTATTGATCATCGATCCTTGTTCTCTCTTCATCGTTCATTCTTCATTGATCATTGATCCTTGTTCATTCTTCATCGTTCATTCTTCATTAATCATTGATCTTATTCATTCTTCATCGTTCATTCGTCATTGACCATTAATCCTTGTTCATTCTTAATCGTTCATTCGTTATTGATCATCGATCCTTGTTCTCTCTTCATCGTTCATTCTTCATTGATCATTGATCCTTGTTCATTCTTCATCGTTCATTCTTCATTAATCATTGATCTTGTTCATTCTTCATCGTTCATTCGTCATTGACCATTAATCCTTGTTCATTCTTCATCGTTCATTCTTCATTGATCATTGATCCTTGTTCATTCTTCATCGTTCATTCTTTATTGACCATTGATCCTTGTTCATTCTTCATCATTCATTCTTCATTGATCATTGATCCCTGTTCATTCTTCATCGTTCATTCGTCATTGATCATTGCTCCTTGTTCATTCTTCATCGTTCATTCGTCATTCATCATTGATCCTTGTTCTTTCTTCATCGTTCATTCGTCATTGATCATGATCCTTGTTCATTCTTCATCGTTCATTCGTCATTGATCGTTTATCCTTGTTCTTTCTTCATCGTTCATTCGTCATTGATCATTGCTCCTTGTTCATTCTTCATCGTTCATTCGTCATTGGTCATTTATCCTTGTTCTTTCTTCATCGTTCATTCGTCATTGATCATTAATCCTTGTTCATTCTTCATCGTTCATTCGTCATTGATCATTGATCCTTGTTCATTCTTCATCGTTCATTCGTCATTGATCATTTATCCTTGTTCTTTCTTCATCGTTCATTCGTCATTGATCATTGATCCTTGTTCATTCTTCGTCGTTCATTTGTCATTGTTCATTGATCCTTGTTCATTCTTCATCGTACATTCGTCATTGATCATTGATCCTTGTTCATTCTTCATCATTCATTCTTCATTCATCATTGATCCTTGTTCATTCTTCATCGTTCTTTCTTCATTGATCATTGATCCTTGTTCATTCTTCATCGTTCCTTCTTCATTGATCATTGATCCTTGTTCATTCTTCATCGTTCATTCGTCATTGACCATTAATCCTTGTTCATTCTTCATCGTTCATTCTTCATTGATCATTGATCCTTGTTCATTCTTCATCGTTCCTTCTTCATTGATCATTGATCCTTGTTCATTCTTCATCGTCCATTCTTCATTGATCATTGATCCTTGTTCATTCTTCATCGTTCATTCGTCATTGATCATTGATCCTTGTTCATTCTTCATCGTTCATTCTTCATTGATCATTGATCCTTGTTCATTCTTCATCGTTTATTCTTCATTGATCATTGATCCTTGTTCATTCTTCATCGTTCATTTTTCATTGATCATTGATCCTTGTTCTTTCTTCATCGTTCATTCTTCATTGATCATTGATCCTTGTTCATTCTTCATCGTTCCTTCTTCATTGATCATTGATCCTTGTTCATTCTTCATCGTCCATTCTTCATTGATTATTGATCCTTGTTCATTCTTCATCGTTCATTCGTCATTGATCATTGATCCTTGTTCATTCTTCATCGTTCATTCTTCATTGATCATTGATCCTTGTTCATTCTTCATCGTTTATTCTTCATTGATCATTGATCCTTGTTCATTCTTCATCGTTCATTTTTCATTGATCATTGATCCTTGTTCTTTCTTCATCGTTCATTCTTCATTGATCATTGATCCTTGTTCATTCTTCATCGTTCCTTCTTCATTGATCATTGATCCTTGTTCATTCTTCATCGTCCATTCGTCATTGACCATTGATCCTTGTTCATTCTTCATCGTTCATTCTTCATTGATCATTGATCCTTGTTCATTCTTCATCGTTCCTTCTTCATTGATCATTGATCCTTGTTCATTCTTCATCGTTCATTCATTATTGATCATTGATCCTTGTTCCTTCTTCATCATTCATTCTACAATGCTCATTGATCCTTGTTCATTCTTCATCGTTCATTGTTCAATGATCATTGATCCTTGAGCATTCTTCACCGTTCATTCATTATTGATCATTGATCCTTGTTCTTTCTTCATCGTTCATTCGTCATTGATCATTGATCCTTGTTCTTTCTTCATCGTTCATTCGTCATTGATCATGATCCTTGTTCATTCTTCATCGTTCATTCGTCATTGATCGTTTATCCTTGTTCTTTCTTCATCGTTCATTCGTCATTGATCATTGCTCCTTGTTCATTCTTCATCGTTCATTCGTCATTGATCATTTATCCTTGTTCTTTCTTCATTGTTCATTCGTCATTGATCATTAATCCTTGTTTATTCTTCATCGTTCATTCGTCATTGATCATTGATCCTTGTTCATTCTTCATCGTTCATTCGTCATTGAACATTTATCCTTGTTCTTTCTTCATCGTTCATTCGTCATTGATCATTGATCCTTGTTCATTCTTCGTCGTTCATTTGTCATTGTTCATGGATCCTTGTTCATTCTTCATCGTACATTCGTCATTGATCATTGATCATTGTTCATTCTTCATCATTCATTCTTCATTCATCATTGATCCTTGTTCATTCTTCATCGTTCTTTCTTCATTGATCATTGATCCTTGTTCATTCTTCATCGTTCCTTCTTCATTGATCATTGATCCTTGTTCATTCTTCATCGTTCATTCGTCATTGACCATTAATCCTTGTTCATTCTTCATCGTTCATTCTTCATTGATCATTGATCCTTGTTCATTCTTCATCGTTCCTTCTTCATTGATCATTGATCCTTGTTCATTCTTCATCGTCCATTCGTCATTGACATTTGATCCTTGTTCATTCTTCATCGTTCATTCTTCATTGATCATTGATCCTTGTTCATTCTTCATCGTTCCTTCTTCATTGATCATTGATACTTGTTCATTCTTCATCGTTCATTCGTCATTGACCATTAATCCTTGTTCATTCTTCATCGTTCATTCTTCATTGATCATTGATCCTTGTTCATTTTTCATCGTTCCTTCTTCATTGACCATTGATCCTTGTTCATTCTTCATCGTTCATTCTTCATTGATCATTGATCCTTGTTCATTCTTCATCGTTCCTTCTTCATTGATCATTGATCCTTGTTCATTCTTCATCGTTCATTCATTATTGATCATTGATCCTTGTTCCTTCTTCATCATTCATTCTACAATGCTCATTGATCCTTGTTCATTCTTCATCGTTCATTGTTCAATGATCATTGATCCTTGAGCATTCTTCACCGTTCATTCATTATTGATCATTGATCCTTGTTCTTTCTTCATCGTTCATTCGTCATTGATCATTGATCCTTGTTCTTTCTTCATCGTTCATTCGTCATTGATCATGATCCTTGTTCATTCTTCATCGTTCATTCGTCATTGATCGTTTATCCTTGTTCTTTCTTCATCGTTCATTCGTCATTGATCATTGCTCCTTGTTCATTCTTCATCGTTCATTCGTCATTGATCATTTATCCTTGTTCTTTCTTCATTGTTCATTCGTCATTGATCATTAATCCTTGTTTATTCTTCATCGTTCATTCGTCATTGATCATTGATCCTTGTTCATTCTTCATCGTTCATTCGTCATTGAACATTTATCCTTGTTCTTTCTTCATCGTTCATTCGTCATTGATCATTGATCCTTGTTCATTCTTCGTCGTTCATTTGTCATTGTTCATGGATCCTTGTTCATTCTTCATCGTACATTCGTCATTGATCATTGATCATTGTTCATTCTTCATCATTCATTCTTCATTCATCATTGATCCTTGTTCATTCTTCATCGTTCTTTCTTCATTGATCATTGATCCTTGTTCATTCTTCATCGTTCCTTCTTCATTGATCATTGATCCTTGTTCATTCTTCATCGTTCATTCGTCATTGACCATTAATCCTTGTTCATTCTTCATCGTTCATTCTTCATTGATCATTGATCCTTGTTCATTCTTCATCGTTCCTTCTTCATTGATCATTGATCCTTGTTCATTCTTCATCGTCCATTCGTCATTGACATTTGATCCTTGTTCATTCTTCATCGTTCATTCTTCATTGATCATTGATCCTTGTTCATTCTTCATCGTTCCTTCTTCATTGATCATTGATACTTGTTCATTCTTCATCGTTCATTCGTCATTGACCATTAATCCTTGTTCATTCTTCATCGTTCATTCTTCATTGATCATTGATCCTTGTTCATTTTTCATCGTTCCTTCTTCATTGATCATTGATCCTTGTTCATTCTTCATCGTCCATTCTTCATTGATCATTGATCCTTGTTCATTCTTCATCGTTCATTCGTCATTGATCATTGATCCTTGTTCATTCTTCATCGTTCATTCTTCATTGATCATTGATCCTTGTTCATTCTTCATCGTTTATTCTTCATTGATCATTGATCCTTGTTCATTCTTCATCGTTCATTTTTCATTGATCATTGATCCTTGTTCTTTCTTCATCGTTCATTCTTCATTGATCATTGATCCTTGTTCATTCTTCATCGTTCCTTCTTCATTGATCATTGATCCTTGTTCATTCTTCATCGTCCATTCGTCATTGACCATTGATCCTTGTTCATTCTTCATCGTTCATTCTTCATTGATCATTGATCGTTGTTCTTTCTTCATCGTTCATTTGTCATTGATCATTGATACTTGTTCATTCTTCATCGTTCATTCTTCATTGATTATTGATCCTTGTTCATTCTTCATCGTTTATTCTTCATTGATCATTGATCCTTGTTCATTCTTCATCGTTCATTCTTCATTTATCATTGATCCTTGTTCATTCTTCATCATTCTTTCTTCATTGAACATTGATCCTTGTTCATTCTTCATCGTTCATTCGTCATTGATCATCGATCCTTGTTTATTCTTCATCGTTCATTCTTCATTGATCATTGATCCTTGTTCATTCTTCATCGTTCATTCTTCATTGATCATTGATCCTTGTTCATTCTTCATCGTTCATTCTTCATTGATCATTGATCCTTGTTCATTCTTCATCGTTCATTCTTCATTGATCATTGATCCTTGTTCATTCTTCATCGTTCATTCTTCATTGATCTTTGATCCTTGTTCATTCTTCATCGTTTATTCGTCATTGATCATTGATCCTTGTTCATTCTTCATCGTTCTTTCTTCATTGATCATTGATCCTTGTTCATTCTTAATCGTTCATTCGTTATTGATCATCGATCCTTGTTCTCTCTTCATCGTTCATTCTTCATTGATCATTGATCCTTGTTCATTCTTCATCGTTCATTCTTCATTAATCATTGATCTTGTTCATTCTTCATCGTTCATTCGTCATTGACCATTAATCCTTGTTCATTCTTAATCGTTCATTCGTTATTGATCATCGATCCTTGTTCTCTCTTCATCGTTCATTCTTCATTGATCATTGATCCTTGTTCATTCTTCATCGTTCATTCTTCATTAATCATTGATCTTGTTCATTCTTCATCGTTCATTCGTCATTGACCATTAATCCTTGTTCATTCTTCATCGTTCATTCTTCATTGATCATTGATCCTTGTTCATTCTTCATCGTTCATTCTTTATTGACCATTGATCCTTGTTCATTCTTCATCATTCATTCTTCATTGATCATTGATCCCTGTTCATTCTTCATCGTTCATTCGTCATTGATCATTGCTCCTTGTTCATTCTTCATCGTTCATTCGTCATTGATCATTGATCCTTGTTCTTTCTTCATCGTTCATTCGTCATTGATCATGATCCTTGTTCATTCTTCATCGTTCATTCGTCATTGATCGTTTATCCTTGTTCTTTCTTCATCGTTCATTCGTCATTGATCATTGCTCCTTGTTCATTCTTCATCGTTCATTCGTCATTGGTCATTTATCCTTGTTCTTTCTTCATCGTTCATTCGTCATTGATCATTAATCCTTGTTCATTCTTCATCGTTCATTCGTCATTGATCATTGATCCTTGTTCATTCTTCATCGTTCATTCGTCATTGATCATTTATCCTTGTTCTTTCTTCATCGTTCATTCGTCATTGATCATTGATCCTTGTTCATTCTTCGTCGTTCATTTGTCATTGTTCATTGATCCTTGTTCATTCTTCATCGTACATTCGTCATTGATCATTGATCCTTGTTCATTCTTCATCATTCATTCTTCATTCATCATTGATCCTTGTTCATTCTTCATCGTTCTTTCTTCATTGATCATTGATCCTTGTTCATTCTTCATCGTTCCTTCTTCATTGATCATTGATCCTTGTTCATTCTTCATCGTTCATTCGTCATTGATCATTGATCCTTGTTCATTCTTCATCGTTCATTCTTCATTGATCATTGATCCTTGTTCATTCTTCATCGTTTATTCTTCATTGATCATTCATCCTTGTTCATTCTTCATCGTTCATTTTTCATTGATCATTGATCCTTGTTCTTTCTTCATCGTTCATTCTTCATTGATCATTGATCCTTGTTCATTCTTCATCGTTCCTTCTTCATTGATCATTGATCCTTGTTCATTCTTCATCGTCCATTCGTCATTGACCATTGATCCTTGTTCATTCTTCATCGTTCATTCTTCATTGATCATTGATCCTTGTTCATTCTTCATCGTTCCTTCTTCATTGATCATTGATCCTTGTTCATTCTTCATCGTTCATTCATTATTGATCATTGATCCTTGTTCCTTCTTCATCATTCATTCTACAATGCTCATTGATCCTTGTTCATTCTTCATCGTTCATTGTTCAATGATCATTGATCCTTGACCATTCTTCACCGTTCATTCATTATTGATCATTGATCCTTGTTCTTTCTTCATCGTTCATTCGTCATTGATCATTGATCCTTGTTCTTTCTTCATCGTTCATTCGTCATTGATCATGATCCTTGTTCATTCTTCATCGTTCATTCGTCATTGATCGTTTATCCTTGTTCTTTCTTCATCGTTCATTCGTCATTGATCATTGCTCCTTGTTCATTCTTCATCGTTCATTCGTCATTGATCATTTATCCTTGTTCTTTCTTCATTGTTCATTCGTCATTGATCATTAATCCTTGTTCATTCTTCATCGTTCATTCGTCATTGATCATTGATCCTTGTTCATTCTTCATCGTTCATTCGTCATTGAACATTTATCCTTGTTCTTTCTTCATCGTTCATTCGTCATTGATCATTGATCCTTGTTCATTCTTCGTCGTTCATTTGTCATTGTTCATTGATCCTTGTTCATTCTTCATCGTACATTCGTCATTGATCATTGATCCTTGTTTATTCTTCTTCATTCATTCTTCATTCATCATTGATCCTTGTTCATTCTTCATCGTTCTTTCTTCATTGATCATTGATCCTTGTTCATTCTTCATCGTTCCTTCTTCATTGATCATTGATCCTTGTTCATTCTTCATCGTTCATTCATTATTGATCATTGATCCTTGTTCCTTCTTCATCATTCATTCTACAATGCTCATTGATCCTTGTTCATTCTTCATCGTTCATTGTTCAATGATCATTGATCCTTGACCATTCTTCACCGTTCATTCATTATTGATCATTGATCCTTGTTCTTTCTTCATCGTTCATTCGTCATTGATCATTGATCCTTGTTCTTTCTTCATCGTTCATTCGTCATTGATCATGATCCTTGTTCATTCTTCATCGTTCATTCGTCATTGATCGTTTATCCTTGTTCTTTCTTCATCGTTCATTCGTCATTGATCATTGCTCCTTGTTCATTCTTCATCGTTCATTCGTCATTGATCATTTATCCTTGTTCTTTCTTCATTGTTCATTCGTCATTGATCATTAATCCTTGTTCATTCTTCATCGTTCATTCGTCATTGATCATTGATCCTTGTTCATTCTTCATCGTTCATTCGTCATTGAACATTTATCCTTGTTCTTTCTTCATCGTTCATTCGTCATTGATCATTGATCCTTGTTCATTCTTCGTCGTTCATTTGTCATTGTTCATTGATCCTTGTTCATTCTTCATCGTACATTCGTCATTGATCATTGATCCTTGTTCATTCTTCTTCATTCATTCTTCATTCATCATTGATCCTTGTTCATTCTTCATCGTTCTTTCTTCATTGATCATTGATCCTTGTTCATTCTTCATCGTTCCTTGTTCATTGATCATTGATCCTTGTTCATTCTTCATCGTTCATTCTTCATTGATCATTGATCCTTGTTCATTCTTCATCGTTTATTCTTCATTGATCATTGATCCTTGTTCATTCTTCATCGTTCATTTTTCATTGATCATTGATCCTTGTTCTTTCTTCATCGTTCATTCTTCATTGATCATTGATCCTTGTTCATTCTTCATCGTTCCTTCTTCATTGATCATTGATCCTTGTTCATTCTTCATCGTCCATTCGTCATTGACCATTGATCCTTGTTCATTCTTCATCGTTCATTCTTCATTGATCATTGATCCTTGTTCATTCTTCATCGTTCCTTATTCATTGATCATTGATACTTGTTCATTCTTCATCGTTCATTCGTCATTGACCATTAATCCTTGTTCATTCTTCATCGTTCATTCTTCATTGATCATTGATCCTTGTTCATTTTTCATCGTTCCTTCTTCATTGATCATTGATCCTTGTTCATTCTTCATCGTCCATTCTTCATTGATCATTGATCCTTGTTCATTCTTCATCGTTCATTCGTCATTGATCATTGATCCTTGTTCATTCTTCATCGTTCATTCTTCATTGATCATTGATCCTTGTTCATTCTTCATCGTTTATTCTTAATTGATCATTGATCCTTGTTCATTCTTCATCGTTCATTTTTCATTGATCATTGATCCTTGTTCATTTTTCATCGTTCCTTCTTCATTGATCATTGATCCTTGTTCATTCTTCATCGTCCATTCTTCATTGATCATTGATCCTTGTTCATTCTTCATCGTTCATTCGTCATTGACCATTAATCCTTGTTCATTCTTCATCGTTCATTCTTCATTGATCATTGATCCTTGTTCATTCTTCATCGTTCATTCTTCATTGATCATTGATCCTTGTTCATTCTTCATCGTTCCTTCTTCATTGATCATTGATCCTTGTTCATTCTTCATCGTCCATTCGTCATTGACCATTGATCCTTGTTCATTCTTCATCGTTCATTCTTCATTGATCATTGATCCTTGTTCATTCTTCATCGTTCCTTATTCATTGATCATTGATACATGTTCATTCTTCATCGTTCATTCGTCATTGACCATTAATCCTTGTTCATTCTTCATCGTTCATTCTTCATTGATCATTGATCCTTGTTCATTTTTCATCGTTCCTTCTTCATTGATCATTGATCCTTGTTCATTCTTCATCGTCCATTCTTCATTGATCATTGATCCTTGTTCATTCTTCATCGTTCATTCGTCATTGATCATTGATCCTTGTTCATTCTTCATCGTTCATTCTTCATTGATCATTGATCCTTGTTCATTCTTCATCGTTTATTCTTAATTGATCATTGATCCTTGTTCATTCTTCATCGTTCATTTTTCATTGATCATTGATCCTTGTTCATTTTTCATCGTTCCTTCTTCATTGATCATTGATCCTTGTTCATTCTTCATCGTCCATTCTTCATTGATCATTGATCCTTGTTCATTCTTCATCGTTCATTCGTCATTGACCATTAATCCTTGTTCATTCTTCATCGTTCATTCTTCATTGATCATTGATCCTTGTTCATTCTTCATCGTTCATTCTTCATTGATCATTGATCCTTGTTCATTCTTCATCGTTCCTTCTTCATTGATCATTGATCCTTGTTCATTCTTCATCGTCCATTCGTCATTGACCATTGATCCTTGTTCATTCTTCATCGTTCATTCTTCATTGATCATTGATCGTTGTTCTTTCTTCATCGTTCATTTGTCATTGATCATTGATACTTGTTCATTCTTCATCGTTCATTCTTCATTGATTATTGATCCTTGTTCATTCTTCATCGTTTATTCTTCATTGATCATTGATCCTTGTTCATTCTTCATCGTTCATTCTTCATTTATCATTGATCCTTGTTCATTCTTCATCATTCTTTCTTCATTGAACATTGATCCTTGTTCATTCTTCATCGTTCATTCGTCATTGATCATCGATCCTTGTTTATTCTTCATCGTTCATTCTTCATTGATCATTGATCCTTGTTCATTCTTCATCGTTCATTCTTCATTGATCATTGATCCTTGTTCATTCTTCATCGTTCATTCTTCATTGATCATTGATCCTTGTTCATTCTTCATCGTTCATTCTTCATTGATCATTGATCCTTGTTCATTCTTCATCGTTCATTCTTCATTAATCTTTGATCCTTGTTCATTCTTCATCGTTCATTCGTCATTGATCATTGATCCATGTTCATTCTTAATCGTTCATTAGTTATTGATCATCGATCCTTGTTCATTCTTCATCGTTCACTCTTCATTGATCATTGATCCTTGTTCGTTCTTCATCGTTCATTCTTCATTGACCATTAATCCTTGTTCATTCTTAATCGTTCATTCGTTATTGATCATCGATCCTTGTTCTCTCTTCATCGTTCATTCTTCATTGATCATTGATCCTTGTTCATTCTTCATCGTTCATTCTTCATTAATCATTGATCTTGTTCATTCTTCATCGTTCATTCGTCATTGACCATTAATCCTTGTTCATTCTTCATCGTTCATTCTTCATTGATCATTGATCCTTGTTCATTCTTCATCGTTCATTCTTTATTGACCATTGATCCTTGTTCATTCTTCATCATTCATTCTTCATTGATCATTGATCCCTGTTCATTCTTCATCGTTCATTCGTCATTGATCATTGCTCCTTGTTCATTCTTCATCGTTCATTCGTCATTGATCATTGATCCTTGTTCTTTCTTCATCGTTCATTCGTCATTGATCATGATCCTTGTTCATTCTTCATCGTTCATTCGTCATTGATCGTTTATCCTTGTTCTTTCTTCATCGTTCATTCGTCATTGATCATTGCTCCTTGTTCATTCTTCATCGTTCATTCGTCATTGATCATTTATCCCTGTTCTTTCTTCATCGTTCATTCGTCATTGATCATTAATCCTTGTTCATTCTTCATCGTTCATTCGTCATTGATCATTGATCCTTGTTCATTCTTCATCGTTCATTCGTCATTGATCATTTATCCTTGTTCTTTCTTCATCGTTCATTCGTCATTGATCATTGATCCTTGTTCATTCTTCGTCGTTCATTTGTCATTGTTCATTGATCCTTGTTCATTCTTCATCGTACATTCGTCATTGATCATTGATCCTTGTTCATTCTTCATCATTCATTCTTCATTCATCATTGATCCTTGTTCATTCTTCATCGTTCTTTCTTCATTGATCATTGATCCTTGTTCATTCTTCATCGTTCCTTCTTCATTGATCATTGATCCTTGTTCATTCTTCATCGTTCATTCGTCATTGACCATTAATCCTTGTTCATTCTTCATCGTTCATTCTTCATTGATCATTGATCCTTGTTCATTCTTCATCGTTCCTTCTTCATTGATCATTGATCCTTGTTCATTCTTCATCGTCCATTCTTCATTGATCATTGATCCTTGTTCATTCTTCATCGTTCATTCGTCATTGATCATTGATCCTTGTTCATTCTTCATCGTTCATTCTTCATTGATCATTGATCCTTGTTCATTCTTCATCGTTTATTCTTCATTGATCATTGATCCTTGTTCATTCTTCATCGTTCATTTTTCATTGATCATTGATCCTTGTTCTTTCTTCATCGTTCATTCTTCATTGATCATTGATCCTTGTTCATTCTTCATCGTTCCTTCTTCATTGATCATTGATCCTTGTTCATTCTTCATCGTCCATTCGTCATTGACCATTGATCCTTGTTCATTCTTCATCGTTCATTCTTCATTGATCATTGATCCTTGTTCATTCTTCATCGTTCCTTCTTCATTGATCATTGATCCTTGTTCATTCTTCATCGTTCATTCGTCATTGACCATTAATCTTTGTTCATTCTTCATCGTTCATTCTTCATTGATCATTGATCCTTGTTCATTTTTCATCGTTCCTTCTTCATTGATCATTGATCCTTGTTCATTCTTCATCGTCCATTCTTCATTGATCATTGATCCTTGTTCATTCTTCATCGTTCATTCGTCATTGATCATTGATCCTTGTTCATTCTTCATAGTTCATTCTTCATTGATCATTGATCCTTGTTCATTCTTCATCGTTTATTCTTCATTGATCATTGATCCTTGTTCATTCTTCATCGTTCATTTTTCATTGATCATTGATCCTTGTTCTTTCTTCATCGTTCATTCTTCATTGATCATTGATCCTTGTTCATTCTTCATCGTTCCTTCTTCATTGATCATTGATCCTTGTTCATTCTTCATCGTCCATTCGTCATTGACCATTGATCCTTGTTCATTCTTCATCGTTCATTCTTCATTGATCATTGATCGTTGTTCTTTCTTCATCGTTCATTTGTCATTGATCATTGATACTTGTTCATTCTTCATCGTTCATTCTTCATTGATCATTGATCCTTGTTCATTCTTCATCGTTTATTCTTCATTGATCATTGATCCTTGTTCATTCTTCATCGTTCATTCTTCATTTATCATTGATCCTTGTTCATTTTTCATCGTTCCTTCTTCATTGATCATTGATCCTTGTTCATTCTTCATCGTCCATTCTTCATTGATCATTGATCCTTGTTCATTCTTCATCGTTCATTCGTCATTGATCATTGATCCTTGTTCATTCTTCATCGTTTATTCTTCATTGATCATTGATCCTTGTTCATTCTTCATCGTTCATTCTTCATTGATCATTGATCCTTGTTCGTTCTTCATCGTTCATTCTTCATTGATCATTGATCCTTGTTCATTCTTCATCGTTCATTCTTCATTGATCATTGATCCTTGTTCATTCTTCATCGTTCATTCTTCATTGATCATTGATCCTTGTTCATTCTTCATCGTTCATTCTTCATTGATCATTGATCCTTGTTCATTCTTCATCGTTCATTCTTCATTGATCTTTGATCCTTGTTCATTCTTCATCGTTCATTCGTCATTGATCATTGATCCTTGTTCATTCTTAATCGTTCATTCGTTATTGATCATCGATCCTTGTTCATTCTTCATCGTTCACTCTTCATTGATCATTGATCCTTGTTCGTTCTTCATCGTTCATTCTTCATTTATCATTGATCCTTGTTCATTCTTCATCGTTCATTCTTCATTCATCATTGATCCTTGTTCATTCTTCATCGTTCTTTCTTCATTGATCATTGATCCTTGTTCATTCTTAATCGTTCATTCGTTATTGATCATCGATCCTTGTTCTCTCTTCATCGTTCATTCTTCATTGATCATTGATCCTTGTTCATTCTTCATCGTTCATTCTTCATTAATCATTGATCTTGTTCATTCTTCATCGTTCATTCGTCATTGACCATTAATCCTTGTTCATTCTTAATCGTTCATTCGTTATTGGTCATCGATCCTTGTTCTCTCTTCATCGTTCATTCTTCATTGATCATTGATCCTTGTTCATTCTTCATCGTTCATTCTTCATTAATCATTGATCTTGTTCATTCTTCATCGTTCATTCGTCATTGACCATTAATCCTTGTTCATTCTTCATCGTTCATTCTTCATTGATCATTGATCCTTGTTCATTCTTCATCGTTCATTCTTTATTGACCATTGATCCTTGTTCATTCTTCATCATTCATTCTTCATTGATCATTGATCCCTGTTCATTCTTCATCGTTCATTCGTCATTGATCATTGCTCCTTGTTCATTCTTCATCGTTCATTCGTCATTGATCATTGATCCTTGTTCTTTCTTCATCGTTCATTCGTCATTGATCATGATCCTTGTTCATTCTTCATCGTTCATTCGTCATTGATCGTTTATCCTTGTTCTTTCTTCATCGTTCATTCGTCATTGATCATTGCTCCTTGTTCATTCTTCATCGTTCATTCGTCATTGATCATTTATCCTTGTTCTTTTTTCATCGTTCATTCGTCATTGATCATTAATCCTTGTTCATTCTTCATCGTTCATTCGTCATTGATCATTGATCCTTGTTCATTCTTCATCGTTCATTCGTCATTGAACATTTATCCTTGTTCTTTCTTCATCGTTCATTCGTCATTGATCATTGATCCTTGTTCATTCTTCATCGTTCATTTGTCATTGTTCATTGATCCTTGTTCATTCTTCATCGTACATTCGTCATTGATCATTGATCCTTGTTCATTCTTCATCATTCATTCTTCATTCATCAATGATCCTTGTTCATTCTTCATCGTTCTTTCTTCATTGATCATTGATCCTTGTTCATTCTTCATCGTTCCTTCTTCATTGATCATTGATCCTTGTTAATTTTCATCGTTCATTCGTCATTGACCATTAATCCTTGTTCATTCTTCATCGTTCATTCTTCATTGATCATTGATCCTTGTTCATTCTTCATCGTTCCTTCTTCATTGATCATTGATCCTTGTTCATTCTTCATCGTCCATTCGTCATTGACCATTGATCCTTGTTCATTCTTCATCGTTCATTCTTCATTGATCATTGATCCTTGTTCATTCTTCATCGTTCCTTCTTCATTGATCATTGATACTTGTTCATTCTTCATCGTTCATTCGTCATTGACCATTAATCCTTGTTCATTCTTCATCGTTCATTCTTCATTGATCATTGATCCTTGTTCATTTTTCATCGTTCCTTCTTCATTGATCATTGATCCTTGTTCATTCTTCATCGTCCATTCTTCATTGATCATTGATCCTTGTTCATTCTTCATCGTTCATTCGTCATTGATCATTGATCCTTGTTCATTCTTCATCGTTCATTCTTCATTGATCATTGATCCTTGTTCATTCTTCATCGTTTATTCTTCATTGATCATTGATCCTTGTTCATTCTTCATCGTTCATTTTTCATTGATCATTGATCCTTGTTCTTTCTTCATCGTTCATTCTTCATTGATCATTGATCCTTGTTCATTCTTCATCGTTCCTTCTTCATTGATCATTGATCCTTGTTCATTCTTCATCGTCCATTCGTCATTGACCATTGATCCTTGTTCATTCTTCATCGTTCATTCTTCATTAATCATTGATCGTTGTTCTTTCTTCATCGTTCATTTGTCATTGATCATTGATACTTGTTCATTCTTCATCGTTCATTCTTCATTGATCATTGATCCTTGTTCATTCTTCATCGTTTATTCTTCATTGATCATTGATCCTTGTTCATTCTTCATCGTTCATTCTTCATTTATCATTGATCCTTGTTCATTCTTCATCATTCTTTCTTCATTGAACATTGATCCTTGTTCATTCTTCATCGTTCATTCGTCATTGATCATCGATCCTTGTTTATTCTTCATCGTTCATTCTTCATTGATCATTGATCCTTGTTCATTCTTCATCGTTCATTCTTCATTGATCATTGATCCTTGTTCATTCTTCATCGTTCATTCTTCATTGATCATTGATCCTTGTTCATTCTTCATCGTTCATTCTTCATTGATCATTGATCCTTGTTCATTCTTCATCGTTCATTCTTCATTAATCTTTGATCCTTGTTCATTCTTCATCGTTCATTCGTCATTGATCATTGATCCATGTTCATTCTTAATCGTTCATTCGTTATTGATCATCGATCCTTGTTCATTCTTCATCGTTCACTCTTCATTGATCATTGATCCTTGTTCGTTCTTCATCGTTCATTCTTCATTGACCATTAATCCTTGTTCATTCTTAATCGTTCATTCGTTATTGATCATCGATCCTTGTTCTCTCTTCATCGTTCATTCTTCATTGATCATTGATCCTTGTTCATTCTTCATCGTTCATTCTTCATTAATCATTGATCTTGTTCATTCTTCATCGTTCATTCGTCATTGACCATTAATCCTTGTTCATTCTTCATCGTTCATTCTTCATTGATCATTGATCCTTGTTCATTCTTCATCGTTCATTCTTTATTGACCATTGATCCTTGTTCATTCTTCATCATTCATTCTTCATTGATCATTGATCCCTGTTCATTCTTCATCGTTCATTCGTCATTGATCATTGCTCCTTGTTCATTCTTCATCGTTCATTCGTCATTGATCATTGATCCTTGTTCTTTCTTCATCGTTCATTCGTCATTGATCATGATCCTTGTTCATTCTTCATCGTTCATTCGTCATTGATCGTTTATCCTTGTTCTTTCTTCATCGTTCATTCGTCATTGATCATTGCTCCTTGTTCATTCTTCATCGTTCATTCGTCATTGATCATTTATCCTTGTTCTTTCTTCATCGTTCATTCGTCATTGATCATTAATCCTTGTTCATTCTTCATCGTTCATTCGTCATTGATCATTGATCCTTGTTCATTCTTCATCGTTCATTCGTCATTGATCATTTATCCTTGTTCTTTCTTCATCGTTCATTCGTCATTGATCATTGATCCTTGTTCATTCTTCGTCGTTCATTTGTCATTGTTCATTGATCCTTGTTCATTCTTCATCGTACATTCGTCATTGATCATTGATCCTTGTTCATTCTTCATCATTCATTCTTCATTCATCATTGATCCTTGTTCATTCTTCATCGTTCTTTCTTCATTGATCATTGATCCTTGTTCATTCTTCATCGTTCCTTCTTCATTGATCATTGATCCTTGTTCATTCTTCATCGTTCATTCGTCATTGACCATTAATCCTTTTTCATTCTTCATCGTTCATTCTTCATTGATCATTGATCCTTGTTCATTCTTCATCGTTCCTTCTTCATTGATCATTGATCCTTGTTCATTCTTCATCGTCCATTCTTCATTGATCATTGATCCTTGTTCATTCTTCATCGTTCATTCGTCATTGATCATTGATCCTTGTTCATTCTTCATCGTTCATTCTTCATTGATCATTGATCCTTGTTCATTCTTCATCGTTTATTCTTCATTGATCATTGATCCTTGTTCATTCTTCATCGTTCATTTTTCATTGATCATTGATCCTTGTTCTTTCTTCATCGTTCATTCTTCATTGATCATTGATCCTTGTTCATTCTTCATCGTTTATTCTTCATTGATCATTGATCCTTGTTCATTCTTCATCGTTCATTTTTCATTGATCATTGATCCTTGTTCTTTCTTCATCGTTCATTCTTCATTGATCATTGATCCTTGTTCATTCTTCATCGTTCCTTCTTCATTGATCATTGATCCTTGTTCATTCTTCATCGTCCATTCTTCATTGATCATTGATCCTTGTTCATTCTTCATCGTTCATTCGTCATTGATCATTGATCCTTGTTCATTCTTCATCGTTCCTTCTTCATTGATCATTGATCCTTGTTCATTCTTCATCGTTTATTCTTCATTGATCATTGATCCTTGTTCATTCTTCATCGTTCATTTTTCATTGATCATTGATCCTTGTTCTTTCTTCATCGTTCATTCTTCATTGATCATTGATCCTTGTTCATTCTTCATCGTTCCTTCTTCATTGATCATTGATCCTTGTTCATTCTTCATCGTCCATTCGTCATTGACCATTGATCCTTGTTCATTCTTCATCGTTCATTCTTCATTGATCATTGATCGTTGTTCTTTCTTCATCGTTCATTTGTCATTGATCATTGATACTTGTTCATTCTTCATCGTTCATTCTTCATTGATCATTGATCCTTGTTCATTCTTCATCGTTTATTCTTCATTGATCATTGATCCTTGTTCATTCTTCATCGTTCATTCTTCATTTATCATTGATCCTTGTTCATTTTTCATCGTTCCTTCTTCATTGATCATTGATCCTTGTTCATTCTTCATCGTCCATTCTTCATTGATCATTGATCCTTGTTCATTCTTCATCGTTCATTCGTCATTGATCATTGATCCTTGTTCATTCTTCATCGTTTATTCTTCATTGATCATTGATCCTTGTTCATTCTTCATCGTTCATTCTTCATTGATCATTGATCCTTGTTCGTTCTTCATCGTTCATTCTTCATTGATCATTGATCCTTGTTCATTCTTCATCGTTCATTCTTCATTGATCATTGATCCTTGTTCATTCTTCATCGTTCATTCTTCATTGATCATTGATCCTTGTTCATTCTTCATCGTTCATTCTTCATTGATCATTGATCCTTGTTCATTCTTCATCGTTCATTCTTCATTGATCTTTGATCCTTGTTCATTCTTCATCGTTCATTCGTCATTGATCATTGATCCTTGTTCATTCTTAATCGTTCATTCGTTATTGATCATCGATCCTTGTTCATTCTTCATCGTTCACTCTTCATTGATCATTGATCCTTGTTCGTTCTTCATCGTTCATTCTTCATTTATCATTGATCCTTGTTCATTCTTCATCGTTCATTCTTCATTCATCATTGATCCTTGTTCATTCTTCATCGTTCTTTCTTCATTGATCATTGATCCTTGTTCATTCTTAATCGTTCATTCGTTATTGATCATCGATCCTTGTTCTCTCTTCATCGTTCATTCTTCATTGATCATTGATCCTTGTTCATTCTTCATCGTTCATTCTTCATTAATCATTGATCTTGTTCATTCTTCATCGTTCATTCGTCATTGACCATTAATCCTTGTTCATTCTTAATCGTTCATTCGTTATTGGTCATCGATCCTTGTTCTCTCTTCATCGTTCATTCTTCATTGATCATTGATCCTTGTTCATTCTTCATCGTTCATTCTTCATTAATCATTGATCTTGTTCATTCTTCATCGTTCATTCGTCATTGACCATTAATCCTTGTTCATTCTTCATCGTTCATTCTTCATTGATCATTGATCCTTGTTCATTCTTCATCGTTCATTCTTTATTGACCATTGATCCTTGTTCATTCTTCATCATTCATTCTTCATTGATCATTGATCCCTGTTCATTCTTCATCGTTCATTCGTCATTGATCATTGCTCCTTGTTCATTCTTCATCGTTCATTCGTCATTGATCATTGATCCTTGTTCTTTCTTCATCGTTCATTCGTCATTGATCATGATCCTTGTTCATTCTTCATCGTTCATTCGTCATTGATCGTTTATCCTTGTTCTTTCTTCATCGTTCATTCGTCATTGATCATTGCTCCTTGTTCATTCTTCATCGTTCATTCGTCATTGATCATTTATCCTTATTCTTTCTTCATCGTTCATTCGTCATTGATCATTAATCCTTGTTCATTCTTCATCGTTCATTCGTCATTGATCATTGATCCTTGTTCATTCTTCATCGTTCATTCGTCATTGAACATTTATCCTTGTTCTTTCTTCATCGTTCATTCGTCATTGATCATTGATCCTTGTTCATTCTTCATCGTTCATTTGTCATTGTTCATTGATCCTTGTTCATTCTTCATCGTACATTCGTCATTGATCATTGATCCTTGTTCATTCTTCATCATTCATTCTTCATTCATCAATGATCCTTGTTCATTCTTCATCGTTCTTTCTTCATTGATCATTGATCCTTGTTCATTCTTCATCGTTCCTTCTTCATTGATCATTGATCCTTGTTAATTCTTCATCGTTCATTCGTCATTGACCATTAATCCTTGTTCATTCTTCATCGTTCATTCTTCATTGATCATTGATCCTTGTTCATTCTTCATCGTTCCTTCTTCATTGATCATTGATCCTTGTTCATTCTTCATCGTCCATTCGTCATTGACCATTGATCCTTGTTCATTCTTCATCGTTCATTCTTCATTGATCATTGATCCTTGTTCATTCTTCATCGTTCCTTCTTCATTGATCATTGATACTTGTTCATTCTTCATCGTTCATTCGTCATTGACCATTAATCCTTGTTCATTCTTCATCGTTCATTCTTCATTGATCATTGATCCTTGTTCATTTTTCATCGTTCCTTCTTCATTGATCATTGATCCTTGTTCATTCTTCATCGTCCATTCTTCATTGATCATTGATCCTTGTTCATTCTTCATCGTTCATTCGTCATTGATCATTGATCCTTGTTCATTCTTCATCGTTCATTCTTCATTGATCATTGATCCTTGTTCATTCTTCATCGTTTATTCTTCATTGATCATTGATCCTTGTTCATTCTTCATCGTTCATTTTTCATTGATCATTGATCCTTGTTTTTTCTTCATCGTTCATTCTTCATTGATCATTGATCCTTGTTCATTCTTCATCGTTCCTTCTTCATTGATCATTGATCCTTGTTCATTCTTCATCGTCCATTCGTCATTGACCATTGATCCTTGTTCATTCTTCATCGTTCATTCTTCATTAATCATTGATCGTTGTTCTTTCTTCATCGTTCATTTGTCATTGATCATTGATACTTGTTCATTCTTCATCGTTCATTCTTCATTGATCATTGATCCTTGTTCATTCTTCATCGTTTATTCTTCATTGATCATTGATCCTTGTTCATTCTTCATCGTTCATTCTTCATTTATCATTGATCCTTGTTCATTCTTCATCATTCTTTCTTCATTGAACATTGATCCTTGTTCATTCTTCATCGTTCATTCGTCATTGATCATCGATCCTTGTTTATTCTTCATCGTTCATTCTTCATTGATCATTGATCCTTGTTCATTCTTCATCGTTCATTCTTCATTGATCATTGATCCTTGTTCATTCTTCATCGTTCATTCTTCATTGATCATTGATCCTTGTTCATTCTTCATCGTTCATTCTTCATTGATCATTGATCCTTGTTCATTCTTCATCGTTCATTCTTCATTGATCTTTGATCCTTGTTCATTCTTCATCGTTCATTCGTCATTGATCATTGATCCTTGTTCATTCTTAATCGTTCATTCGTTATTGATCATCGATCCTTGTTCATTGTTCATCGTTCACTCTTCATTGATCATTGATCCTTGTTCGTTCTTCATCGTTCATTCTTCATTTATCATTGATCCTTGTTCATTCTTCATCGTTCATTCTTCATTCATCATTGATCCTTGTTCATTCTTCATCGTTCTTTCTTCATTGATCATTGATCCTTGTTCATTCTTAATCGTTCATTCGTTATTGATCATCGATCCTTGTTCTCTCTTCATCGTTCATTCTTCATTGATCATTGATCCTTGTTCATTCTTCATCGTTCATTCTTCATTAATCATTGATCTTGTTCATTCTTCATCGTTCATTCGTCATTGACCATTAATCCTTGTTCATTCTTAATCGTTCATTCGTTATTGATCATCGATCCTTGTTCTCTCTTCATCGTTCATTCTTCATTGATCATTGATCCTTGTTCATTCTTCATCGTTCATTCTTCATTAATCATTGATCTTGTTCATTCTTCATCGTTCATTCTTCATTGCTCATTGATCCTTGTTCATTCTTCATCGTTCCTTCTTCATTGATCATTGATCCTTGTTCATTCTTCATCGTCCATTCTTCATTGATCATTGATCCTTGTTCATTCTTCATCGTTCATTCGTCATTGATCATTGATCCTTGTTCATTCTTCATCGTTCATTCTTCATTGATCATTGATCCTTGTTCATTCTTCATCGTTTATTCTTCATTGATCATTGATCCTTGTTCATTCTTCATCGTTCATTTTTCATTGATCATTGATCCTTGTTCTTTCTTCATCGTTCATTCTTCATTGATCATTGATCCTTGTTCATTCTTCATCGTTCCTTCTTCATTGATCATTGATCCTTGTTCATTCTTCATCGTCCATTCGTCATTGACCATTGATCCTTGTTCATTCTTCATCGTTCATTCTTCATTGATCATTGATCCTTGTTCATTCTTCATCGTTCCTTCTTCATTGATCATTGATCCTTGTTCATTCTTCATCGTCCATTCTTCATTGATCATTGATCCTTGTTCATTCTTCATCGTTCATTCGTCATTGATCATTGATCCTTGTTCATTCTTCATCGTTCATTCTTCATTGATCATTGATCCTTGTTCATTCTTCATCGTTCATTCTTCATTGATCATTGATCCTTGTTCATTCTTCATCGTTCATTCTTCATTAATCTTTGATCCTTGTTCATTCTTCATCGTTCATTCGTCATTGATCATTGATCCTTGTTCATTCTTCATCGTTCATTCTTCATTGATCATTGATCCTTGTTCATTCTTCATCGTTTATTCTTCATTGATCATTGATCCTTGTTCATTCTTCATCGTCCAATCGTCATTGACCATTTTTCCTTGTTCATTCTTCATCGTTCATTCTTCATTGATCATTGATCCTTGTTCATTCTTCATCGTTCATTCTTCATTGATCATTGATCCTTGTTCATTCTTCATCGTCCATTCGTCATTGACCATTGATCCTTGTTCATTCTTCATCGTTCATTCTTCATTGATCATTGATCGTTGTTCTTTCTTCATCGTTCATTTGTCATTGATCATTGATACTTGTTCATTCTTCATCGTTCATTCTTCATTGATCATTGATCCTTGTTCATTCTTCATCGTTTATTCTTCATTGATCATTGATCCTTGTTCATTCTTCATCGTTCATTCTTCATTTATCATTGATCCTTGTTCATTCTTCATCATTCTTTCTTCATTGAACATTGATCCTTGTTCATTCTTCATCGTTCATTCGTCATTGATCATCGATCCTTGTTTATTCTTCATCGTTCATTCTTCATTGATCATTGATCCTTGTTCATTCTTCATCGTTCATTCTTCATTGATCATTGATCCTTGTTCATTCTTCATCGTTCATTCTTCATTGATCATTGATCCTTGTTCATTCTTCATCGTTCATTCTTCATTGATCATTGATCCTTGTTCATTCTTCATCGTTCATTCTTCATTGATCTTTGATCCTTGTTCATTCTTCATCGTTCATTCGTCATTGATCATTGATCCTTGTTCATTCTTAATCGTTCATTCGTTATTGATCATCGATCCTTGTTCATTCTTCATCGTTCACTCTTCATTGATCATTGATCCTTGTTCGTTCTTCATCGTTCATTCTTAATTTATCATTGATCCTTGTTCATTCTTCATCGTTCATTCTTCATTCATCATTGATCCTTGTTCATTCTTCATCGTTCTTTCTTCATTGATCATTGATCCTTGTTCATTCTTAATCGTTCATTCGTTATTGATCATCGATCCTTGTTCTCTCTTCATCGTTCATTCTTCATTGATCATTGATCCTTGTTCATTCTTCATCGTTCATTCTTCATTAATCATTGATCTTGTTCATTCTTCATCGTTCATTCGTCATTGACCATTAATCCTTGTTCATTCTTCATCGTTCATTCTTCATTGATCATTGATCCTTGTTCATTCTTCATCGTTCCTTCTTCATTGATCATTGATCCTTGTTCATTCTTCATCGTCCATTCTTCATTGATCATTGATCCTTGTTCATTCTTCATCGTTCATTCGTCATTGATCATTGATCCTTGTTTATTCTTCATCGTTCATTCTTCATTGATCATTGATCCTTGTTCATTCTTCATCGTTTATTCTTCATTGATCATTGATCCTTGTTCATTCTTCATCGTTCATTCGTCATTGATCGTTTATCCTTGTTCTTTCTTCATCGTTCATTCGTCATTGATCATTGCTCCTTGTTCATTCTTCATCGTTCATTCGTCATTGATCATTTATCCTTGTTCTTTCTTCATCGTTCATTCGTCATTGATCATTAATCCTTGTTCATTCTTCATCGTTCATTCGTCATTGATCATTGATCCTTGTTCATTCTTCATCGTTCATTCGTCATTGATCATTTATCCTTGTTCTTTCTTCATCGTTCATTCGTCATTGATCATTGATCCTTGTTCATTCTTCATCGTTCATTTGTCATTGTTCATTGATCCTTGTTCATTCTTCATCGTACATTCGTCATTGATCATTGATCCTTGTTCATTCTTCATCATTCATTCTTCATTCATCATTGATCCTTGTTCATTCTTCATCGTTCTTTCTTCATTGATCATTGATCCTTGTTCATTCTTCATCGTTCCTTCTTCATTGATCATTGATCCTTGTTCATTCTTCATCGTTCATTCGTCATTGACCATTAATCCTTGTTCATTCTTCATCGTTCATTCTTCATTGATCATTGATCCTTGTTCATTCTTCATCGTTCCTTCTTCATTGATCATTGATCCTTGTTCATTCTTCATCGTCCATTCTTCATTGATCATTGATCCTTGTTCATTCTTCATCGTTCATTCGTCATTGATCATTGATCCTTGTTCATTCTTCATCGTTCATTCTTCATTGATCATTGATCCTTGTTCATTCTTCATCGTTTATTCTTCATTGATCATTGATCCTTGTTCATTCTTCATCGTTCATTTTTCATTGATCATTGATCCTTGTTCTTTCTTCATCGTTCATTCTTCATTGATCATTGATCCTTGTTCATTCTTCATCGTTCCTTCTTCATTGATCATTGATCCTTGTTCATTCTTCATCGTCCATTCGTCATTGACCATTGATCCTTGTTCATTCTTCATCGTTCATTCTTCATTGATCATTGATCCTTGTTCATTCTTCATCGTTCCTTCTTCATTGATCATTGATCCTTGTTCATTCTTCATCGTTCATTCGTCATTGACCATTAATCTTTGTTCATTCTTCATCGTTCATTCTTCATTGATCATTGATCCTTGTTCATTTTTCATCGTTCCTTCTTCATTGATCATTGATCCTTGTTCATTCTTCATCGTCCATTTTTCATTGATCATTGATCCTTGTTCATTCTTCATCGTTCATTCGTCATTGATCATTGATCCTTGTTCATTCTTCATCGTTCATTCTTCATTGATCATTGATCCTTGTTCATTCTTCATCGTTTATTCTTCATTGATCATTGATCCTTGTTCATTCTTCATCGTCCAATCGTCATTGACCATTTTTCCTTGTTCATTCTTCATCGTTCATTCTTCATTGATCATTGATCCTTGTTCATTCTTCATCGTTCATTCTTCATTGATCATTGATCCTTGTTCATTCTTCATCGTCCATTCGTCATTGACCATTGATCCTTGTTCATTCTTCATCGTTCATTCTTCATTGATCATTGATCGTTGTTCTTTCTTCATCGTTCATTTGTCATTGATCATTGATACTTGTTCATTCTTCATCGTTCATTCTTCATTGATCATTGATCCTTGTTCATTCTTCATCGTTTATTTTTCATTGATCATTGATCCTTGTTCATTCTTCATCGTTCATTCTTCATTTATCATTGATCCTTGTTCATTCTTCATCATTCTTTCTTCATTGAACATTGATCCTTGTTCATTCTTCATCGTTCATTCGTCATTGATCATCGATCCTTGTTTATTCTTCATCGTTCATTCTTCATTGATCATTGATCCTTGTTCATTCTTCATCGTTCATTCTTCATTGATCATTGATCCTTGTTCATTCTTCATCGTTCATTCTTCATTGATCATTGATCCTTGTTCATTCTTCATCGTTCATTCTTCATTGATCATTGATCCTTGTTCATTCTTCATCGTTCATTCTTCATTGATCTTTGATCCTTGTTCATTCTTCATCGTTCATTCGTCATTGATCATTGATCCTTGTTCATTCTTAATCGTTCATTCGTTATTGATCATCGATCCTTGTTCATTCTTCATCGTTCACTCTTCATTGATCATTGATCCTTGTTCGTTCTTCATCGTTCATTCTTCATTTATCATTGATCCTTGTTCATTCTTCATCGTTCATTCTTCATTCATCATTGATCCTTGTTCATTCTTCATCGTTCTTTCTTCATTGATCATTGATCCTTGTTCATTCTTAATCGTTCATTCGTTATTGATCATCGATCCTTGTTCTCTCTTCATCGTTCATTCTTCATTGATCATTGATCCTTGTTCATTCTTCATCGTTCATTCTTCATTAATCATTGATCTTGTTCATTCTTCATCGTTCATTCGTCATTGACCATTAATCCTTGTTCATTCTTCATCGTTCATTCTTCATTGATCATTGATCCTTGTTCATTCTTCATCGTTCCTTCTTCATTGATCATTGATCCTTGTTCATTCTTCATCGTCCATTCTTCATTGATCATTGATCCTTGTTCATTCTTCATCGTTCATTCGTCATTGATCATTGATCCTTGTTCATTCTTCATCGTTCATTCTTCATTGATCATTGATCCTTGTTCATTCTTCATCGTTTATTCTTCATTGATCATTGATCCTTGTTCATTCTTCATCGTTCATTTTTCATTGATCATTGATCCTTGTTCTTTCTTCATCGTTCATTCTTCATTGATCATTGATCCTTGTTCATTCTTCATCGTTCCTTCTTCATTGATCATTGATCCTTGTTCATTCTTCATCGTCCATTCGTCATTGACCATTGATCCTTGTTCATTCTTCATCGTTCATTCTTCATTGATCATTGATCCCTGTTCATTCTTCATCGTTCATTCGTCATTGATCATTGCTCCTTGTTCATTCTTCATCGTTCATTCGTCATTGATCATTGATCCTTGTTCTTTCTTCATCGTTCATTCGTCATTGATCATGATCCTTGTTCATTCTTCATCGTTCATTCGTCATTGATCGTTTATCCTTGTTCTTTCTTCATCGTTCATTCGTCATTGATCATTGCTCCTTGTTCATTCTTCATTGTTCATTCGTCATTGATCATTTATCCTTGTTCTTTCTTCATCGTTCATTCGTTATTGATCATTAATCCTTGTTCATTCTTCATCGTTCATTCGTCATTGATCATTGATCCTTGTTCATTCTTCATCGTTCATTCGTCATTGATCATTTATCCTTGTTCTTTCTTCATCGTTCATTCGTCATTGATCATTGATCCTTGTTCATTCTTCATCGTTCATTTGTCATTGTTCATTGATCCTTGTTCATTCTTCATCGTACATTCGTCATTTATCATTGATCCTTGTTCATTCTTCATCATTCATTCTTCATTCATCATTGATCCTTGTTCATTCTTCATCGTTCTTTCTTCATTGATCATTGATCCTTGTTCATTCTTCATCGTTCCTTCTTCATTGATCATTGATCCTTGTTCATTCTTCATCGTTCATTCGTCATTGACCATTAATCCTTGTTCATTCTTCATCGTTCATTCTTCATTGATCATTGATCCTTGTTCATTCTTCATCGTTCCTTCTTCATTGATCATTGATCCTTGTTCATTCTTCATCGTCCATTCTTCATTGATCATTGATCCTTGTTCATTCTTCATCGTTCATTCGTCATTGATCATTGATCCTTGTTCATTCTTCATCGTTCATTCTTCATTGATCATTGATCCTTGTTCATTCTTCATCGTTTATTCTTCATTGATCATTGATCCTTGTTCATTCTTCATCGTTCATTTTTCATTGATCATTGATCCTTGTTCTTTCTTCATCGTTCATTCTTCATTGATCATTGATCCTTGTTCATTCTTCATCGTTCCTTCTTCATTGATCATTGATCCTTGTTCATTCTTCATCGTCCATTCGTCATTGACCATTGATCCTTGTTCATTCTTCATCGTTCATTCTTCATTGATCATTGATCCCTGTTCATTCTTCATCGTTCATTCGTCATTGATCATTGCTCCTTATTCATTCTTCATCGTTCATTCGTCATTGATCATTGATCCTTGTTCTTTCTTCATCGCTCATTCGTCATTGATCATGATCCTTGTTCATTCTTCATCGTTCATTCGTCATTGATCGTTTATCCTTGTTCTTTCTTCATCGTTCATTCGTCATTGATCATTGCTCCTTGTTCATTCTTCATTGTTCATTCGTCATTGATCATTTATCCTTGTTCTTTCTTCATCGTTCATTCGTTATTGATCATTAATCCTTGTTCATTCTTCATCGTTCATTCGTCATTGATCATTGATCCTTGTTCATTCTTCATCGTTCATTCGTCATTGATCATTTATCCTTGTTCTTTCTTCATCGTTCATTCGTCATTGATCATTGATCCTTGTTCATTCTTCATCGTTCATTTGTCATTGTTCATTGATCCTTGTTCATTCTTCATCGTACATTCGTCATTTATCATTGATCCTTGTTCATTCTTCATCATTCATTCTTCATTCATCATTGATCCTTGTTCATTCTTCATCGTTCTTTCTTCATTGATCATTGATCCTTGTTCATTCTTCATCGTTCCTTCTTCATTGATCATTGATCCTTGTTCATTCTTCATCGTTCATTCGTCATTGACCATTAATCCTTGTTCATTCTTCATTGTTCATTCTTCATTGATCATTGATCCTTGTTCATTCTTCATCGTTCCTTCTTCATTGATCATTGATCCTTGTTCATTCTTCATCGTCCATTCTTCATTGATCATTGATCCTTGTTCATTCTTCATCGTTCATTCGTCATTGATCATTGATCCTTGTTCATTCTTCATCGTTCATTCTTCATTGATCATTGATCCTTGTTCATTCTTCATCGTTTATTCTTCATTGATCATTGATCCTTGTTCATTCTTCATCGTTCATTTTTCATTGATCATTGATCCTTGTTCTTTCTTCATCGTTCATTCTTCATTGATCATTGATCCTTGTTCATTCTTCATCGTTCCTTCTTCATTGATCATTGATCCTTGTTCATTCTTCATCGTCCATTCGTCATTGACCATTGATCCTTGTTCATTCTTCATCGTTCATTCTTCATTGATCATTGATCCCTGTTCATTCTTCATCGTTCATTCGTCATTGATCATTGCTCCTTGTTCATTCTTCATCGTTCATTCGTCATTGATCATTGATCCTTGTTCTTTCTTCATCGCTCATTCGTCATTGATCATGATCCTTGTTCATTCTTCATCGTTCATTCGTCATTGATCGTTTATCCTTGTTCTTTCTTCATCGTTCATTCGTCATTGATCATTGCTCCTTGTTCATTCTTCATTGTTCATTCGTCATTGATCATTTATCCTTGTTCTTTCTTCATCGTTCATTCGTTATTGATCATTAATCCTTGTTCATTCTTCATCGTTCATTCGTCATTGATCATTGATCCTTGTTCATTCTTCATCGTTCATTCGTCATTGATCATTTATCCTTGTTCTTTCTTCATCGTTCATTCGTCATTGATCATTGATCCTTGTTCATTCTTCATCGTTCATTTGTCATTGTTCATTGATCCTTGTTCATTCTTCATCGTACATTCGTCATTTATCATTGATCCTTGTTCATTCTTCATCATTCATTCTTCATTCATCATTGATCCTTGTTCATTCTTCATCGTTCTTTCTTCATTGATCATTGATCCTTGTTCATTCTTCATCGTTCCTTCTTCATTGATCATTGATCCTTGTTCATTCTTCATCGTTCATTCGTCATTGACCATTAATCCTTGTTCATTCTTCATCGTTCATTCTTCATTGATCATTGATCCTTGTTCATTCTTCATCGTTCCTTCTTCATTGATCATTGATCCTTGTTCATTCTTCATCGTCCATTCTTCATTGATCATTGATCCTTGTTCATTCTTCATCGTTCATTCGTCATTGATCATTGATCCTTGTTCATTCTTCATCGTTCATTCTTCATTGATCATTGATCCTTGTTCATTCTTCATCGTTTATTCTTCATTGATCATTGATCCTTGTTCATTCTTCATCGTTCATTTTTCATTGATCATTGATCCTTGTTCTTTCTTCATCGTTCATTCTTCATTGATCATTGATCCTTGTTCATTCTTCATCGTTCCTTCTTCATTGATCATTGATCCTTGTTCATTCTTCATCGTCCATTCGTCATTGACCATTGATCCTTGTTCATTCTTCATCGTTCATTCTTCATTGATCATTGATCCCTGTTCATTCTTCATCGTTCATTCGTCATTGATCATTGCTCCTTATTCATTCTTCATCGTTCATTCGTCATTGATCATTGATCCTTGTTCTTTCTTCATCGCTCATTCGTCATTGATCATGATCCTTGTTCATTCTTCATCGTTCATTCGTCATTGATCGTTTATCCTTGTTCTTTCTTCATCGTTCATTCGTCATTGATCATTGCTCCTTGTTCATTCTTCATTGTTCATTCGTCATTGATCATTTATCCTTGTTCTTTCTTCATCGTTCATTCGTTATTGATCATTAATCCTTGTTCATTCTTCATCGTTCATTCGTCATTGATCATTGATCCTTGTTCATTCTTCATCGTTCATTCGTCATTGATCATTTATCCTTGTTCTTTCTTCATCGTTCATTCGTCATTGATCATTGATCCTTGTTCATTCTTCATCGTTCATTTGTCATTGTTCATTGATCCTTGTTCATTCTTCATCGTACATTCGTCATTTATCATTGATCCTTGTTCATTCTTCATCATTCATTCTTCATTCATCATTGATCCTTGTTCATTCTTCATCGTTCTTTCTTCATTGATCATTGATCCTTGTTCATTCTTCATCGTTCCTTCTTCATTGATCATTGATCCTTGTTCATTCTTCATCGTTCATTCGTCATTGACCATTAATCCTTGTTCATTCTTCATTGTTCATTCTTCATTGATCATTGATCCTTGTTCATTCTTCATCGTTCCTTCTTCATTGATCATTGATCCTTGTTCATTCTTCATCGTCCATTCTTCATTGATCATTGATCCTTGTTCATTCTTCATCGTTCATTCGTCATTGATCATTGATCCTTGTTCATTCTTCATCGTTCATTCTTCATTGATCATTGATCCTTGTTCATTCTTCATCGTTTATTCTTCATTGATCATTGATCCTTGTTCATTCTTCATCGTTCATTTTTCATTGATCATTGATCCTTGTTCTTTCTTCATCGTTCATTCTTCATTGATCATTGATCCTTGTTCATTCTTCATCGTTCCTTCTTCATTGATCATTGATCCTTGTTCATTCTTCATCGTCCATTCGTCATTGACCATTGATCCTTGTTCATTCTTCATCGTTCATTCTTCATTGATCATTGATCCCTGTTCATTCTTCATCGTTCATTCGTCATTGATCATTGCTCCTTGTTCATTCTTCATCGTTCATTCGTCATTGATCATTGATCCTTGTTCTTTCTTCATCGCTCATTCGTCATTGATCATGATCCTTGTTCATTCTTCATCGTTCATTCGTCATTGATCGTTTATCCTTGTTCTTTCTTCATCGTTCATTCGTCATTGATCATTGCTCCTTGTTCATTCTTCATTGTTCATTCGTCATTGATCATTTATCCTTGTTCTTTCTTCATCGTTCATTCGTTATTGATCATTAATCCTTGTTCATTCTTCATCGTTCATTCGTCATTGATCATTGATCCTTGTTCATTCTTCATCGTTCATTCGTCATTGATCATTTATCCTTGTTCTTTCTTCATCGTTCATTCGTCATTGATCATTGATCCTTGTTCATTCTTCATCGTTCATTTGTCATTGTTCATTGATCCTTGTTCATTCTTCATCGTACATTCGTCATTTATCATTGATCCTTGTTCATTCTTCATCATTCATTCTTCATTCATCATTGATCCTTGTTCATTCTTCATCGTTCTTTCTTCATTGATCATTGATCCTTGTTCATTCTTCATCGTTCCTTCTTCATTGATCATTGATCCTTGTTCATTCTTCATCGTTCATTCGTCATTGACCATTAATCCTTGTTCATTCTTCATCGTTCATTCTTCATTGATCATTGATCCTTGTTCATTCTTCATCGTTCCTTCTTCATTGATCATTGATCCTTGTTCATTCTTCATCGTCCATTCTTCATTGATCATTGATCCTTGTTCATTCTTCATCGTTCATTCGTCATTGATCATTGATCCTTGTTCATTCTTCATCGTTCATTCTTCATTGATCATTGATCCTTGTTCATTCTTCATCGTTTATTCTTCATTGATCATTGATCCTTGTTCATTCTTCATCGTTCATTTTTCATTGATCATTGATCCTTGTTCTTTCTTCATCGTTCATTCTTCATTGATCATTGATCCTTGTTCATTCTTCATCGTTCATTCTTCATTGATCATTGATCCTTGTTCATTCTTCATCGTTCATTCTTCATTGATCATTGATCCTTGTTCATTCTTCATCGTTCATTCTTCATTGATCATTGATCCTTGTTCATTCTTCATCGTTCATTCTTCATTGATCTTTGATCCTTGTTCATTCTTCATCGTTTATTCGTCATTGATCATTGATCCTTGTTCATTCTTAATCGTTCATTCGTTATTGATCATCGATCCTTGTTCATTCTTCATCGTTCACTCTTCATTGATCATTGATCCTTGTTCGTTCTTCATCGTTCATTCTTCATTTATCATTGATCCTTGTTCATTCTTCATCGTTCATTCTTCATTCATCATTGATCCTTGTTCATTCTTCATCGTTCTTTCTTCATTGATCATTGATCCTTGTTCATTCTTAATCGTTCATTCGTTATTGATCATCGATCCTTGTTCTCTCTTCATCGTTCATTCTTCATTGATCATTGATCCTTGTTCATTCTTCATCGTTCATTCTTCATTAATCATTGATCTTATTCATTCTTCATCGTTCATTCGTCATTGACCATTAATCCTTGTTCATTCTTAATCGTTCATTCGTTATTGATCATCGATCCTTGTTCTCTCTTCATCGTTCATTCTTCATTGATCATTGATCCTTGTTCATTCTTCATCGTTCATTCTTCATTAATCATTGATCTTGTTCATTCTTCATCGTTCATTCGTCATTGACCATTAATCCTTGTTCATTCTTCATCGTTCATTCTTCATTGATCATTGATCCTTGTTCATTCTTCATCGTTCATTCTTTATTGACCATTGATCCTTGTTCATTCTTCATCATTCATTCTTCATTGATCATTGATCCCTGTTCATTCTTCATCGTTCATTCGTCATTGATCATTGCTCCTTGTTCATTCTTCATCGTTCATTCGTCATTGATCATTGATCCTTGTTCTTTCTTCATCGTTCATTCGTCATTGATCATGATCCTTGTTCATTCTTCATCGTTCATTCGTCATTGATCGTTTATCCTTGTTCTTTCTTCATCGTTCATTCGTCATTGATCATTGCTCCTTGTTCATTCTTCATCGTTCATTCGTCATTGATCATTTATCCTTGTTCTTTCTTCATCGTTCATTCGTCATTGATCATTAATCCTTGTTCATTCTTCATCGTTCATTCGTCATTGATCATTAATCCTTGTTCATTCTTCATCGTTCATCATTCATTGATCATTGATCCTTGTTCATTCTTCATCGTTCATTCTTTATTGACCATTGATCCTTGTTCATTCTTCATCGTTCATTCTTTATTGACCATTGATCCTTGTTCTTTCTTCATCGTTCATTCGTCATTGATCATTGATCCTTGTTCATTCTTCATCGTTCATTTGTCATTGTTCATTGATCCTTGTTCATTCTTCATCGTACATTCGTCATTGATCATTGATCCTTGTTCATTCTTCATCATTCATTCTTCATTCATCATTGATCCTTGTTCATTCTTCATCGTTCGTTCTTCATTGATCATTGATCCTTGTTCATTCTTCATCGTTCCTTCTTCATTGATCATTGATCCTTGTTCATTCTTCATCGTTCATTCGTCATTGACCATTAATCCTTGTTCATTCTTCATCGTTCATTCGTCATTGATCATTGATCCTTGTTCATTCTTCATCGTTCATTCGTCATTGATCATTTATCCTTGTTCTTTCTTCATCGTTCATTCGTCATTGATCATTGATCCTTGTTCATTCTTCATCGTTCATTTGTCATTGTTCATTGATCCTTGTTCATTCTTCATCGTACATTCGTCATTGATCATTGATCCTTGTTCATTCTTCATCATTCATTCTTCATTCATCATTGATCCTTGTTCATTCTTCATCGTTCTTTCTTCATTGATCATTGATCCTTGTTCATTCTTCATCGTTCCTTCTTCATTGATCATTGATCCTTGTTCATTCTTCATCGTTCATTCGTCATTGACCATTAATCCTTGTTCATTCTTCATCGTTCATTCTTCATTGATCATTGATCCTTGTTCATTCTTCATCGTTCCTTCTTCATTGATCATTGATCCTTGTTCATTCTTCATCGTCCATTCTTCATTGATCATTGATCCTTGTTCATTCTTCATCGTTCATTCGTCATTGATCATTGATCCTTGTTCATTCTTCATCGTTCATTCTTCATTGATCATTGATCCTTGTTCATTCTTCATCGTTTATTCTTCATTGATCATTGATCCTTGTTCATTCTTCATCGTTAATTTTTCATTGATCATTGATCCTTGTTCTTTCTTCATCGTTCATTCTTCATTGATCATTGATCCTTGTTCATTCTTCATCGTTCCTTCTTCATTGATCATTGATCCTTGTTCATTCTTCATCGTTCATTCGTCATTGACCATTAATCCTTGTTCATTCTTCATCGTTCATTCTTCATTGATCATTGATCCTTGTTCATTTTTCATCGTTCCTTCTTCATTGATCATTGATCCTTGTTCATTCTTCATCGTCCATTCTTCATTGATCATTGATCCTTGTTCATTCTTCATCGTTCATTCGTCATTGATCATTGATCCTTGTTCATTCTTCATCGTTTATTCTTCATTGATCATTGATCCTTGTTCATTCTTCATCGTTTATTCTTCATTGATCATTGATCCTTGTTCATTCTTGATCGTTCATTTTTCATTGATCATTGATCCTTGTTCTTTCTTCATCGTTCATTCTTCATTGATCATTGATCCTTGTTCATTCTTCATCGTTCCTTCTTCATTGATCATTGATCCTTGTTCATTCTTCATCGTCCATTCGTCATTGACCATTGATCCTTGTTCATTCTTCATCGTTCATTCTTCATTGATCATTGATCCTTGTTCATTCTTCATCGTTCCTTCTTCATTGATCATTGATCCTTGTTCATTCTTCATCGTTCATTCGTCATTGACCATTAATCCTTGTTCATTCTTCATCGTTCATTCTTCATTGATCATTGATCCTTGTTCATTTTTCATCGTTCCTTCTTCATTGATCATTGATCCTTGTTCATTCTTCATCGTCCATTCTTCATTGATCATTGATCCTTGTTCATTCTTCATCGTTCATTCGTCATTGATCATTGATCCTTGTTCATTCTTCATCGTTTATTCTTCATTGATCATTGATCCTTGTTCATTCTTCATCGTTTATTCTTCATTGATCATTGATCCTTGTTCATTCTTCATCGTTCATTTTTCATTGATCATTGATCCTTGTTCTTTCTTCATCGTTCATTCTTCATTGATCATTGATCCTTGTTCATTCTTCATCGTTCCTTCTTCATTGATCATTGATCCTTGTTCATTCTTCATCGTCCATTCGTCATTGACCATTGATCCTTGTTCATTCTTCATCGTTCATTCTTCATTGATCATTGATCGTTGTTCTTTCTTCATCGTTCATTTGTCATTGATCATTGATCCTTGTTCATTCTTCATCGTTTATTCTTCATTGATCATTGATCCTTGTTCATTCTTCATCGTTTATTCTTCATTGATCATTGATCCTTGTTCATTCTTCATCGTTCATTTTTCATTGATCATTGATCCTTGTTCTTTCTTCATCGTTCATTCTTCATTGATCATTGATCCTTGTTCATTCTTCATCGTTCCTTCTTCATTGATCATTGATCCTTGTTCATTCTTCATCGTCCATTCGTCATTGACCATTGATCCTTGTTCATTCTTCATCGTTCATTCTTCATTGATCATTGATCGTTGTTCTTTCTTCATCGTTCATTTGTCATTGATCATTGATACTTGTTCATTCTTCATTGATCATTGATCCTTGTTCATTCTTCATCGTTTATTCTTCATTGATCATTGATCCTTGTTCATTCTTCATCGTTCATTCTTCATTTATCATTGATCCTTGTTCATTCTTCATCATTCTTTCTTCATTGAACATTGATCCTTGTTCATTCTTCATCGTTCATTCGTCATTGATCATCCATCCTTGTTTATTCTTCATCGTTCATTCTTCATTGATCATTGATCCTTGTTCATTCTTCATCGTTCATTCTTCATTGATCATTGATCCTTGTTCATTCTTCATCGTTCATTCTTCATCGTTCATTCTTCATTGATCATTGATCCTTGTTCATTCTTCATCGTTCATTCTTCATTGATCATTGATCCTTGTTCATTCTTCATCGTTCATTCTTCATTGATCTTTGATCCTTGTTCATTCTTCATCGTTCATTCGTCATTGATCATTGATCCTTGTTCATTCTTAATCGTTCATTCGTTATTGATCATCGATCCTTGTTCCTTCTTCATCGTTCACTCTTCATTGATCATTGATCCTTGTTCGTTCTTCATCGTTCATTCTTCATTTATCATTGATCCTTGTTCATTCTTCATCGTTCATTCTTCATTCATCATTGATCCTTGTTCATTCTTCATCGTTCTTTCTTCATTGATCATTGATCCTTGTTCATTCTTAATCGTTCATTCGTTATTGATCATCGATCCTTGTTCTCTCTTCATCGTTCATTCTTCATTGATCATTGATCCTTGTTCATTCTTCATCGTTCATTCTTCATTAATCATTGATCTTGTTCATTCTTCATCGTTCATTCGTCATTGACCATTAATCCTTGTTCATTCTTCATCGTTCATTCTTCATTGATCATTGATCCTTGTTCATTCTTCATCGTTCATTCTTTATTGACCATTGATCCTTGTTCATTCTTCATCATTCATTCTTCATTGATCATTGATCCCTGTTCATTCTTCATCGTTCATTCGTCATTGATCATTGCTCCTTGTTCATTCTTCATCGTTCATTCGTCATTGATCATTGATCCTTGTTCTTTCTTCATCGTTCATTCGTCATTGATCATGATCCTTGTTCATTCTTCATCGTTCATTCGTCATTGATCGTTTATCCTTGTTCTTTCTTCATCGTTCATTCGTCATTGATCATTGCTCCTTGTTCATTCTTCATCGTTCATTCGTCATTGATCATTTATCCTTGTTCTTTCTTCATCGTTCATTCGTCATTGATCATTAATCCTTGTTCATTCTTCATCGTTCATTCGTCATTGATCATTAATCCTTGTTCATTCTTCATCGTTCATCATTCATTGATCATTGATCCTTGTTCATTCTTCATCGTTCATTCTTTATTGACCATTGATCCTTGTTCATTCTTCATCGTTCATTCTTTATTGACCATTGATCCTTGTTCTTTCTTCATCGTTCATTCGTCATTGATCATTGATCCTTGTTCATTCTTCATCGTTCATTTGTCATTGTTCATTGATCCTTGTTCATTCTTCATCGTACATTCGTCATTGATCATTGATCCTTGTTCATTCTTCATCATTCATTCTTCATTCATCATTGATCCTTGTTCATTCTTCATCGTTCGTTCTTCATTGATCATTGATCCTTGTTCATTCTTCATCGTTCCTTCTTCATTGATCATTGATCCTTGTTCATTCTTCATCGTTCATTCGTCATTGACCATTAATCCTTGTTCATTCTTCATCGTTCATTCTTCATTGATCATTGATCCTTGTTCATTCTTCATCGTTCCTTCTTCATTGATCATTGATCCTTGTTCATTCTTCATCGTCCATTCTTCATTGATCATTGATCCTTGTTCATTCTTCATCGTTCATTCGTCATTGATCATTGATCCTTGTTCATTCTTCATCGTTCATTCTTCATTGATCATTGATCCTTGTTCATTCTTCATCGTTCATTTTTCATTGATCATTGATCCTTGTTCTTTCTTCATCGTTCATTCTTCATTGATCATTGATCCTTGTTCATTCTTCATCGTTCATTCTTCATTGATCATTGATCCCTGTTCATTCTTCATCGTTCATTCGTCATTGATCATTGCTCCTTGTTCATTCTTCATCGTTCATTCGTCATTGATCATTGATCCTTGTTCTTTCTTCATCGTTCATTCGTTATTGATCATCGATCCTTGTTCATTCTTCATCGTTCACTCTTCATTGATCATTGATCCTTGTTCGTTCTTCATCGTTCATTCTTCATTTATCATTGATCCTTGTTCATTTTTCATCGTTCATTCTTCATTCATCATTGATCCTTGTTCATTCTTCATCGTTCTTTCTTCATTGATCATTGATCCTTGTTCATTCTTAATCGTTCATTCGTTATTGATCATCGATCCTTGTTCTCTCTTCATCGTTCATTCTTCATTGATCATTGATCCTTGTTCATTCTTCATCGTTCATTCTTCATTAATCATTGATCTTGTTCATTCTTCATCGTTCATTCGTCATTGACCATTAATCCTTGTTCATTCTTCATCGTTCATTCTTCATTGATCATTGATCCTTGTTCATTCTTCATCGTTCATTCTTTATTGACCATTGATCCTTGTTCATTCTTCATCATTCATTCTTCATTGATCATTGATCCCTGTTCATTCTTCATCGTTCATTCGTCATTGATCATTGATCCTTGTTCATTCTTCATCGTTCATTCTTCATTGATCATTGATCCTTGTTCATTCTTCATCGTTTATTCTTCATTGATCATTGATCCTTGTTCATTCTTCATCGTTCATTTTTCATTGATCATTGATCCTTGTTCTTTCTTCATCGTTCATTCTTCATTGATCATTGATCCTTGTTCATTCTTCATCGTTCCTTCTTCATTGATCATTGATCCTTGTTCATTCTTCATCGTCCATTCGTCATTGACCATTGATCCTTGTTCATTCTTCATCGTTCATTCTTCATTGATCATTGATCCTTGTTCATTCTTCATCGTTCCTTCTTCATTGATCATTGATCCTTGTTCATTCTTCATCGTTCATTCGTCATTGACCATTAATCCTTGTTCATTCTTCATCGTTCATTCTTCATTGATCATTGATCCTTGTTCATTTTTCATCGTTCCTTCTTCATTGATCATTGATCCTTGTTCATTCTTCATCGTCCATTCTTCATTGATCATTGATCCTTGTTCATTCTTCATCGTTCATTCGTCATTGATCATTGATCCTTGTTCATTCTTCATCGTTCATTCTTCATTGATCATTGATCCTTGTTCATTCTTCATCGTTTATTCTTCATTGATCATTGATCCTTGTTCATTCTTCATCGTTCATTTTTCATTGATCATTGATCCTTGTTCTTTCTTCATCGTTCATTCTTCATTGATCATTGATCCTTGTTCATTCTTCATCGTTCCTTCTTCATTGATCATTGATCCTTGTTCATTCTTCATCGTCCATTCGTCATTGACCATTGATCCTTGTTCATTCTTCATCGTTCATTCTTCATTGATCATTGATCGTTGTTCTTTCTTCATCGTTCATTTGTCATTGATCATTGATACTTGTTCATTCTTCATTGATCATTGATCCTTGTTCATTCTTCATCGTTTATTCTTCATTGATCATTGATCCTTGTTCATTCTTCATCGTTCATTCTTCATTTATCATTGATCCTTGTTCATTCTTCATCATTCTTTCTTCATTGAACATTGATCCTTGTTCATTCTTCATCGTTCATTCGTCATTGATCATCCATCCTTGTTTATTCTTCATCGTTCATTCTTCATTGATCATTGATCCTTGTTCATTCTTCATCGTTCATTCTTCATTGATCATTGATCCTTGTTCATTCTTCATCGTTCATTCTTCATTGATCATTGATCCTTGTTCATTCTTCATCGTTCATTCTTCATTGATCATTGATCCTTGTTCATTCTTCATCGTTCATTCTTCATTGATCTTTGATCCTTGTTCATTCTTCATCGTTCATTCGTCATTGATCATTGATCCTTGTTCATTCTTAATCGTTCATTCGTTATTGATCATCGATCCTTGTTCATTCTTCATCGTTCACTCTTCATTGATCATTGATCCTTGTTCGTTCTTCATCGTTCATTCTTCATTTATCATTGATCCTTGTTCATTCTTCATCGTTCATTCTTCATTCATCATTGATCCTTGTTCATTCTTCATCGTTCTTTCTTCATTGATCATTGATCCTTGTTCATTCTTAATCGTTCATTCGTTATTGATCATCGATCCTTGTTCTCTCTTCATCCTTCATTCTTCATTGATCATTGATCCTTGTTCATTCTTCATCGTTCATTCTTCATTAATCATTGATCTTGTTCATTCTTCATCGTTCATTCGTCATTGACCATTAATCCTTGTTCATTCTTCATCGTTCATTCTTCATTGATCATTGATCCTTGTTCATTCTTCATCGTTCATTCTTTATTGACCATTGATCCTTGTTCATTCTTCATCATTCATTCTTCATTGATCATTGATCCCTGTTCATTCTTCATCGTTCATTCGTCATTGATCATTGCTCCTTGTTCATTCTTCATCGTTCATTCGTCATTGATCATTGATCCTTGTTCTTTCTTCATCGTTCATTCGTCATTGATCATGATCCTTGTTCATTCTTCATCGTTCATTCGTCATTGATCGTTTATCCTTGTTCTTTCTTCATCGTTCATTCGTCATTGATCATTGCTCCTTGATCATTCTTCATCGTTCATTCGTCATTGATCATTTATCCTTGTTCTTTCTTCATCGTTCATTCGTCATTGATCATTAATCCTTTTTCATTCTTCATCGTTCATTCGTCATTGATCATTAATCCTTGTTCATTCTTCATCGTTCATCATTCATTGATCATTGATCCTTGTTCATTCTTCATCGTTCATTCTTTATTGACCATTGATCCTTGTTCATTCTTCATCGTTCATTCTTTATTGACCATTGATCCTTGTTCTTTCTTCATCGTTCATTCGTCATTGATCATTGATCCTTGTTCATTCTTCATCGTTCATTTGTCATTGTTCATTGATCCTTGTTCATTCTTCATCGTACATTCGTCATTGATCATTGATCCTTGTTCATTCTTCATCATTCATTCTTCATTCATCATTGATCCTTGTTCATTCTTCATCGTTCGTTCTTCATTGATCATTGATCCTTGTTCATTCTTCATCGTTCCTTCTTCATTGATCATTGATCCTTGTTCATTCTTCATCGTTCATTCGTCATTGACCATTAATCCTTGTTCATTCTTCATCGTTCATTCTTCATTGATCATTGATCCTTGTTCATTCTTTATCGTTCCTTCTTCATTGATCATTGATCCTTGTTCATTCTTCATCGTCCATTCTTCATTGATCATTGATCCTTGTTCATTCTTCATCGTTCATTCGTCATTGATCATTGATCCTTGTTCATTCTTCATCGTTCATTCTTCATTGATCATTGATCCTTGTTCATTCTTCATCGTTTATTCTTCATTGATCATTGATCCTTGTGCATTCTTCATCGTTCATTTTTCATTGATCATTGATCCTTGTTCTTTCTTCATCGTTCATTCTTCATTGATCATTGATCCTTGTTCATTCTTCATCGTTCATTCTTCATTGATCATTGATCCCTGTTCATTCTTCATCGTTCATTCGTCATTGATCATTGCTCCTTGTTCATTCTTCATCGTTCATTCGTCATTGATCATTGATCCTTGTTCTTTCTTCATCGTTCATTCGTTATTGATCATCGATCCTTGTTCTCTCTTCATCGTTCATTCTTCATTGATCATTGATCCTTGTTCATTCTTCATCGTTCATTCTTCATTAATCATTGATCTTGTTCATTCTTCATCGTTCATTCGTCATTGACCATTAATCCTTGTTCATTCTTCATCGTTCATTCTTCATTGATCATTGATCCTTGTTCATTCTTCATCGTTCATTCTTTATTGACCATTGATCCTTGTTCATTCTTCATCATTCATTCTTCATTGATCATTGATCCCTGTTCATTCTTCATCGTTCATTCGTCATTGATCATTGCTCCTTGTTCATTCTTCATCGTTCATTCGTCATTGATCATTGATCCTTGTTCTTTCTTCATCGTTCATTCGTCATTGATCATGATCCTTGTTCATTCTTCATCGTTCATTCGTCATTGATCGTTTATCCTTGTTCTTTCTTCATCGTTCATTCGTCATTGATCATTGCTCCTTGATCATTCTTCATCGTTCATTCGTCATTGATCATTTATCCTTGTTCTTTCTTCATCGTTCATTCGTCATTGATCATTAATCCTTTTTCATTCTTCATCGTTCATTCGTCATTGATCATTAATCCTTGTTCATTCTTCATCGTTCATCATTCATTGATCATTGATCCTTGTTCATTCTTCATCGTTCATTCTTTATTGACCATTGATCCTTGTTCATTCTTCATCGTTCATTCTTTATTGACCATTGATCCTTGTTCTTTCTTCATCGTTCATTCGTCATTGATCATTGATCCTTGTTCATTCTTCATCGTTCATTTGTCATTGTTCATTGATCCTTGTTCATTCTTCATCGTACATTCGTCATTGATCATTGATCCTTGTTCATTCTTCATCATTCATTCTTCATTCATCATTGATCCTTGTTCATTCTTCATCGTTCGTTCTTCATTGATCATTGATCCTTGTTCATTCTTCATCGTTCCTTCTTCATTGATCATTGATCCTTGTTCATTCTTCATCGTTCATTCGTCATTGACCATTAATCCTTGTTCATTCTTCATCGTTCATTCTTCATTGATCATTGATCCTTGTTCATTCTTTATCGTTCCTTCTTCATTGATCATTGATCCTTGTTCATTCTTCATCGTCCATTCTTCATTGATCATTGATCCTTGTTCATTCTTCATCGTTCATTCGTCATTGATCATTGATCCTTGTTCATTCTTCATCGTTCATTCTTCATTGATCATTGATCCTTGTTCATTCTTCATCGTTTATTCTTCATTGATCATTGATCCTTGTGCATTCTTCATCGTTCATTTTTCATTGATCATTGATCCTTGTTCTTTCTTCATCGTTCATTCTTCATTGATCATTGATCCTTGTTCATTCTTCATCGTTCATTCTTCATTGATCATTGATCCCTGTTCATTCTTCATCGTTCATTCGTCATTGATCATTGCTCCTTGTTCATTCTTCATCGTTCATTCGTCATTGATCATTGATCCTTGTTCTTTCTTCATCGTTCATTCGTTATTGATCATCGATCCTTGTTCATTCTTCATCGTTCACTCTTCATTGATCATTGATCCTTGTTCGTTCTTCATCGTTCATTCTTCATTTATCATTGATCCTTGTTCATTCTTCATCGTTCATTCTTCATTCATCATTGATCCTTGTTCATTCTTCATCGTTCTTTCTTCATTGATCATTGATCCTTGTTCATTCTTAATCGTTCATTCGTTATTGATCATCGATCCTTGTTCTCTCTTCATCGTTCATTCTTCATTGATCATTGATCCTTGTTCATTCTTCATCGTTCATTCTTCATTAATCATTGATCTTGTTCATTCTTCATCGTTCATTCGTCATTGACCATTAATCCTTGTTCATTCTTCATCGTTCATTCTTCATTGATCATTGATCCTTGTTCATTCTTCATCGTTCATTCTTTATTGACCATTGATCCTTGTTCATTCTTCATCATTCATTCTTCATTGATCATTGATCCCTGTTCATTCTTCATCGTTCATTCGTCATTGATCATTGCTCCTTGTTCATTCTTCATCGTTCATTCGTCATTGATCATTGATCCTTGTTCTTTCTTCATCGTTCATTCGTCATTGATCATGATCCTTGTTCATTCTTCATCGTTCATTCGTCATTGATCGTTTATCCTTGTTCTTTCTTCATCGTTCATTCGTCATTGATCAATGCTCCTTGTTCATTCTTCATCGTTCATTCGTCATTGATCATTTATCCTTGTTCTTTCTTCATCGTTCATTCGTCATTGATCATTAATCCTTTTTCATTCTTCATCGTTCATTCGTCATTGATCATTAATCCTTGTTCATTCTTCATCGTTCATCATTCATTGATCATTGATCCTTGTTCATTCTTCATCGTTCATTCTTTATTGACCATTGATCCTTGTTCATTCTTCATCGTTCATTCTTTATTGACCATTGATCCTTGTTCTTTCTTCATCGTTCATTCGTCATTGATCATTGATCCTTGTTCATTCTTCATCGTTCATTTGTCATTGTTCATTGATCCTTGTTCATTCTTCATCGTACATTCGTCATTGATCATTGATCCTTGTTCATTCTTCATCATTCATTCTTCATTCATCATTGATCCTTGTTCATTCTTCATCGTTCGTTCTTCATTGATCATTGATCCTTGTTCATTCTTCATCGTTCCTTCTTCATTGATCATTGATCCTTGTTCATTCTTCATCGTTCATTCGTCATTGACCATTAATCCTTGTTCATTCTTCATCGTTCATTCTTCATTGATCATTGATCCTTGTTCATTCTTCATCGTTCCTTCTTCATTGATCATTGATCCTTGTTCATTCTTCATCGTCCATTCTTCATTGATCATTGATCCTTGTTCATTCTTCATCGTTCATTCGTCATTGATCATTGATCCTTGTTCATTCTTCATCGTTCATTCTTCATTGATCATTGATCCTTGTTAATTCTTCATCGTTTATTCTTCATTGATCATTGATCCTTGTTCATTCTTCATCGTTCATTTTTCATTGATCATTGATCCTTGTTCTTTCTTCATCGTTCATTCTTCATTGATCATTGATCCTTGTTCATTCTTCATCGTTCATTCTTCATTGATCATTGATCCCTGTTCATTCTTCATCGTTCATTCGTCATTGATCATTGCTCCTTGTTCATTCTTCATCGTTCATTCGTCATTGATCATTGATCCTTGTTCTTTCTTCATCGTTCATTCGTTATTGATCATCGATCCTTGTTCATTCTTCATCGTTCACTCTTCATTGATCATTGATCCTTGTTCGTTCTTCATCGTTCATTCTTCATTTATCATTGATCCTTGTTCATTCTTCATCGTTCATTCTTCATTCATCATTGATCCTTGTTCATTCTTCATCGTTCTTTCTTCATTGATCATTGATCCTTGTTCATTCTTAATCGTTCATTCGTTATTGATCATCGATCCTTGTTCTCTCTTCATCGTTCATTCTTCATTGATCATTGATCCTTGTTCATTCTTCATCGTTCATTCTTCATTAATCATTGATCTTGTTCATTCTTCATCGTTCATTCGTCATTGACCATTAATCCTTGTTCATTCTTCATCGTTCATTCTTCATTGATCATTGATCCTTGTTCATTCTTCATCGTTCATTCTTTATTGACCATTGATCCTTGTTCATTCTTCATCATTCATTCTTCATTGATCATTGATCCCTGTTCATTCTTCATCGTTCATTCGTCATTGATCATTGCTCCTTGTTCATTCTTCATCGTTCATTCGTCATTGATCATTGATCCTTGTTCTTTCTTCATCGTTCATTCGTCATTGATCATGATCCTTGTTCATTCTTCATCGTTCATTCTTCATTGATCATTCATCCTTGTTCATTCTTCATCGTTCTTTCTTCATTGATCATTGATCCTTGTTCATTCTTCATCGTTCCTTCTTCATTGATCATTGATCCTTGTTCATTCTTCATCGTTCATTCTTCATTGACCATTAATCCTTGTTCATTCTTCATCGTTCATTCTTCATTGATCATTGATCCTTGTTCATTCTTCATCGTTCCTTCTTCATTGATCATTGATCCTTGTTCATTCTTCATCGTCCATTCTTCATTGATCATTGATCCTTGTTCATTCTTCATCGTTCATTCGTCATTGATCATTGATCCTTGTTCATTCTTCATCGTTCATTCTTCATTGATCATTGATCCTTGTTCATTCTTCATCGTTTATTCTTCATTGATCATTGATCCTTGTTCATTCTTCATCGTTCATTTTTCATTGATCATTGATCCTTGTTCTTTCTTCATCGTTCATTCTTCATTGATCATTGATCCTTGTTCATTCTTCATCATTCATTCTTCATTGATCATTGATCCTTGTTCATTCTTCATCGTTCATTCTTCATTGACCATTAATCCTTGTTCATTCTTCATCGTTCATTCTTCATTGATCATTGATCCTTGTTCATTCTTCATCGTTCCTTCTTCATTGATCATTGATCCTTGTTCATTCTTCATCGTCCATTCTTCATTGATCATTGATCCTTGTTCATTCTTCATCGTTCTTTCTTCATTGATCATTGATCCTTGTTCATTCTTCATCGTTCCTTCTTCATTGATCATTGATCCTTGTTCATTCTTCATCGTTCATTCTTCATTGACCATTAATCCTTGTTCATTCTTCATCGTTCATTCTTCATTGATCATTGATCCTTGTTCATTCTTCATCGTTCCTTCTTCATTGATCATTGATCCTTGTTCATTCTTCATCGTCCATTCTTCATTGATCATTGATCCTTGTTCATTCTTCATCGTTCATTCGTCATTGATCATTGATCCTTGTTCATTCTTCATCGTTCATTCTTCATTGATCATTGATCCTTGTTCATTCTTCATCGTTTATTCTTCATTGAACATTGATCCTTGTTCATTCTTCATCGTTCATTTTTCATTGATCATTGATCCTTGTTCTTTCTTCATCGTTCATTCTTCATTGATCATTGATCCTTGTTCATTCTTCATCGTTCCTTCTTCATTGATCATTGATCCTTGTTCATTCTTCATCGTCCATTCGTCATTGACCATTGATCCTTGTTCATTCTTCATCGTTCATTCTTCATTGATCATTGATCGTGGTTCTTTCTTCATCGTTCATTTGTCATTGATCATTGATACTTGTTCATTCTTCATCGTTCATTCTTCATTGATCATTGATCCTTGTTCATTCTTCATCGTTTATTCTTCATTGATCATTGATCCTTGTTCATTCTTCATCGTTCATTCTTCATTTATCATTGATCCTTGTTCATTCTTCATCATTCTTTCTTCATTGAACATTGATCCTTGTTCATTCTTCATCGTTCATTCGTCATTGATCATCGATCCTTGTTTATTCTTCATCGTTCATTCTTCATTGATCATTGATCCTTGTTCATTCTTCATCGTTCATTCTTCATTGATCATTGATCCTTGTTCATTCTTCATCGTTCATTCTTCATTGATCATTGATCCTTGTTCATTCTTCATCGTTCATTCTTCATTGATCATTGATCCTTGTTCATTCTTCATCGTTCATTCTTCATTGATCTTTGATCCTTGTTCATTCTTAATCGTTCATTCGTTATTGATCATCGATCCTTGTTCATTCTTCATCGTTCACTCTTCATTGATCATTGATCCTTGTTCGTTCTTCATCGTTCATTCTTCATTTATCATTGATCCTTGTTCATTCTTCATCGTTCATTCTTCATTCATCATTGATCCTTGTTCATTCTTCATCGTTCTTTCTTCATTGATCATTGATCCTTGTTCATTCTTCATCGTTCCTTCTTCATTGATCATTTATCCTTGTTCATTCTTCATCGTCCATTCGTCATTGACCATTGATCCTTGTTCATTCTTCATCGTTCATTCTTCATTGATCATTGATCGTTGTTCTTTCTTCATCGTTCATTTGTCATTGATCATTGATACTTGTTCATTCTTCATCGTTCATTCTTCATTGATCATTGATCCTTGTTCATTCTTCATCGTTTATTCTTCATTGATCATTGATCCTTGTTCATTCTTCATCGTTCATTTTTCATTGATCATTGATCCTTGTTCTTTCTTCATCGTTCATTCTTCATTGATCATTGATCCTTGTTCATTCTTCATCGTTCCTTCTTCATTGATCATTGATCCTTGTTCATTCTTCATCGTCCATTCGTCATTGACCATTGATCCTTGTTCATTCTTCATCGTTCATTCTTCATTGATCATTGATCGTTGTTCTTTCTTCATCGTTCATTTGTCATTGATCATTGATACTTGTTCATTCTTCATTGATCATTGATCCTTGTTCATTCTTCATCGTTTATTCTTCATTGATCATTGATCCTTGTTCATTCTTCATCGTTCATTCTTCATTTATCATTGATCCTTGTTCATTCTTCATCATTCTTTCTTCATTGAACATTGATCCTTGTTCATTCTTCATCGTTCATTCGTCATTGATCATCCATCCTTGTTTATTCTTCATCGTTCATTCTTCATTGATCATTGATCCTTGTTCATTCTTCATCGTTCATTCTTCATTGATCATTGATCCTTGTTCATTCTTCATCGTTCATTCTTCATTGATCATTGATCCTTGTTCATTCTTCATCGTTCATTCTTCATTGATCATTGATCCTTGTTCATTCTTCATCGTTCATTCTTCATTGATCTTTGATCCTTGTTCATTCTTCATCGTTCATTCGTCATTGATCATTGATCCTTGTTCATTCTTAATCGTTCATTCGTTATTGATCATCGATCCTTGTTCATTCTTCATCGTTCACTCTTCATTGATCATTGATCCTTGTTCGTTCTTCATCGTTCATTCTTCATTTATCATTGATCCTTGTTCATTCTTCATCGTTCATTCTTCATTCATCATTGATCCTTGTTCATTCTTCATCGTTCTTTCTTCATTGATCATTGATCCTTGTTCATTCTTAATCGTTCATTCGTTATTGATCATCGATCCTTGTTCTCTCTTCATCCTTCATTCTTCATTGATCATTGATCCTTGTTCATTCTTCATCGTTCATTCTTCATTAATCATTGATCTTGTTCATTCTTCATCGTTCATTCGTCATTGACCATTAATCCTTGTTCATTCTTCATCGTTCATTCTTCATTGATCATTGATCCTTGTTCATTCTTCATCGTTCATTCTTTATTGACCATTGATCCTTGTTCATTCTTCATCATTCATTCTTCATTGATCATTGATCCCTGTTCATTCTTCATCGTTCATTCGTCATTGATCATTGCTCCTTGTTCATTCTTCATCGTTCATTCGTCATTGATCATTGATCCTTGTTCTTTCTTCATCGTTCATTCGTCATTGATCATGATCCTTGTTCATTCTTCATCGTTCATTCGTCATTGATCGTTTATCCTTGTTCTTTCTTCATCGTTCATTCGTCATTGATCATTGCTCCTTGATCATTCTTCATCGTTCATTCGTCATTGATCATTTATCCTTGTTCTTTCTTCATCGTTCATTCGTCATTGATCATTAATCCTTTTTCATTCTTCATCGTTCATTCGTCATTGATCATTAATCCTTGTTCATTCTTCATCGTTCATCATTCATTGATCATTGATCCTTGTTCATTCTTCATCGTTCATTCTTTATTGACCATTGATCCTTGTTCATTCTTCATCGTTCATTCTTTATTGACCATTGATCCTTGTTCTTTCTTCATCGTTCATTCGTCATTGATCATTGATCCTTGTTCATTCTTCATCGTTCATTTGTCATTGTTCATTGATCCTTGTTCATTCTTCATCGTACATTCGTCATTGATCATTGATCCTTGTTCATTCTTCATCATTCATTCTTCATTCATCATTGATCCTTGTTCATTCTTCATCGTTCGTTCTTCATTGATCATTGATCCTTGTTCATTCTTCATCGTTCCTTCTTCATTGATCATTGATCCTTGTTCATTCTTCATCGTTCATTCGTCATTGACCATTAATCCTTGTTCATTCTTCATCGTTCATTCTTCATTGATCATTGATCCTTGTTCATTCTTTATCGTTCCTTCTTCATTGATCATTGATCCTTGTTCATTCTTCATCGTCCATTCTTCATTGATCATTGATCCTTGTTCATTCTTCATCGTTCATTCGTCATTGATCATTGATCCTTGTTCATTCTTCATCGTTCATTCTTCATTGATCATTGATCCTTGTTCATTCTTCATCGTTTATTCTTCATTGATCATTGATCCTTGTGCATTCTTCATCGTTCATTTTTCATTGATCATTGATCCTTGTTCTTTCTTCATCGTTCATTCTTCATTGATCATTGATCCTTGTTCATTCTTCATCGTTCATTCTTCATTGATCATTGATCCCTGTTCATTCTTCATCGTTCATTCGTCATTGATCATTGCTCCTTGTTCATTCTTCATCGTTCATTCGTCATTGATCATTGATCCTTGTTCTTTCTTCATCGTTCATTCGTTATTGATCATCGATCCTTGTTCTCTCTTCATCGTTCATTCTTCATTGATCATTGATCCTTGTTCATTCTTCATCGTTCATTCTTCATTAATCATTGATCTTGTTCATTCTTCATCGTTCATTCGTCATTGACCATTAATCCTTGTTCATTCTTCATCGTTCATTCTTCATTGATCATTGATCCTTGTTCATTCTTCATCGTTCATTCTTTATTGACCATTGATCCTTGTTCATTCTTCATCATTCATTCTTCATTGATCATTGATCCCTGTTCATTCTTCATCGTTCATTCGTCATTGATCATTGCTCCTTGTTCATTCTTCATCGTTCATTCGTCATTGATCATTGATCCTTGTTCTTTCTTCATCGTTCATTCGTCATTGATCATGATCCTTGTTCATTCTTCATCGTTCATTCGTCATTGATCGTTTATCCTTGTTCTTTCTTCATCGTTCATTCGTCATTGATCATTGCTCCTTGATCATTCTTCATCGTTCATTCGTCATTGATCATTTATCCTTGTTCTTTCTTCATCGTTCATTCGTCATTGATCATTAATCCTTTTTCATTCTTCATCGTTCATTCGTCATTGATCATTAATCCTTGTTCATTCTTCATCGTTCATCATTCATTGATCATTGATCCTTGTTCATTCTTCATCGTTCATTCTTTATTGACCATTGATCCTTGTTCATTCTTCATCGTTCATTCTTTATTGACCATTGATCCTTGTTCTTTCTTCATCGTTCATTCGTCATTGATCATTGATCCTTGTTCATTCTTCATCGTTCATTTGTCATTGTTCATTGATCCTTGTTCATTCTTCATCGTACATTCGTCATTGATCATTGATCCTTGTTCATTCTTCATCATTCATTCTTCATTCATCATTGATCCTTGTTCATTCTTCATCGTTCGTTCTTCATTGATCATTGATCCTTGTTCATTCTTCATCGTTCCTTCTTCATTGATCATTGATCCTTGTTCATTCTTCATCGTTCATTCGTCATTGACCATTAATCCTTGTTCATTCTTCATCGTTCATTCTTCATTGATCATTGATCCTTGTTCATTCTTTATCGTTCCTTCTTCATTGATCATTGATCCTTGTTCATTCTTCATCGTCCATTCTTCATTGATCATTGATCCTTGTTCATTCTTCATCGTTCATTCGTCATTGATCATTGATCCTTGTTCATTCTTCATCGTTCATTCTTCATTGATCATTGATCCTTGTTCATTCTTCATCGTTTATTCTTCATTGATCATTGATCCTTGTGCATTCTTCATCGTTCATTTTTCATTGATCATTGATCCTTGTTCTTTCTTCATCGTTCATTCTTCATTGATCATTGATCCTTGTTCATTCTTCATCGTTCATTCTTCATTGATCATTGATCCCTGTTCATTCTTCATCGTTCATTCGTCATTGATCATTGCTCCTTGTTCATTCTTCATCGTTCATTCGTCATTGATCATTGATCCTTGTTCTTTCTTCATCGTTCATTCGTTATTGATCATCGATCCTTGTTCATTCTTCATCGTTCACTCTTCATTGATCATTGATCCTTGTTCGTTCTTCATCGTTCATTCTTCATTTATCATTGATCCTTGTTCATTCTTCATCGTTCATTCTTCATTCATCATTGATCCTTGTTCATTCTTCATCGTTCTTTCTTCATTGATCATTGATCCTTGTTCATTCTTAATCGTTCATTCGTTATTGATCATCGATCCTTGTTCTCTCTTCATCGTTCATTCTTCATTGATCATTGATCCTTGTTCATTCTTCATCGTTCATTCTTCATTAATCATTGATCTTGTTCATTCTTCATCGTTCATTCGTCATTGACCATTAATCCTTGTTCATTCTTCATCGTTCATTCTTCATTGATCATTGATCCTTGTTCATTCTTCATCGTTCATTCTTTATTGACCATTGATCCTTGTTCATTCTTCATCATTCATTCTTCATTGATCATTGATCCCTGTTCATTCTTCATCGTTCATTCGTCATTGATCATTGCTCCTTGTTCATTCTTCATCGTTCATTCGTCATTGATCATTGATCCTTGTTCTTTCTTCATCGTTCATTCGTCATTGATCATGATCCTTGTTCATTCTTCATCGTTCATTCGTCATTGATCGTTTATCCTTGTTCTTTCTTCATCGTTCATTCGTCATTGATCAATGCTCCTTGTTCATTCTTCATCGTTCATTCGTCATTGATCATTTATCCTTGTTCTTTCTTCATCGTTCATTCGTCATTGATCATTAATCCTTTTTCATTCTTCATCGTTCATTCGTCATTGATCATTAATCCTTGTTCATTCTTCATCGTTCATCATTCATTGATCATTGATCCTTGTTCATTCTTCATCGTTCATTCTTTATTGACCATTGATCCTTGTTCATTCTTCATCGTTCATTCTTTATTGACCATTGATCCTTGTTCTTTCTTCATCGTTCATTCGTCATTGATCATTGATCCTTGTTCATTCTTCATCGTTCATTTGTCATTGTTCATTGATCCTTGTTCATTCTTCATCGTACATTCGTCATTGATCATTGATCCTTGTTCATTCTTCATCATTCATTCTTCATTCATCATTGATCCTTGTTCATTCTTCATCGTTCGTTCTTCATTGATCATTGATCCTTGTTCATTCTTCATCGTTCCTTCTTCATTGATCATTGATCCTTGTTCATTCTTCATCGTTCATTCGTCATTGACCATTAATCCTTGTTCATTCTTCATCGTTCATTCTTCATTGATCATTGATCCTTGTTCATTCTTCATCGTTCCTTCTTCATTGATCATTGATCCTTGTTCATTCTTCATCGTCCATTCTTCATTGATCATTGATCCTTGTTCATTCTTCATCGTTCATTCGTCATTGATCATTGATCCTTGTTCATTCTTCATCGTTCATTCTTCATTGATCATTGATCCTTGTTAATTCTTCATCGTTTATTCTTCATTGATCATTGATCCTTGTTCATTCTTCATCGTTCATTTTTCATTGATCATTGATCCTTGTTCTTTCTTCATCGTTCATTCTTCATTGATCATTGATCCTTGTTCATTCTTCATCGTTCATTCTTCATTGATCATTGATCCCTGTTCATTCTTCATCGTTCATTCGTCATTGATCATTGCTCCTTGTTCATTCTTCATCGTTCATTCGTCATTGATCATTGATCCTTGTTCTTTCTTCATCGTTCATTCGTTATTGATCATCGATCCTTGTTCATTCTTCATCGTTCACTCTTCATTGATCATTGATCCTTGTTCGTTCTTCATCGTTCATTCTTCATTTATCATTGATCCTTGTTCATTCTTCATCGTTCATTCTTCATTCATCATTGATCCTTGTTCATTCTTCATCGTTCTTTCTTCATTGATCATTGATCCTTGTTCATTCTTAATCGTTCATTCGTTATTGATCATCGATCCTTGTTCTCTCTTCATCGTTCATTCTTCATTGATCATTGATCCTTGTTCATTCTTCATCGTTCATTCTTCATTAATCATTGATCTTGTTCATTCTTCATCGTTCATTCGTCATTGACCATTAATCCTTGTTCATTCTTCATCGTTCATTCTTCATTGATCATTGATCCTTGTTCATTCTTCATCGTTCATTCTTTATTGACCATTGATCCTTGTTCATTCTTCATCATTCATTCTTCATTGATCATTGATCCCTGTTCATTCTTCATCGTTCATTCGTCATTGATCATTGCTCCTTGTTCATTCTTCATCGTTCATTCGTCATTGATCATTGATCCTTGTTCTTTCTTCATCGTTCATTCGTCATTGATCATGATCCTTGTTCATTCTTCATCGTTCATTCTTCATTGATCATTCATCCTTGTTCATTCTTCATCGTTCTTTCTTCATTGATCATTGATCCTTGTTCATTCTTCATCGTTCCTTCTTCATTGATCATTGATCCTTGTTCATTCTTCATCGTTCATTCTTCATTGACCATTAATCCTTGTTCATTCTTCATCGTTCATTCTTCATTGATCATTGATCCTTGTTCATTCTTCATCGTTCCTTCTTCATTGATCATTGATCCTTGTTCATTCTTCATCGTCCATTCTTCATTGATCATTGATCCTTGTTCATTCTTCATCGTTCATTCGTCATTGATCATTGATCCTTGTTCATTCTTCATCGTTCATTCTTCATTGATCATTGATCCTTGTTCATTCTTCATCGTTTATTCTTCATTGATCATTGATCCTTGTTCATTCTTCATCGTTCATTTTTCATTGATCATTGATCCTTGTTCTTTCTTCATCGTTCATTCTTCATTGATCATTGATCCTTGTTCATTCTTCATCATTCATTCTTCATTGATCATTGATCCTTGTTCATTCTTCATCGTTCATTCTTCATTGACCATTAATCCTTGTTCATTCTTCATCGTTCATTCTTCATTGATCATTGATCCTTGTTCATTCTTCATCGTTCCTTCTTCATTGATCATTGATCCTTGTTCATTCTTCATCGTCCATTCTTCATTGATCATTGATCCTTGTTCATTCTTCATCGTTCTTTCTTCATTGATCATTGATCCTTGTTCATTCTTCATCGTTCCTTCTTCATTGATCATTGATCCTTGTTCATTCTTCATCGTTCATTCTTCATTGACCATTAATCCTTGTTCATTCTTCATCGTTCATTCTTCATTGATCATTGATCCTTGTTCATTCTTCATCGTTCCTTCTTCATTGATCATTGATCCTTGTTCATTCTTCATCGTCCATTCTTCATTGATCATTGATCCTTGTTCATTCTTCATCGTTCATTCGTCATTGATCATTGATCCTTGTTCATTCTTCATCGTTCATTCTTCATTGATCATTGATCCTTGTTCATTCTTCATCGTTTATTCTTCATTGAACATTGATCCTTGTTCATTCTTCATCGTTCATTTTTCATTGATCATTGATCCTTGTTCTTTCTTCATCGTTCATTCTTCATTGATCATTGATCCTTGTTCATTCTTCATCGTTCCTTCTTCATTGATCATTGATCCTTGTTCATTCTTCATCGTCCATTCGTCATTGACCATTGATCCTTGTTCATTCTTCATCGTTCATTCTTCATTGATCATTGATCGTGGTTCTTTCTTCATCGTTCATTTGTCATTGATCATTGATACTTGTTCATTCTTCATCGTTCATTCTTCATTGATCATTGATCCTTGTTCATTCTTCATCGTTTATTCTTCATTGATCATTGATCCTTGTTCATTCTTCATCGTTCATTCTTCATTTATCATTGATCCTTGTTCATTCTTCATCATTCTTTCTTCATTGAACATTGATCCTTGTTCATTCTTCATCGTTCATTCGTCATTGATCATCGATCCTTGTTTATTCTTCATCGTTCATTCTTCATTGATCATTGATCCTTGTTCATTCTTCATCGTTCATTCTTCATTGATCATTGATCCTTGTTCATTCTTCATCGTTCATTCTTCATTGATCATTGATCCTTGTTCATTCTTCATCGTTCATTCTTCATTGATCATTGATCCTTGTTCATTCTTCATCGTTCATTCTTCATTGATCTTTGATCCTTGTTCATTCTTAATCGTTCATTCGTTATTGATCATCGATCCTTGTTCATTCTTCATCGTTCACTCTTCATTGATCATTGATCCTTGTTCGTTCTTCATCGTTCATTCTTCATTTATCATTGATCCTTGTTCATTCTTCATCGTTCATTCTTCATTCATCATTGATCCTTGTTCATTCTTCATCGTTCTTTCTTCATTGATCATTGATCCTTGTTCATTCTTCATCGTTCCTTCTTCATTGATCATTTATCCTTGTTCATTCTTCATCGTCCATTCGTCATTGACCATTGATCCTTGTTCATTCTTCATCGTTCATTCTTCATTGATCATTGATCGTTGTTCTTTCTTCATCGTTCATTTGTCATTGATCATTGATACTTGTTCATTCTTCATCGTTCATTCTTCATTGATCATTGATCCTTGTTCATTCTTCATCGTTTATTCTTCATTGATCATTGATCCTTGTTCATTCTTCATCGTTCATTCTTCATTTATCATTGATCCTTGTTCATTCTTCATCATTCTTTCTTCATTGAACATTGATCCTTGTTCATTCTTCATCGTTCCTTCTTCATTGATCATTGATCCTTGTTCATTCTTCATCGTTCATTCTTCATTGACCATTAATCCTTGTTCATTCTTCATCGTTCATTCTTCATTGATCATTGATCCTTGTTCATTCTTCATCGTTCCTTCTTCATTGATCATTGATCCTTGTTCATTCTTCATCGTCCATTCTTCATTGATCATTGATCCTTGTTCATTCTTCATCGTTCATTCGTCATTGATCATTGATCCTTGTTCATTCTTCATCGTTCATTCTTCATTGATCATTGATCCTTGTTCATTCTTCATCGTTCCTTCTTCATTGATCATTGATCCTTGTTCATTCTTCATCGTCCATTCGTCATTGACCATTAATCCTTGTTCATTCTTCATCGTTCATTCTTCATTGATCATTGATCGTTGATCTTTCTTCATCGTTCATTTGTCATTGATCATTGATACTTGTTCATTCTTCATCGTTCATTCTTCATTGATCATTGATCCTTGTTCATTCTTCATCGTTCTTTCTTCATTGATCATTGCTCCTTGTTCATTCTTCATCGTTCATTCGTCATTGATCATTTATCCTTGTTCTTTCTTCATCGTTCATTCGTCATTGATCATTAATCCTTGTTCATTCTTCATCGTTCATTCGTCATTGATCATTGATCCTTGTTCATTCTTCATCGTTCATTCGTCATTGATCATTTATCCTTGTTCTTTCTTCATCGTTCATTCGTCATTGATCATTGATCGTTGTTCATTCTTCATCGTTCATTTGTCATTGTTCATTGATCCTTGTTCATTCTTCATCGTACATTCGTCATTGATCATTGATCCTTGTTCATTCTTCATCATTCATTCTTGATTCATCATTGATCCTTGTTCATTCTTCATCGTTCTTTCTTCATTGATCATTGATCCTTGTTCATTCTTCATCGTTCCTTCTTCATTGATCATTGATCCTTGTTCATTCTTCATCGTTCATTCGTCATTGACCATTAATCCTTGTTCATTCTTCATCGTTCATTCTTCATTGATCATTGATCCTTGTTCATTCTTCATCGTTCCTTCTTCATTGATCATTGAGCCTTGTTCATTCTTCATCGTCCATTCTTCATTGATCATTGATCCTTGTTCATTCTTCATCGTTCATTCGTCATTGATCATTGATCCTTGTTCATTCTTCATCGTTCATTCTTCATTGATCATTGATCCTTGTTCATTCTTCATCGTTTATTCTTCATTGAACATTGATCCTTGTTCATTCTTCATCGTTCATTTTTCATTGATCATTGATCCTTGTTCTTTCTTCATCGTTCATTCTTCATTGATCATTGATCCTTGTTCATTCTTCATCGTTCCTTCTTCATTGATCATTGATCCTTGTTCATTCTTCATCGTCCATTCGTCATTGACCATTGATCCTTGTTCATTCTTCATCGTTCATTCTTCATTGATCATTGATCGTGGTTCTTTCTTCATCGTTCATTTGTCATTGATCATTGATACTTGTTCATTCTTCATCGTTCATTCTTCATTGATCATTGATCCTTGTTCATTCTTCATCGTTTATTCTTCATTGATCATTGATCCTTGTTCATTCTTTATCGTTCCTTCTTCATTGATCATTGATCCTTGTTCATTCTTCATCGTCCATTCTTCATTGATCATTGATCCTTGTTCATTCTTCATCGTTCATTCGTCATTGATCATTGATCCTTGTTCATTCTTCATCGTTCATTCTTCATTGATCATTGATCCTTGTTCATTCTTCATCGTTTATTCTTCATTGATCATTGATCCTTGTGCATTCTTCATCGTTCATTTTTCATTGATCATTGATCCTTGTTCTTTCTTCATCGTTCATTCTTCATTGATCATTGATCCTTGTTCATTCTTCATCGTTCATTCTTCATTGATCATTGATCCCTGTTCATTCTTCATCGTTCATTCGTCATTGATCATTGCTCCTTGTTCATTCTTCATCGTTCATTCGTCATTGATCATTGATCCTTGTTCTTTCTTCATCGTTCATTCGTTATTGATCATCGATCCTTGTTCATTCTTCATCGTTCACTCTTCATTGATCATTGATCCTTGTTCGTTCTTCATCGTTCATTCTTCATTTATCATTGATCTTTGTTCATTCTTCATCGTTCATTCTTCATTCATCATTGATCCTTGTTCATTCTTCATCGTTCTTTCTTCATTGATCATTGATCCTTGTTCATTCTTAATCGTTCATTCGTTATTGATCATCGATCCTTGTTCTCTCTTCATCGTTCATTCTTCATTGATCATTGATCCTTGTTCATTCTTCATCGTTCATTCTTCATTAATCATTGATCTTGTTCATTCTTCATCGTTCATTCGTCATTGACCATTAATCCTTGTTCATTCTTCATCGTTCATTCTTCATTGATCATTGATCCTTGTTCATTCTTCATCGTTCATTCTTTATTGACCATTGATCCTTGTTCATTCTTCATCATTCATTCTTCATTGATCATTGATCCCTGTTCATTCTTCATCGTTCATTCGTCATTGATCATTGCTCCTTGTTCATTCTTCATCGTTCATTCGTCATTGATCATTGATCCTTGTTCTTTCTTCATCGTTCATTCGTCATTGATCATGATCCTTGTTCATTCTTCATCGTTCATTCGTCATTGATCGTTTATCCTTGTTCTTTCTTCATCGTTCATTCGTCATTGATCAATGCTCCTTGTTCATTCTTCATCGTTCATTCGTCATTGATCATTTATCCTTGTTCTTTCTTCATCGTTCATTCGTCATTGATCATTAATCCTTTTTCATTCTTCATCGTTCATTCGTCATTGATCATTAATCCTTGTTCATTCTTCATCGTTCATCATTCATTGATCATTGATCCTTGTTCATTCTTCATCGTTCATTCTTTATTGACCATTGATCCTTGTTCATTCTTCATCGTTCATTCTTTATTGACCATTGATCCTTGTTCTTTCTTCATCGTTCATTCGTCATTGATCATTGATCCTTGTTCATTCTTCATCGTTCATTTGTCATTGTTCATTGATCCTTGTTCATTCTTCATCGTACATTCGTCATTGATCATTGATCCTTGTTCATTCTTCATCATTCATTCTTCATTCATCATTGATCCTTGTTCATTCTTCATCGTTCGTTCTTCATTGATCATTGATCCTTGTTCATTCTTCATCGTTCCTTCTTCATTGATCATTGATCCTTGTTCATTCTTCATCGTTCATTCGTCATTGACCATTAATCCTTGTTCATTCTTCATCGTTCATTCTTCATTGATCATTGATCCTTGTTCATTCTTCATCGTTCCTTCTTCATTGATCATTGATCCTTGTTCATTCTTCATCGTCCATTCTTCATTGATCATTGATCCTTGTTCATTCTTCATCGTTCATTCGTCATTGATCATTGATCCTTGTTCATTCTTCATCGTTCATTCTTCATTGATCATTGATCCTTGTTAATTCTTCATCGTTTATTCTTCATTGATCATTGATCCTTGTTCATTCTTCATCGTTCATTTTTCATTGATCATTGATCCTTGTTCTTTCTTCATCGTTCATTCTTCATTGATCATTGATCCTTGTTCATTCTTCATCGTTCATTCTTCATTGATCATTGATCCCTGTTCATTCTTCATCGTTCATTCGTCATTGATCATTGCTCCTTGTTCATTCTTCATCGTTCATTCGTCATTGATCATTGATCCTTGTTCTTTCTTCATCGTTCATTCGTTATTGATCATCGATCCTTGTTCATTCTTCATCGTTCACTCTTCATTGATCATTGATCCTTGTTCGTTCTTCATCGTTCATTCTTCATTTATCATTGATCCTTGTTCATTCTTCATCGTTCATTCTTCATTCATCATTGATCCTTGTTCATTCTTCATCGTTCTTTCTTCATTGATCATTGATCCTTGTTCATTCTTAATCGTTCATTCGTTATTGATCATCGATCCTTGTTCTCTCTTCATCGTTCATTCTTCATTGATCATTGATCCTTGTTCATTCTTCATCGTTCATTCTTCATTAATCATTGATCTTGTTCATTCTTCATCGTTCATTCGTCATTGACCATTAATCCTTGTTCATTCTTCATCGTTCATTCTTCATTGATCATTGATCCTTGTTCATTCTTCATCGTTCATTCTTTATTGACCATTGATCCTTGTTCATTCTTCATCATTCATTCTTCATTGATCATTGATCCCTGTTCATTCTTCATCGTTCATTCGTCATTGATCATTGCTCCTTGTTCATTCTTCATCGTTCATTCGTCATTGATCATTGATCCTTGTTCTTTCTTCATCGTTCATTCGTCATTGATCATGATCCTTGTTCATTCTTCATCGTTCATTCTTCATTGATCATTCATCCTTGTTCATTCTTCATCGTTCTTTCTTCATTGATCATTGATCCTTGTTCATTCTTCATCGTTCCTTCTTCATTGATCATTGATCCTTGTTCATTCTTCATCGTTCATTCTTCATTGACCATTAATCCTTGTTCATTCTTCATCGTTCATTCTTCATTGATCATTGATCCTTGTTCATTCTTCATCGTTCCTTCTTCATTGATCATTGATCCTTGTTCATTCTTCATCGTCCATTCTTCATTGATCATTGATCCTTGTTCATTCTTCATCGTTCATTCGACATTGATCATTGATCCTTGTTCATTCTTCATCGTTCATTCTTCATTGATCATTGATCCTTGTTCATTCTTCATCGTTTATTCTTCATTGATCATTGATCCTTGTTCATTCTTCATCGTTCATTTTTCATTGATCATTGATCCTTGTTCTTTCTTCATCGTTCATTCTTCATTGATCATTGATCCTTGTTCATTCTTCATCATTCATTCTTCATTGATCATTGATCCTTGTTCATTCTTCATCGTTCATTCTTCATTGACCATTAATCCTTGTTCATTCTTCATCGTTCATTCTTCATTGATCATTGATCCTTGTTCATTCTTCATCGTTCCTTCTTCATTGATCATTGATCCTTGTTCATTCTTCATCGTCCATTCTTCATTGATCATTGATCCTTGTTCATTCTTCATCGTTCTTTCTTCATTGATCATTGATCCTTGTTCATTCTTCATCGTTCCTTCTTCATTGATCATTGATCCTTGTTCATTCTTCATCGTTCATTCTTCATTGACCATTAATCCTTGTTCATTCTTCATCGTTCATTCTTCATTGATCATTGATCCTTGTTCATTCTTCATCGTTCCTTCTTCATTGATCATTGATCCTTGTTCATTCTTCATCGTCCATTCTTCATTGATCATTGATCCTTGTTCATTCTTCATCGTTCATTCGTCATTGATCATTGATCCTTGTTCATTCTTCATCGTTCATTCTTCATTGATCATTGATCCTTGTTCATTCTTCATCGTTTATTCTTCATTGAACATTGATCCTTGTTCATTCTTCATCGTTCATTTTTCATTGATCATTGATCCTTGTTCTTTCTTCATCGTTCATTCTTCATTGATCATTGATCCTTGTTCATTCTTCATCGTTCCTTCTTCATTGATCATTGATCCTTGTTCATTCTTCATCGTCCATTCGTCATTGACCATTGATCCTTGTTCATTCTTCATCGTTCATTCGTCATTGATCATTTATCCTTGTTCTTTCTTCATCGTTCATTCGTCATTGATCATTGATCGTTGTTCATTCTTCATCGTTCATTTGTCATTGTTCATTGATCCTTGTTCATTCTTCATCGTACATTCGTCATTGATCATTGATCCTTGTTCATTCTTCATCATTCATTCTTGATTCATCATTGATCCTTGTTCATTCTTCATCGTTCTTTCTTCATTGATCATTGATCCTTGTTCATTCTTCATCGTTCCTTCTTCATTGATCATTGATCCTTGTTCATTCTTCATCGTTCATTCGTCATTGACCATTAATCCTTGTTCATTCTTCATCGTTCATTCTTCATTGATCATTGATCCTTGTTCATTCTTCATCGTTCCTTCTTCATTGATCATTGAGCCTTGTTCATTCTTCATCGTCCATTCTTCATTGATCATTGATCCTTGTTCATTCTTCATCGTTCATTCGTCATTGATCATTGATCCTTGTTCATTCTTCATCGTTCATTCTTCATTGATCATTGATCCTTGTTCATTCTTCATCGTTTATTCTTCATTGAACATTGATCCTTGTTCATTCTTCATCGTTCATTTTTCATTGATCATTGATCCTTGTTCTTTCTTCATCGTTCATTCTTCATTGATCATTGATCCTTGTTCATTCTTCATCGTTCCTTCTTCATTGATCATTGATCCTTGTTCATTCTTCATCGTCCATTCGTCATTGACCATTGATCCTTGTTCATTCTTCATCGTTCATTCTTCATTGATCATTGATCGTGGTTCTTTCTTCATCGTTCATTTGTCATTGATCATTGATACTTGTTCATTCTTCATCGTTCATTCTTCATTGATCATTGATCCTTGTTCATTCTTCATCGTTTATTCTTCATTGATCATTGATCCTTGTTCATTCTTTATCGTTCCTTCTTCATTGATCATTGATCCTTGTTCATTCTTCATCGTCCATTCTTCATTGATCATTGATCCTTGTTCATTCTTCATCGTTCATTCGTCATTGATCATTGATCCTTGTTCATTCTTCATCGTTCATTCTTCATTGATCATTGATCCTTGTTCATTCTTCATCGTTTATTCTTCATTGATCATTGATCCTTGTGCATTCTTCATCGTTCATTTTTCATTGATCATTGATCCTTGTTCTTTCTTCATCGTTCATTCTTCATTGATCATTGATCCTTGTTCATTCTTCATCGTTCATTCTTCATTGATCATTGATCCCTGTTCATTCTTCATCGTTCATTCGTCATTGATCATTGCTCCTTGTTCATTCTTCATCGTTCATTCGTCATTGATCATTGATCCTTGTTCTTTCTTCATCGTTCATTCGTTATTGATCATCGATCCTTGTTCATTCTTCATCGTTCACTCTTCATTGATCATTGATCCTTGTTCGTTCTTCATCGTTCATTCTTCATTTATCATTGATCTTTGTTCATTCTTCATCGTTCATTCTTCATTCATCATTGATCCTTGTTCATTCTTCATCGTTCTTTCTTCATTGATCATTGATCCTTGTTCATTCTTAATCGTTCATTCGTTATTGATCATCGATCCTTGTTCTCTCTTCATCGTTCATTCTTCATTGATCATTGATCCTTGTTCATTCTTCATCGTTCATTCTTCATTAATCATTGATCTTGTTCATTCTTCATCGTTCATTCGTCATTGACCATTAATCCTTGTTCATTCTTCATCGTTCATTCTTCATTGATCATTGATCCTTGTTCATTCTTCATCGTTCATTCTTTATTGACCATTGATCCTTGTTCATTCTTCATCATTCATTCTTCATTGATCATTGATCCCTGTTCATTCTTCATCGTTCATTCGTCATTGATCATTGCTCCTTGTTCATTCTTCATCGTTCATTCGTCATTGATCATTGATCCTTGTTCTTTCTTCATCGTTCATTCGTCATTGATCATGATCCTTGTTCATTCTTCATCGTTCATTCGTCATTGATCGTTTATCCTTGTTCTTTCTTCATCGTTCATTCGTCATTGATCAATGCTCCTTGTTCATTCTTCATCGTTCATTCGTCATTGATCATTTATCCTTGTTCTTTCTTCATCGTTCATTCGTCATTGATCATTAATCCTTTTTCATTCTTCATCGTTCATTCGTCATTGATCATTAATCCTTGTTCATTCTTCATCGTTCATCATTCATTGATCATTGATCCTTGTTCATTCTTCATCGTTCATTCTTTATTGACCATTGATCCTTGTTCATTCTTCATCGTTCATTCTTTATTGACCATTGATCCTTGTTCTTTCTTCATCGTTCATTCGTCATTGATCATTGATCCTTGTTCATTCTTCATCGTTCATTTGTCATTGTTCATTGATCCTTGTTCATTCTTCATCGTACATTCGTCATTGATCATTGATCCTTGTTCATTCTTCATCATTCATTCTTCATTCATCATTGATCCTTGTTCATTCTTCATCGTTCGTTCTTCATTGATCATTGATCCTTGTTCATTCTTCATCGTTCCTTCTTCATTGATCATTGATCCTTGTTCATTCTTCATCGTTCATTCGTCATTGACCATTAATCCTTGTTCATTCTTCATCGTTCATTCTTCATTGATCATTGATCCTTGTTCATTCTTCATCGTTCCTTCTTCATTGATCATTGATCCTTGTTCATTCTTCATCGTCCATTCTTCATTGATCATTGATCCTTGTTCATTCTTCATCGTTCATTCGTCATTGATCATTGATCCTTGTTCATTCTTCATCGTTCATTCTTCATTGATCATTGATCCTTGTTAATTCTTCATCGTTTATTCTTCATTGATCATTGATCCTTGTTCATTCTTCATCGTTCATTTTTCATTGATCATTGATCCTTGTTCTTTCTTCATCGTTCATTCTTCATTGATCATTGATCCTTGTTCATTCTTCATCGTTCATTCTTCATTGATCATTGATCCCTGTTCATTCTTCATCGTTCATTCGTCATTGATCATTGCTCCTTGTTCATTCTTCATCGTTCATTCGTCATTGATCATTGATCCTTGTTCTTTCTTCATCGTTCATTCGTTATTGATCATCGATCCTTGTTCATTCTTCATCGTTCACTCTTCATTGATCATTGATCCTTGTTCGTTCTTCATCGTTCATTCTTCATTTATCATTGATCCTTGTTCATTCTTCATCGTTCATTCTTCATTCATCATTGATCCTTGTTCATTCTTCATCGTTCTTTCTTCATTGATCATTGATCCTTGTTCATTCTTAATCGTTCATTCGTTATTGATCATCGATCCTTGTTCTCTCTTCATCGTTCATTCTTCATTGATCATTGATCCTTGTTCATTCTTCATCGTTCATTCTTCATTAATCATTGATCTTGTTCATTCTTCATCGTTCATTCGTCATTGACCATTAATCCTTGTTCATTCTTCATCGTTCATTCTTCATTGATCATTGATCCTTGTTCATTCTTCATCGTTCATTCTTTATTGACCATTGATCCTTGTTCATTCTTCATCATTCATTCTTCATTGATCATTGATCCCTGTTCATTCTTCATCGTTCATTCGTCATTGATCATTGCTCCTTGTTCATTCTTCATCGTTCATTCGTCATTGATCATTGATCCTTGTTCTTTCTTCATCGTTCATTCGTCATTGATCATGATCCTTGTTCATTCTTCATCGTTCATTCTTCATTGATCATTCATCCTTGTTCATTCTTCATCGTTCTTTCTTCATTGATCATTGATCCTTGTTCATTCTTCATCGTTCCTTCTTCATTGATCATTGATCCTTGTTCATTCTTCATCGTTCATTCTTCATTGACCATTAATCCTTGTTCATTCTTCATCGTTCATTCTTCATTGATCATTGATCCTTGTTCATTCTTCATCGTTCCTTCTTCATTGATCATTGATCCTTGTTCATTCTTCATCGTCCATTCTTCATTGATCATTGATCCTTGTTCATTCTTCATCGTTCATTCGACATTGATCATTGATCCTTGTTCATTCTTCATCGTTCATTCTTCATTGATCATTGATCCTTGTTCATTCTTCATCGTTTATTCTTCATTGATCATTGATCCTTGTTCATTCTTCATCGTTCATTTTTCATTGATCATTGATCCTTGTTCTTTCTTCATCGTTCATTCTTCATTGATCATTGATCCTTGTTCATTCTTCATCATTCATTCTTCATTGATCATTGATCCTTGTTCATTCTTCATCGTTCATTCTTCATTGACCATTAATCCTTGTTCATTCTTCATCGTTCATTCTTCATTGATCATTGATCCTTGTTCATTCTTCATCGTTCCTTCTTCATTGATCATTGATCCTTGTTCATTCTTCATCGTCCATTCTTCATTGATCATTGATCCTTGTTCATTCTTCATCGTTCTTTCTTCATTGATCATTGATCCTTGTTCATTCTTCATCGTTCCTTCTTCATTGATCATTGATCCTTGTTCATTCTTCATCGTTCATTCTTCATTGACCATTAATCCTTGTTCATTCTTCATCGTTCATTCTTCATTGATCATTGATCCTTGTTCATTCTTCATCGTTCCTTCTTCATTGATCATTGATCCTTGTTCATTCTTCATCGTCCATTCTTCATTGATCATTGATCCTTGTTCATTCTTCATCGTTCATTCGTCATTGATCATTGATCCTTGTTCATTCTTCATCGTTCATTCTTCATTGATCATTGATCCTTGTTCATTCTTCATCGTTTATTCTTCATTGAACATTGATCCTTGTTCATTCTTCATCGTTCATTTTTCATTGATCATTGATCCTTGTTCTTTCTTCATCGTTCATTCTTCATTGATCATTGATCCTTGTTCATTCTTCATCGTTCCTTCTTCATTGATCATTGATCCTTGTTCATTCTTCATCGTCCATTCGTCATTGACCATTGATCCTTGTTCATTCTTCATCGTTCATTCTTCATTGATCATTGATCGTGGTTCTTTCTTCATCGTTCATTTGTCATTGATCATTGATACTTGTTCATTCTTCATCGTTCATTCTTCATTGATCATTGATCCTTGTTCATTCTTCATCGTTTATTCTTCATTGATCATTGATCCTTGTTCATTCTTCATCGTTCATTCTTCATTTATCATTGATCCTTGTTCATTCTTCATCATTCTTTCTTCATTGAACATTGATCCTTGTTCATTCTTCATCGTTCATTCGTCATTGATCATCGATCCTTGTTTATTCTTCATCGTTCATTCTTCATTGATCATTGATCCTTGTTCATTCTTCATCGTTCATTCTTCATTGATCATTGATCCTTGTTCATTCTTCATCGTTCATTCTTCATTGATCATTGATCCTTGTTCATTCTTCATCGTTCATTCTTCATTGATCATTGATCCTTGTTCATTCTTCATCGTTCATTCTTCATTGATCTTTGATCCTTGTTCATTCTTAATCGTTCATTCGTTATTGATCATCGATCCTTGTTCATTCTTCATCGTTCACTCTTCATTGATCATTGATCCTTGTTCGTTCTTCATCGTTCATTCTTCATTTATCATTGATCCTTGTTCATTCTTCATCGTTCATTCTTCATTCATCATTGATCCTTGTTCATTCTTCATCGTTCTTTCTTCATTGATCATTGATCCTTGTTCATTCTTCATCGTTCCTTCTTCATTGATCATTTATCCTTGTTCATTCTTCATCGTCCATTCGTCATTGACCATTGATCCTTGTTCATTCTTCATCGTTCATTCTTCATTGATCATTGATCGTTGTTCTTTCTTCATCGTTCATTTGTCATTGATCATTGATACTTGTTCATTCTTCATCGTTCATTCTTCATTGATCATTGATCCTTGTTCATTCTTCATCGTTTATTCTTCATTGATCATTGATCCTTGTTCATTCTTCATCGTTCATTCTTCATTTATCATTGATCCTTGTTCATTCTTCATCATTCTTTCTTCATTGAACATTGATCCTTGTTCATTCTTCATCGTTCCTTCTTCATTGATCATTGATCCTTGTTCATTCTTCATCGTTCATTCTTCATTGACCATTAATCCTTGTTCATTCTTCATCGTTCATTCTTCATTGATCATTGATCCTTGTTCATTCTTCATCGTTCCTTCTTCATTGATCATTGATCCTTGTTCATTCTTCATCGTCCATTCTTCATTGATCATTGATCCTTGTTCATTCTTCATCGTTCATTCGTCATTGATCATTGATCCTTGTTCATTCTTCATCGTTCATTCTTCATTGATCATTGATCCTTGTTCATTCTTCATCGTTCCTTCTTCATTGATCATTGATCCTTGTTCATTCTTCATCGTCCATTCGTCATTGACCATTAATCCTTGTTCATTCTTCATCGTTCATTCTTCATTGATCATTGATCGTTGATCTTTCTTCATCGTTCATTTGTCATTGATCATTGATACTTGTTCATTCTTCATCGTTCATTCTTCATTGATCATTGATCCTTGTTCATTCTTCATCGTTCTTTCTTCATTGATCATTGCTCCTTGTTCATTCTTCATCGTTCATTCGTCATTGATCATTTATCCTTGTTCTTTCTTCATCGTTCATTCGTCATTGATCATTAATCCTTGTTCATTCTTCATCGTTCATTCGTCATTGATCATTGATCCTTGTTCATTCTTCATCGTTCATTCGTCATTGATCATTTATCCTTGTTCTTTCTTCATCGTTCATTCGTCATTGATCATTGATCGTTGTTCATTCTTCATCGTTCATTTGTCATTGTTCATTGATCCTTGTTCATTCTTCATCGTACATTCGTCATTGATCATTGATCCTTGTTCATTCTTCATCATTCATTCTTGATTCATCATTGATCCTTGTTCATTCTTCATCGTTCTTTCTTCATTGATCATTGATCCTTGTTCATTCTTCATCGTTCCTTCTTCATTGATCATTGATCCTTGTTCATTCTTCATCGTTCATTCGTCATTGACCATTAATCCTTGTTCATTCTTCATCGTTCATTCTTCATTGATCATTGATCCTTGTTCATTCTTCATCGTTCCTTCTTCATTGATCATTGAGCCTTGTTCATTCTTCATCGTCCATTCTTCATTGATCATTGATCCTTGTTCATTCTTCATCGTTCATTCGTCATTGATCATTGATCCTTGTTCATTCTTCATCGTTCATTCTTCATTGATCATTGATCCTTGTTCATTCTTCATCGTTTATTCTTCATTGAACATTGATCCTTGTTCATTCTTCATCGTTCATTTTTCATTGATCATTGATCCTTGTTCTTTCTTCATCGTTCATTCTTCATTGATCATTGATCCTTGTTCATTCTTCATCGTTCCTTCTTCATTGATCATTGATCCTTGTTCATTCTTCATCGTCCATTCGTCATTGACCATTGATCCTTGTTCATTCTTCATCGTTCATTCTTCATTGATCATTGATCGTGGTTCTTTCTTCATCGTTCATTTGTCATTGATCATTGATACTTGTTCATTCTTCATCGTTCATTCTTCATTGATCATTGATCCTTGTTCATTCTTCATCGTTTATTCTTCATTGATCATTGATCCTTGTTCATTCTTCATCGTTCATTCTTCATTTATCATTGATCCTTGTTCATTCTTCATCATTCTTTCTTCATTGAACATTGATCCTTGTTCATTCTTCATCGTTCATTCGTCATTGATCATCGATCCTTGTTTATTCTTCATCGTTCATTCTTCATTGATCATTGATCCTTGTTCATTCTTCATCGTTCATTCTTCATTGATCATTGATCCTTGTTCATTCTTCATCGTTCATTCTTCATTGATCATTGATCCTTGTTCATTCTTCATCGTTCATTCTTCATTGATCATTGATCCTTGTTCATTCTTCATCGTTCATTCTTCATTGATCTTTGATCCTTGTTCATTCTTCATCGTTCATTCGTCATTGATCATTGATCCTTGTTCATTCTTAATCGTTCATTCGTTATTGATCATCGATCCTTGTTCATTCTTCATCGTTCACTCTTCATTGATCATTGATCCTTGTTCGTTCTTCATCGTTCATTCTTCATTTATCATTGATCCTTGTTCATTCTTCATCGTTCATTCTTCATTCATCATTGATCCTTGTTCATTCTTCATCGTTCTTTCTTCATTGATCATTGATCCTTGTTCATTCTTAATCGTTCATTCGTTATTGATCATCGATCCTTGTTCTCTCTTCATCGTTCATTCTTCATTGATCATTGATCCTTGTTCATTCTTCATCGTTCATTCTTCATTAATCATTGATCTTGTTCATTCTTCATCGTTCATTCGTCATTGACCATTAATCGTTGTTCATTCTTCATCGTTCATTCTTCATTGATCATTGATCCTTGTTCATTCTTCATCGTTCATTCTTTATTGACCATTGATCCTTGTTCATTCTTCATCATTCATTCTTCATTGATCATTGATCCCTGTTCATTCTTCATCGTTCATTCGTCATTGATCATTGCTCCTTGTTCATTCTTCATCGTTCATTCGTCATTGATCATTGATCCTTGTTCTTTCTTCATCGTTCATTCGTCATTGATCATGATCCTTGTTCATTCTTCATCGTTTATTCTTCATTGATCATTGATCCTTGTTCATTCTTCATCGTTTATTCTTCATTGATCATTGATCCTTGTTCATTCTTCATCGTTCATTCTTCATTTATCATTGATCCTTGTTCATTCTTCATCATTCTTTCTTCATTGAACATTGATCCTTGTTCATTCTTCATCGTTCATTCGTCATTGATCATCGATCCTTGTTTATTCTTCATCGTTCATTCTTCATTGATCATTGATCCTTGTTCATTCTTCATCGTTCATTCTTCATTGATCATTGATCCTTGTTCATTCTTCATCGTTCATTCTTCATTGATCATTGATCCTTGTTCATTCTTCATCGTTCATTCTTCATTGATCATTGATCCTTGTTCATTCTTCATCGTTCATTTTTCATTGATCTTTGATCCTTGTTCATTCTTCATCGTTCATTCTTCATTGATCATTGATCCTTGTTCATTCTTCATCGTTCATTCTTCATTGATCATTGATCCTTGTTCATTCTTCATCGTTCATTCTTCATTGATCATTGATCCTTGTTCATTCTTCATCGTTCATTCTTCATTGATCTTTGATCGTTGTTCTTTCTCTATCGTTCATTTGTCATTGATCATTGATACTTGTTCATTCTTCATCGTTCATTCTTCATTGATCATTGATCCTTGTTCATTCTTCATCGTTTATTCTTCATTGATCATTGATCCTTGTTCATTCTTCATCGTTCATTCTTCATTTATCATTGATCCTTGTTCATTCTTCATCATTCTTTCTTCATTGAACATTGATCCTTGTTCATTCTTCATCGTTCATTCGTCATTGATCATCGATCCTTGTTTATTCTTCATCGTTCATTCTTCATTGATCATTGATCCTTGTTCATTCTTCATCGTTCATTCTTCATTGATCATTGATCCTTGTTCATTCTTCATCGTTCATTCTTCATTGATCATTGATCCTTGTTCATTCTTCATCGTTCATTCTTCATTGATCATTGATCCTTGTTCATTCTTCATCGTTCATTCTTCATTGATCTTTGATCCTTGTTCATTCTTCATCGTTCATTCGTCATTGATCATTGATCCTTGTTCATTCTTAATCGTTCATTCGTTATTGATCATCGATCCTTGTTCATTCTTCATCGTTCACTCTTCATTGATCATTGATCCTTGTTCGTTCTTCATCGTTCATTCTTCATTTATCATTGATCCTTGTTCATTCTTCATCGTTCATTCTTCATTCATCATTGATCCTTGTTCATTCTTCATCGTTCATTCGTCATTGACCATTAATCCTTGTTCATTCTTCATCGTTCATTCTTCATTGATCATTGATCCTTGTTCATTCTTCATCGTTCATTCTTTATTGACCATTGATCCTTGTTCATTCTTCATCATTCATTCTTCATTGATCATTGATCCCTGTTCATTCTTCATCGTTCATTCGTCATTGATCATTGCTCCTTGTTCATTCTTCATCGTTCATTCGTCATTGATCATTGATCCTTGTTCTTTCTTCATCGTTCATTCGTCATTGATCATGATCCTTGTTCATTCTTCATCGTTCATTCTTCATTTATCATTGATCCTTGTTCATTCTTCATCGTTCATTCTTCATTCATCATTGATCCTTGTTCATTCTTCATCGTTCTTTCTTCATTGATCATTGATCCTTGTTCATTCTTAATCGTTCATTCGTTATTGATCATCGATCCTTGTTCTCTCTTCATCGTTCATTCTTCATTGATCATTGATCCTTGTTCATTCTTCATCGTTCATTCTTCATTAATCATTGATCTTGTTCATTCTTCATCGTTCATTCGTCATTGACCATTAATCCTTGTTCATTCTTCATCGTTCATTCTTCATTGATCATTGATCCTTGTTCATTCTTCATCGTTCATTCTTTATTGACCATTGATCCTTGTTCATTCTTCATCATTCATTCTTCATTGATCATTGATCCCTGTTCATTCTTCATCGTTCATTCGTCATTGATCATTGCTCCTTGTTCATTCTTCATCGTTCATTCGTCATTGATCATTGATCCTTGTTCTTTCTTCATCGTTCATTCGTCATTGATCATGATCCTTGTTCATTCTTCATCGTTTATTCTTCATTGATCATTGATCCTTGTTCATTCTTCATCGTTTATTCTTCATTGATCATTGATCCTTGTTCATTCTTCATCGTTCATTCTTCATTTATCATTGATCCTTGTTCATTCTTCATCATTCTTTCTTCATTGAACATTGATCCTTGTTCATTCTTCATCGTTCATTCGTCATTGATCATCGATCCTTGTTTATTCTTCATCGTTCATTCTTCATTGATCATTGATCCTTGTTCATTCTTCATCGTTCATTCTTCATTGATCATTGATCCTTGTTCATTCTTCATCGTTCATTCTTCATTGATCATTGATCCTTGTTCATTCTTCATCGTTCATTCTTCATTGATCATTGATCCTTGTTCATTCTTCATCGTTCATTCTTCATTGATCTTTGATCCTTGTTCATTCTTCATCGTTCATTCTTCATTGATCATTGATCCTTGTTCATTCTTCATCGTTCATTCTTCATTGATCATTGATCCTTGTTCATTCTTCATCGTTCATTCTTCATTGATCATTGATCCTTGTTCATTCTTCATCGTTCATTCTTCATTGATCTTTGATCGTTGTTCTTTCTCTATCGTTCATTTGTCATTGATCATTGATACTTGTTCATTCTTCATCGTTCATTCTTCATTGATCATTGATCCTTGTTCATTCTTCATCGTTTATTCTTCATTGATCATTGATCCTTGTTCATTCTTCATCGTTCATTCTTCATTTATCATTGATCCTTGTTCATTCTTCATCATTCTTTCTTCATTGAACATTGATCCTTGTTCATTCTTCATCGTTCATTCGTCATTGATCATCGATCCTTGTTTATTCTTCATCGTTCATTCTTCATTGATCATTGATCCTTGTTCATTCTTCATCGTTCATTCTTCATTGATCATTGATCCTTGTTCATTCTTCATCGTTCATTCTTCATTGATCATTGATCCTTGTTCATTCTTCATCGTTCATTCTTCATTGATCATTGATCCTTGTTCATTCTTCATCGTTCATTCTTCATTGATCTTTGATCCTTGTTCATTCTTCATCGTTCATTCGTCATTGATCATTGATCCTTGTTCATTCTTAATCGTTCATTCGTTATTGATCATCGATCCTTGTTCATTCTTCATCGTTCACTCTTCATTGATCATTGATCCTTGTTCGTTCTTCATCGTTCATTCTTCATTTATCATTGATCCTTGTTCATTCTTCATCGTTCATTCTTCATTCATCATTGATCCTTGTTCATTCTTCATCGTTCATTCGTCATTGACCATTAATCCTTGTTCATTCTTCATCGTTCATTCTTCATTGATCATTGATCCTTGTTCATTCTTCATCGTTCATTCTTTATTGACCATTGATCCTTGTTCATTCTTCATCATTCATTCTTCATTGATCATTGATCCCTGTTCATTCTTCATCGTTCATTCGTCATTGATCATTGCTCCTTGTTCATTCTTCATCGTTCATTCGTCATTGATCATTGATCCTTGTTCTTTCTTCATCGTTCATTCGTCATTGATCATGATCCTTGTTCATTCTTCATCGTTTATTCTTCATTGATCATTGATCCTTGTTCATTCTTCATCGTTTATTCTTCATTGATCATTGATCCTTGTTCATTCTTCATCGTTCATTCTTCATTTATCATTGATCCTTGTTCATTCTTCATCATTCTTTCTTCATTGAACATTGATCCTTGTTCATTCTTCATCGTTCATTCGTCATTGATCATCGATCCTTATTTATTCTTCATCGTTCATTCTTCATTGATCATTGATCCTTGTTCATTCTTCATCGTTCATTCTTCATTGATCATGGATCCTTGTTCATTCTTCATCGTTCATTCTTCATTGATCATTGATCCTTGTTCATTCTTCATCGTTCATTCTTCATTGATCATTGATCCTTGTTCATTCTTCATCGTTCATTCTTCATTGATCTTTGATCCTTGTTCATTCTTCATCGTTCATTCGTCATTGATCATTGATCCTTGTTCATTCTTAATCGTTCATTCGTTATTGATCATCGATCCTTGTTCATTCTTCATCGTTCATTCTTCATTGATCATTGATCCTTGTTCGTTCTTCATCGTTCATTCTTCATTTATCATTGATCCTTGTTCATTCTTCATCGTTCATTCGTCATTGATCATTGATCCTTGTTCATTCTTCATCGTTCATTCTTCATTGATCATTGATCCTTGTTCATTCTTCATCGTTCATTCTTCATTGATCATTGATCCTTGTTCATTCTTCATCGTTCATTCTTCATTGATCTTTGATCGTTGTTCTTTCTCTATCGTTCATTTGTCATTGATCATTGATACTTGTTCATTCTTCATCGTTCATTCTTCATTGATCATTGATCCTTGTTCATTCTTCATCGTTTATTCTTCATTGATCATTGATCCTTGTTCATTCTTCATCGTTCATTCTTCATTTATCATTGATCCTTGTTCATTCTTCATCATTCTTTCTTCATTGAACATTGATCCTTGTTCATTCTTCATCGTTCATTCGTCATTGATCATCGATCCTTGTTTATTCTTCATCGTTCATTCTTCATTGATCATTGATCCTTGTTCATTCTTCATCGTTCATTCTTCATTGATCATTGATCCTTGTTCATTCTTCATCGTTCATTCTTCATTGATCATTGATCCTTGTTCATTCTTCATCGTTCATTCTTCATTGATCATTGATCCTTGTTCATTCTTCATCGTTCATTCTTCATTGATCTTTGATCCTTGTTCATTCTTCATCGTTCATTCGTCATTGATCATTGATCCTTGTTCATTCTTAATCGTTCATTCGTTATTGATCATCGATCCTTGTTCATTCTTCATCGTTCATTCTTCATTGATCATTGATCCTTGTTCGTTCTTCATCGTTCATTCTTCATTTATCATTGATCCTTGTTCATTCTTCATCGTTCGTTCTTCATTAATCATTGATCCTTGTTCATTCTTCATCGTTCTTTCTTCATTGATCATTGATCCTTGTTCATTCTTAATCGTTCATTCGTTATTGATCATCGATCCTTGTTCTCTCTTCATCGTTCATTCTTCATTGATCATTGATCCTTGTTCATTCTTCATTGATCATTGATCTTGTTCATTCTTCATCGTTCATTCGTCATTGACCATTAATCCTTGTTCATTCTTCATCGTTCATTCTTCATTGATCATTGATCCTTGTTCATTCTTCATCGTTCATTCGTCATTGATCATTGATGCAAGTTCATTCTTCATCGTTCATTCTTCATTGATCATTCATCCTTGTTCATTCTTCATCGTTCATTCTTCATTGATCATTGATCCTTTTTCATTCTTCATCGTTCATTCTTCATTGATCATTGATCCTTGTTCATTCTTCATCGTTCATTCTTCATTGACCATTGATCCTTGTTCATTCTTCATCATTCATTCTTCATTGATCATTGATCCTTGTTCATTCTTCATCGTTCATTCGTCATTGATCATTGCTCCTTGTTCATTCTTCATCGTTCATTCGTCATTGATCATTGATCCTTGTTCTTTCTTCATCGTTCATTCGTCATTGATCATTGTTCCTTGTTCATTCTTCATCGCTCATTCGTCATTGATCATTTATCCTTGTTCATTCTTCATCGTTCATTCGTCATTGACCATTAATCCTTGTTCATTCTTCATCGTTCATTCTTCATTGATCATTGATCCTTGTTCATTCTTCATCGTTCCTTCTTCATTGATCATTGATCCTTGTTCATTCTTCATCGTCCATTCTTCATTGATCATTGATCCTTGTTCATTCTTCATCGTTCCTTCTTCATTGATCATTGATCCTTGTTCATTCTTCATCGTCCATTCTTCATTGATCATTGATCCTTGTTCATTCTTCATCGTTTATTCTTCATTGATCATTGATCCTTGTTCATTCTTCATCGTCCATTCTTCATTGATCATTGATCCTTGTTCATTCTTCATCGTTTATTCTTCATTGATCATTGATCCTTGTTCATTCTTCATCGTTCATTTTTCATTGATCATTGATCCTTGTTCTTTCTTCATCGTTCATTCTTCATTGATCATTGATCCTTGTTCATTCTTCATCGTTTCTTCTTCATTGATCATTGATCCTTGTTCATTCTTCATCGTCCATTCGTCATTGACCATTAATCCTTGTTCATTCTTCATCGTTCATTCTTCATTGATCATTGATCGTTGTTCTTTCTTCATCGTTCATTTGTCATTGATCATTGATGCTTGTTCATTCTTCATCGTTCATTCTTCATTGATCATTGATCCTTGTTCATTCTTCATCGTTCTTTCTTCATTGATCATTGATCCTTGTTCATTCTTCATCGTTCCTTCTTCATTGATCATTGATCCTTGTTCATTCTTCATCGTTCATTCTTCATTGACCATTGATCCTTGTTCATTCTTCATCGTTCATTCTTCATTGATCATTGATCCTTGTTCATTCTTCATCGTTTATTCTTCATTGATCATTGATCCTTGTTCATTCTTCATCGTTCATTTTTCATTGATCATTGATCCTTGTTCTTTCTTCATCGTTCATTCTTCATTGATCATTGATCCTTGTTCATTCTTCATCGTTCCTTCTTCATTGATCATTGATCCTTGTTCATTCTTCATCGTCCATTCGTCATTGACCATTGATCCTTGTTCATTCTTCATCGTTCATTCTTCATTGATCATTGATCCTTGTTCATTCTTCATCGTTCCTTCTTCATTGATCATTGATCCTTGTTCATTCTTCATCGTTCATTCGGTATTGACCATTAATCCTTGTTCATTCTTCATCGTTCATTCTTCATTGATCATTGATCCTTGTTCATTTTTCATCGTTCCTTCTTCATTGATCATTGATCCTTGTTCATTCTTCATCGTCCATTCTTAATTGATCATTGATCCTTGTTCATTCTTCATCGTTCATTCGTCATTGATCATTGATCCTTGTTCATTCTTCATCGTTCATTCTTCATTGATCATTGATCCTTGTTCATTCTTCATCGTTTATTCTTCATTGATCATTGATCCTTGTTCATTCTTCATCGTTCATTTTTCATTGATCATTGATCCTTGTTCTTTCTTCATCGTTCATTCTTCATTGATCATTGATCCTTGTTCATTCTTCATCGTTCCTTCTTCATTGATCATTGTTCCTTGTTCATTCTTCATCGTCCATTCGTCATTGACCATTGATCCTTGTTCATTCTTCATCGTTCATTCTTCATTGATCATTGATCGTTGTTCTTTCTTCATCGTTCATTTGTCATTGATCATTGATACTTGTTCATTCTTCATCGTTCATTCTTCATTGATCATTTATCCTTGATCATTCTTCATCGTTTATTCTTCATTGATCATTGATCCTTGTTCATTCTTCATCGTTCATTCTTCATTTATCATTGATCCTTGTTCATTCTTCATCATTCTTTCTTCATTGAACATTGATCCTTGTTCATTCTTCATCGTTCATTCGTCATTGATCATCCATCCTTGTTTATTCTTCATCGTTCATTCTTCATTGATCATTGATCCTTGTTCATTCTTCATCGTTCATTCTTCATTGATCATTGATCCTTGTTCATTCTTCATCGTTCATTCTTCATTGATCATTGATCCTTGTTCATTCTTCATCGTTCATTCTTCATTGATCATTGATCCTTGTTCATTCTTCATCGTTCATTCTTCATTGATCTTTGATCCTTGTTCATTCTTCATCGTTCATTCGTCATTGATCATTGATCCTTGTTCATTCTTAATCGTTCATTCGTTATTGATCATCGATCCTTGTTCATTCTTCATCGTTCACTCTTCATTGATCATTGATCCTTGTTCGTTCTTCATCGTTCATTCTTCATTTATCATTGATCCTTGTTCATTCTTCATCGTTCATTCTTCATTCATCATTGATCCTTGTTCATTCTTCATCGTTCTTTCTTCATTGATCATTGATCCTTGTTCATTCTTAATCGTTCATTCGTTATTGATCATCGATCCTTGTTCTCTCTTCATCGTTCATTCTTCATTGATCATTGATCCTTGTTCATTCTTCATCGTTCATTCTTCATTAATCATTGATCTTGTTCATTCTTCATCGTTCATTCGTCATTGACCATTAATCCTTGTTCATTCTTCATCGTTCATCATTCATTGATCATTGATCCTTGTTCATTCTTCATCGTTCATTCTTTTCTTGACCATTGATCCTTGTTCATTCTTCATCGTTCATTCTTTATTGACCATTGATCCTTGTTCTTTCTTCATCGTTCATTCGTCATTGATCATTGATCCTTGTTCATTCTTCATCGTTCATTTGTCATTGTTCATTGATCCTTGTTCATTCTTCATCGTACATTCGTCATTGATCATTGATCCTTGTTCATTCTTCATCATTCATTCTTCATTCATCATTGATCCTTGTTCATTCTTCATCGTTCTTTCTTCATTGATCATTGATCCTTGTTCATTCTTCATCGTTCCTTCTTCATTGATCATTGATCCTTGTTCATTCTTCATCGTTCATTCGTCATTGACCATTAATCCTTGTTCATTCTTCATCGTTCATTCTTCATTGATCATTGATCCTTGTTCATTCTTCATCGTTCCTTCTTCATTGATCATTGATCCTTGTTCATTCTTCATCGTCCATTCTTCATTGATCATTGATCCTTGTTCATTCTTCATCGTTCATTCGTCATTGATCATTGATCCTTGTTCATTCTTCATCGTTCATTCTTCATTGATCATTGATCCTTGTTCATTCTTCATCGTTTATTCTTCATTGATCATTGATCCTTGTTCATTCTTCATCGTTCATTTTTCATTGATCATTGATCCTTGTTCTTTCTTCATCGTTCATTCTTCATTGATCATTGATCCTTGTTCATTCTTCATCGTTCCTTCTTCATTGATCATTGATCCTTGTTCATTCTTCATCGTCCATTCGTCATTGACCATTGATCCTTGTTCATTCTTCATCGTTCATTCTTCATTGATCATTGATCCTTGTTCATTCTTCATCGTTCCTTCTTCATTGATCATTGATCCTTGTTCATTCTTCATCGTTCATTCGTCATTGACCATTAATCCTTGTTCATTCTTCATCGTTCATTCTTCATTGATCATTGATCCTTGTTCATTTTTCATCGTTCCTTCTTCATTGATCATTGATCCTTGTTCATTCTTCAACGTCCATTCTTCATTGATCATTGATCCTTGTTCATTCTTCATCGTTCATTCGTCATTGATCATTGATCCTTGTTCATTCTTCATCGTTCATTCTTCATTGATCATTGATCCTTGTTCATTCTTCATCGTTTATTCTTCATTGATCATTGATCCTTGTTCATTCTTCATCGTTCATTTTTCATTGATCATTGATCCTTGTTCTTTCTTCATCGTTCATTCTTCATTGATCATTGATCCTTGTTCATTCTTCATCGTTCCTTCTTCATTGATCATTTATCCTTGTTCATTCTTCATCGTCCATTCGTCATTGACCATTGATCCTTGTTCATTCTTCATCGTTCATTCTTCATTGATCATTGATCCTTGTTCGTTCTTCATCGTTCATTCTTCATTTATCATTGATCCTTGTTCATTCTTCATCGTTCGTTCTTCATTTATCATTGATCCTTGTTCATTCTTCATCGTTCTTTCTTCATTGAACATTGATCCTTGTTCATTCTTCATCGTTCATTCGTCATTGATCATCCATCCTTGTTTATTCTTCATCGTTCATTCTTCATTGATCATTGATCCTTGTTCATTCTTCATCGTTCATTCTTCATTGATCATTGATCCTTGTTCATTCTTCATCGTTCATTCTTCATTGATCATTGATCCTTGTTCATTCTTCATCGTTCATTCTTCATTGATCATTGATCCTTGTTCATTCTTCATCGTTCATTCTTCATTGATCTTTAATCCTTGTTCATTCTTCATCGTTCATTCGTCATTGATCATTGATCCTTGTTCATTCTTAATCGTTCATTCGTTATTGATCATCGATCCTTGTTCATTCTTCATCGTTCACTCTTCATTGATCATTGATCCTTGTTCGTTCTTCATCGTTCATTCTTCATTTATCATTGATCCTTGTTCATTCTTCATCGTTCATTCTTCATTCATCATTGATCCTTGTTCATTCTTCATCGTTCTTTCTTCATTGATCATGGATCCTTGTTCATTCTTAATCGTTCATTCGTTATTGATCATCGATCCTTGTTCTCTCTTCATCGTTCATTCTTCATTGACCCTTGTTCATTCTTCATCGTTCATTCTTCATTAATCATTGATCTTGTTCATTCTTCATCGTTCATTCGTCATTGACCATTAATCCTTGTTCATTCTTCATCGTTCATTCTTCATTGATCATTGATCCTTGTTCATTCTTCATCGTTCATTCTTTATTGACCATTGATCCTTGTTCATTCTTCATCATTCATTCTTCATTGATCATTGATCCCTGTTCATTCTTCATCGTTCATTCGTCATTGATCATTGCTCCTTGTTCATTCTTCATCGTTCATTCGTCATTGATCATTGATCCTTGTTCTTTCTTCATCGTTCATTCGTCATTGATCATGATCCTTGTTCATTCTTCATCGTTCATTCGTCATTGATCGTTTATCCTTGTTCTTTCTTCATCGTTCATTCGTCATTGATCATTGCTCCTTGTTCATTCTTCATCGTTCATTCGTCATTGATCATTTATCCTTGTTCTTTCTTCATCGTTCATTCGTCATTGATCATTAATCCTTGTTCATTCTTCATCGTTCATTCGTCATTGATCATTGATCCTTGTTCATTCTTCATCGTTCATTCGTCATTGATCATTTATCCTTGTTCTTTCTTCATCGTTCATTCGTCATTGATCATTGATCGTTGTTCATTCTTCATCGTTCATTTGTCATTGTTCATTGATCCTTGTTCATTCTTCATCGTACATTCGTCATTGATCATTGATCCTTGTTCATTCTTCATCATTCATTCTTCATTCATCATTGATCCTTGTTCATTCTTCATCGTTCTTTCTTCATTGATCATTGATCCTTGTTCATTCTTCATCGTTCCTTCTTCATTGATCATTGATCCTTGTTCATTCTTCATCGTTCATTCGTCATTGACCATTAATCCTTGTTCATTCTTCATCGTTCATTCTTCATTGATCATTGATCCTTGTTCATTCTTCATCGTTCCTTCTTCATTGATCATTGATCCTTGTTCATTCTTCATCGTTCATTCGTCATTGATCATTGATCCTTGTTCATTCTTCATCGTTCATTCGTCATTGATCATTGATCCTTGTTCATTCTTAATCGTTCATTCGTTATTGATCATCGATCCTTGTTCATTCTTCATCGTTCATTCTTCATTGATCATTGATCCTTGTTCGTTCTTCATCGTTCATTCTTCATTTATCATTGATCCTTGTTCATTCTTCATCGTTCGTTCTTCATTAATCATTGATCCTTGTTCATTCTTCATTGTTCTTTCTTCATTGATCATTGATCCTTGTTCATTCTTAATCGTTCATTCGTTATTGATCATCGATCCTTGTTCTCTCTTCATCGTTCATTCTTCATTGATCATTGATCCTTGTTCATTCTTCATTGATCATTGATCTTGTTCATTCTTCATCGTTCATTCGTCATTGACCATTAATCCTTGTTCATTCTTCATCGTTCATTCTTCATTGATCATTGATCCTTGTTCATTCTTCATCGTTCATTCGTCATTGATCATTGATGCAAGTTCATTCTTCATCGTTCATTCTTCATTGATCATTCATCCTTGTTCATTCTTCATCGTTCATTCTTCATTGATCATTGATCCTTTTTCATTCTTCATCGTTCATTCTTCATTGATCATTGATCCTTGTTCATTCTTCATCGTTCATTCTTCATTGACCATTGATCCTTGTTCATTCTTCATCATTCATTCTTCATTGATCATTGATCCTTGTTCATTCTTCATCGTTCATTCGTCATTGATCATTGCTCCTTGTTCATTCTTCATCGTTCATTCGTCATTGATCATTGATCCTTGTTCTTTCTTCATCGTTCATTCGTCATTGATCATTGTTCCTTGTTCATTCTTCATCGCTCATTCGTCATTGATCATTTATCCTTGTTCATTCTTCATCGTTCATTCGTCATTGACCATTAATCCTTGTTCATTCTTCATCGTTCATTCTTCATTGATCATTGATCCTTGTTCATTCTTCATCGTTCCTTCTTCATTGATCATTGATCCTTGTTCATTCTTCATCGTCCATTCTTCATTGATCATTGATCCTTGTTCATTCTTCATCGTTCCTTCTTCATTGATCATTGATCCTTGTTCATTCTTCATCGTCCATTCTTCATTGATCATTGATCCTTGTTCATTCTTCATCGTTTATTCTTCATTGATCGTTGATCCTTGTTCATTCTTCATCGTCCATTCTTCATTGATCATTGATCCTTGTTCATTCTTCATCGTTTATTCTTCATTGATCATTGATCCTTGTTCATTCTTCATCGTTCATTTTTCATTGATCATTGATCCTTGTTCTTTCTTCATCGTTCATTCTTCATTGATCATTGATCCTTGTTCATTCTTCATCGTTCCTTCTTCATTGATCATTGATCATTGATCCTTGTTCATTCTTCATCGTCCATTCGTCATTGACCATTAATCCTTGTTCATTCTTCATCGTTCATTCTTCATTGATCATTGATCGTTGTTCTTTCTTCATCGTTCATTTGTCATTGAGCATTGATACTTGTTCATTCTTCATCGTTCATTCTTCATTGATCATTGATCCTTGTTCATTCTTCATCGTTCTTTCTTCATTGATCATTGATCCTTGTTCATTCTTCATCGTTCCTTCTTCATTGATCATTGATCCTTGTTCATTCTTCATCGTTCATTCTTCATTGACCATTGATCCTTGTTCATTCTTCATCGTTCATTCTTCATTGATCATTGATCCTTGTTCATTCTTCATCGTTTATTCTTCATTGATCATTGATCCTTGTTCATTCTTCATCGTTCATTTTTCATTGATCATTGATCCTTGTTCTTTCTTCATCGTTCATTCTTCATTGATCATTGATCCTTGTTCATTCTTCATCGTTCCTTCTTCATTGATCATTGATCCTTGTTCATTCTTCATCGTCCATTCGTCATTGACCATTGATCCTTGTTCATTCTTCATCGTTCATTCTTCATTGATCATTGATCCTTGTTCATTCTTCATCGTTCCTTCTTCATTGATCATTGATCCTTGTTCATTCTTCATCGTTCATTCGGTATTGACCATTAATCCTTGTTCATTCTTCATCGTTCATTCTTCATTGATCATTGATCCTTGTTCATTTTTCATCATTCCTTCTTCATTGATCATTGATCCTTGTTCATTCTTCATCGTCCATTCTTCATTGATCATTGATCCTTGTTCATTCTTCATCGTTCATTCGTCATTGATCATTGATCCTTGTTCATTCTTCATCGTTCATTCTTCAATGATCATTGATCCTTGTTCATTCTTCATCGTTTATTCTTCATTGATCATTGATCCTTGTTCATTCTTCATCGTTCATTTTTCATTGATCATTGATCCTTGTTCTTTCTTCATCGTTCATTCTTCATTGATCATTGATCCTTGTTCATTCTTCATCGTTCCTTCTTCATTGATCATTGATCATTGATCCTTGTTCATTCTTCATCGTCCATTCGTCATTGACCATTGATCCTTGTTCATTCTTCATCGTTCATTCTTCATTGATCATTGATCGTTGTTCTTTCTTCATCGTTCATTTGTCATTGATCATTGATACTTGTTCATTCTTCATCGTTCATTCTTCATTGATCATTTATCCTTGTTCATTCTTCATCGTTTATTCTTCATTGATCATTGATCCTTGTTCATTCTTCATCGTTCATTCTTCATTTATCATTGATCCTTGTTCATTCTTCATCATTCTTTCTTCATTGAACATTGATCCTTGTTCATTCTTCATCGTTCATTCGTCATTGATCATCCATCCTTGTTTATTCTTCATCGTTCATTCTTCATTGATCATTGATCCTTGTTCATTCTTCATCGTTCATTCTTCATTGATCATTGATCCTTGTTCATTCTTCATCGTTCATTCTTCATTGATCATTGATCCTTGTTCATTCTTCATCGTTCATTCTTCATTGATCATTGATCCTTGTTCATTCTTCATCGTTCATTCTTCATTGATCTTTGATCCTTGTTCATTCTTCATCGTACATTCGTCATTGATCATTGATCCTTGTTCATTCTTAATCGTTCATTCGTTATTGATCATCGATCCTTGTTCATTCTTCATCGTTCACTCTTCATTGATCATTGATCCTTGTTCGTTCTTCATCGTTCATTCTTCATTTATCATTGATCCTTGTTCATTCTTCATCGTTCATTCTTCATTCATCATTGATCCTTGTTCATTCTTCATCGTTCTTTCTTCATTGATCATTGATCCTTGTTCATTCTTAATCGTTCATTCGTTATTGATCATCGATCCTTGTTCTCTCTTCATCGTTCATTCTTCATTGATCATTGATCCTTGTTCATTCTTCATCGTTCATTCTTCATTAATCATTGATCTTGTTCATTCTTCATCGTTCATTCGTCATTGACCATTAATCCTTGTTCATTCTTCATCGTTCATCATTCATTGATCATTGATCCTTGTTCATTCTTCATCGTTCATTCTTTATTGACCATTGATCCTTGTTCATTCTTCATCGTTCATTCTTTATTGACCATTGATCCTTGTTCTTTCTTCATCGTTCATTCGTCATTGATCATTGATCCTTGTTCATTCTTCATCGTTCATTTGTCATTGTTCATTGATCCTTGTTCATTCTTCATCGTACATTCGTCATTGATCATTGATCCTTGTTCATTCTTCATCATTCATTCTTCATTCATCATTGATCCTTGTTCATTCTTCATCGTTTTTTCTTCATTGATCATTGATCCTTGTTCATTCTTCATCGTTCCTTCTTCATTGATCATTGATCCTTGTTCATTCTTCATCGTTCATTCGTCATTGACCATTAATCCTTGTTCATTCTTCATCGTTCATTCTTTATTGATCATTGATCCTTGTTCATTCTTCATCGTTCCTTCTTCATTGATCATTGATCCTTGTTCATTCTTCATCGTCCATTCTTCATTGATCATTGATCCTTGTTCATTCTTCATCGTTCATTCGTCATTGATCATTGATCCTTGTTCATTCTTCATCGTTCATTCTTCATTGATCATTGATCCTTGTTCATTCTTCATCGTTTATTCTTCATTGATCATTGATCCTTGTTCATTCTTCATCGTTCATTTTTCATTGATCATTGATCCTTGTTCTTTCTTCATCGTTCATTCTTCATTGATCATTGATCCTTGTTCATTCTTCATCGTTCCTTCTTCATTGATCATTGATCCTTGTTCATTCTTCATCGTCCATTCGTCATTGACCATTGATCCTTGTTCATTCTTCATCGTTCATTCTTCATTGATCATTGATCCTTGTTCATTCTTCATCGTTCCTTCTTCATTGATCATTGATCCTTGTTCATTCTTCATCGTTCATTCGTCATTGACCATTAATCCTTGTTCATTCTTCATCGTTCATTCTTCATTGATCATTGATCCTTGTTCATTTTTCATCGTTCCTTCTTCATTGATCATTGATCCTTGTTCATTCTTCAACGTCCATTCTTCATTGATCATTGATCCTTGTTCATTCTTCATCGTTCATTCGTCATTGATCATTGATCCTTGTTCATTCTTCATCGTTCATTCTTCATTGATCATTGATCCTTGTTCATTCTTCATCGTTTATTCTTCATTGATCATTGATCCTTGTTCATTCTTCATCGTTCATTTTTCATTGATCATTGATCCTTGTTCTTTCTTCATCGTTCATTCTTCATTGATCATTGATCCTTGTTCATTCTTCATCGTTCCTTCTTCATTGATCATTTATCCTTGTTCATTCTTCATCGTCCATTCGTCATTGACCATTGATCCTTGTTCATTCTTCATCGTTCATTCTTCATTGATCATTGATCGTTGTTCTTTCTTCATCGTTCATTTGTCATTGATCATTGATACTTGTTCATGCTTCATCGTTCATTCTTCATTTATCATTGATCCTTGTTCATTCTTCATCGTTTATTCTTCATTGATCATTGATCCTTGTTCATTCTTCATCGTTCATTCTTCATTTATCATTGATCCTTGTTCATTCTTCATCATTCTTTCTTCATTGAACATTGATCCTTGTTCATTCTTCATCGTTCATTCGTCATTGATCATCGATCCTTGTTTATTCTTCATCGTTCATTCTTCATTGATCATTGATCCTTGTTCATTCTTCATCGTTCATTCTTCATTGATCATTGATCCTTGTTCATTCTTCATCGTTCATTCTTCATTGATCATTGATCCTTGTTCATTCTTCATCGTTCATTCTTCATTGATCATTGATCCTTGTTCATTCTTCATCGTTCATTCTTCATTGATCTTTAATCCTTGTTCATTCTTCATCGTTCATTCGTCATTGACCATTGATCCTTGTTCATTCTTAATCGTTCATTCGTTATTGATCATCGATCCTTGTTCATTCTTCATCGTTCACTCTTCATTGATCATTGATCCTTGTTCGTTCTTCATCGTTCATTCTTCATTTATCATTGATCCTTGTTCATTCTTCATCGTTCATTCTTCATTCATCATTGATCCTTGTTCATTCTTCATCGTTCTTTCTTCATTGATCATTGATCCTTGTTCATTCTTAATCGTTCATTCGTTATTGATCATCGATCCTTGTTCTCTCTTCATCGTTCATTCTTCATTGATCATTGATCCTTGTTCATTCTTCATCGTTCATTCTTCATTAATCATTGATCTTGTTCATTCTTCATCGTTCATTCGTCATTGACCATTAATCCTTGTTCATTCTTCATCGTTCATTCTTCATTGATCATTGATCCTTGTTCATTCTTCATCGTTCATTCTTTATTGACCATTGATCCTTGTTCATTCTTCATCATTCATTCTTCATTGATCATTGATCCCTGTTCATTCTTCATCGTTCATTCGTCATTGATCATTGCTCCTTGTTCATTCTTCATCGTTCATTCGTCATTGATCATTGATCCTTGTTCTTTCTTCATCGTTCATTCGTCATTGATCATGATCCTTGTTCATTCTTCATCGTTCATTCGTCATTGATCGTTTATCCTTGTTCTTTCTTCATCGTTCATTCGTCATTGATCATTGCTCCTTGTTCATTCTTCATCGTTCATTCGTCATTGATCATTTATCCTTGTTCTTTCTTCATCGTTCATTCGTCATTGATCATTAATCCTTGTTCATTCTTCATCGTTCATTCGTCATTGATCATTGATCCTTGTTCATTCTTCATCGTTCATTCGTCATTGATCATTTATCCTTGTTCTTTCTTCATCGTTCATTCGTCATTGATCATTGATCGTTGTTCATTCTTCATCGTTCATTTGTCATTGTTCATTGATCCTTGTTCATTCTTCATCGTACATTCGTCATTGATCATTGATCCTTGTTCATTCTTCATCATTCATTCTTCATTCATCATTGATCCTTGTTCATTCTTCATCGTTCTTTCTTCATTGATCATTGATCCTTGTTCATTCTTCATCGTTCCTTCTTCATTGATCATTGATCCTTGTTCATTCTTCATCGTTCATTCGTCATTGACCATTAATCCTTGTTCATTCTTCATCGTTCATTCTTCATTGATCATTGATCCTTGTTCATTCTTCATCGTTCCTTCTTCATTGATCATTGATCCTTGTTCATTCTTCATCGTTCATTCGTCATTGATCATTGATCCTTGTTCATTCTTCATCGTTCATTCTTCATTGATCATTGATCCTTGTTCATTCTTCATCGTTTATTCTTCATTGATCATTGATCCTTGTTCATTCTTCATCGTTCATTTTTCATTGATCATTGATCCTTGTTCTTTCTTCATCGTTCATTCTTCATTGATCATTGATCCTTGTTCATTCTTCATCGTTCCTTCTTCATTGATCATTGATCCTTGTTCATTCTTCATCGTCCATTCGTCATTGACCATTGATCCTTGTTCATTCTTCATCGTTCATTCTTCATTGATCATTGATCGTGGTTCTTTCTTCATCGTTCATTTGTCATTGATCATTGATACTTGTTCATTCTTCATCGTTCATTCTTCATTGATCATTGATCCTTGTTCATTCTTCATCGTTTATTCTTCATTGATCATTGATCCTTGTTCATTCTTCATCGTTCATTCTTCATTTATCATTGATCCTTGTTCATTCTTCATCATTCTTTCTTCATTGAACATTGATCCTTGTTCATTCTTCATCGTTCATTCGTCATTGATCATCGATCCTTGTTTATTCTTCATCGTTCATTCTTCATTGATCATTGATCCTTGTTCATTCTTCATCGTTCATTCTTCATTGATCATTGATCCTTGTTCATTCTTCATCGTTCATTCTTCATTGATCATTGATCCTTGTTCATTCTTCATCGTTCATTCTTCATTCTTCATTGATCATTGATCCTTGTTCATTCTTCATCGTTCATTCTTCATTGATCTTTGATCCTTGTTCATTCTTAATCGTTCATTCGTTATTGATCATCGATCCTTGTTCGTTCTTCATCGTTCACTCTTCATTGATCATTGATCCTTGTTCATTCTTCATCGTTCATTTTTCATTGATCATTGATCCTTGTTCTTTCTTCATCGTTCATTCTTCATTGATCATTGATCCTTGTTCATTCTTCATCGTTCCTTCTTCATTGATCATTGATCCTTGTTCATTCTTCATCGTCCATTCGTCATTGACCATTGATCCTTGTTCATTCTTCATCGTTCATTCTTCATTGATCATTGATCCTTGTTCATTCTTCATCGTTCCTTCTTCATTGATCATTGATCCTTGTTCATTCTTCATCGTTCATTCGGTATTGACCATTAATCCTTGTTCATTCTTCATCGTTCATTCTTCATTGATCATCGATCCTTGTTCATTTTTCATCGTTCCTTCTTCATTGATCATTGATCCTTGTTCATTCTTCATCGTCCATTCTTCATTGATCATTGATCCTTGTTCATTCTTCATCGTTCATTCGTCATTGATCATTGATCCTTGTTCATTCTTCATCGTTCATTCTTCATTGATCATTGATCCTTGTTCATTCTTCATCGTTTATTCTTCATTGATCATTGATCCTTGTTCATTCTTCATCGTTCATTTTTCATTGATCATTGATCCTTGTTCTTTCTTCATCGTTCATTCTTCATTGATCATTGATCCTTGTTCATTCTTCATCGTTCATTCGTCATTGACCATTAATCCTTGTTCATTCTTCATCGTTCATTCTTCATTGATCATTGATCCTTGTTCATTCTTCATCGTTCATTCTTTATTGACCATTGATCCTTGTTCATTCTTCATCATTCATTCTTCATTGATCATTGATCCCTGTTCATTCTTCATCGTTCATTCGTCATTGATCATTGCTCCTTGTTCATTCTTCATCGTTCATTCGTCATTGATCATTGATCCTTGTTCTTTCTTCATCGTTCATTCGTCATTGATCATGATCCTTGTTCATTCTTCATCGTTCATTCGTCATTGATCGTTTATCCTTGTTCTTTCTTCATCGTTCATTCGTCATTGATCATTGCTCCTTGTTCATTCTTCATCGTTCATTCGTCATTGATCATTTATCCTTGTTCTTTCTTCATCGTTCATTCGTCATTGATCATTAATCCTTGTTCATTCTTCATCGTTCATTCGTCATTGATCATTGATCCTTGTTCATTCTTCATCGTTCATTCGTCATTGATCATTTATCCTTGTTCTTTCTTCATCGTTCATTCGTCATTGATCATTGATCGTTGTTCATTCTTCATCGTTCATTTGTCATTGTTCATTGATCCTTGTTCATTCTTCATCGTACATTCGTCATTGATCATTGATCCTTGTTCATTCTTCATCATTCATTCTTCATTCATCATTGATCCTTGTTCATTCTTCATCGTTCTTTCTTCATTGATCATTGATCCTTGTTCATTCTTCATCGTTCCTTCTTCATTGATCATTGATCCTTGTTCATTCTTCATCGTTCATTCGTCATTGACCATTAATCCTTGTTCATTCTTCATCGTTCATTCTTCATTGATCATTGATCCTTGTTCATTCTTCATCGTTCCTTCTTCATTGATCATTGATCCTTGTTCATTCTTCATCGTTCATTCGTCATTGATCATTGATCCTTGTTCATTCTTCATCGTTCATTCTTCATTGATCATTGATCCTTGTTCATTCTTCATCGTTTATTCTTCATTGATCATTGATCCTTGTTCATTCTTCATCGTTCATTTTTCATTGATCATTGATCCTTGTTCTTTCTTCATCGTTCATTCTTCATTGATCATTGATCCTTGTTCATTCTTCATCGTTCCTTCTTCATTGATCATTGATCCTTGTTCATTCTTCATCGTCCATTCGTCATTGACCATTGATCCTTGTTCATTCTTCATCGTTCATTCTTCATTGATCATTGATCGTGGTTCTTTCTTCATCGTTCATTTGTCATTGATCATTGATACTTGTTCATTCTTCATCGTTCATTCTTCATTGATCATTGATCCTTGTTCATTCTTCATCGTTTATTCTTCATTGATCATTGATCCTTGTTCATTCTTCATCGTTCATTCTTCATTTATCATTGATCCTTGTTCATTCTTCATCATTCTTTCTTCATTGAACATTGATCCTTGTTCATTCTTCATCGTTCATTCGTCATTGATCATCGATCCTTGTTTATTCTTCATCGTTCATTCTTCATTGATCATTGATCCTTGTTCATTCTTCATCGTTCATTCTTCATTGATCATTGATCCTTGTTCATTCTTCATCGTTCATTCTTCATTGATCATTGATCCTTGTTCATTCTTCATCGTTCATTCTTCATTGATCATTGATCCTTGTTCATTCTTCATCGTTCATTCTTCATTGATCTTTAATCCTTGTTCATTCTTCATCGTTCATTCGTCATTGACCATTGATCCTTGTTCATTCTTAATCGTTCATTCGTTATTGATCATCGATCCTTGTTCATTCTTCATCGTTCACTCTTCATTGATCATTGATCCTTGTTCGTTCTTCATCGTTCATTCTTCATTTATCATTGATCCTTGTTCATTCTTCATCGTTCATTCTTCATTCATCATTGATCCTTGTTCATTCTTCATCGTTCTTTCTTCATTGATCATTGATCCTTGTTCATTCTTAATCGTTCATTCGTTATTGATCATCGATCCTTGTTCTCTCTTCATCGTTCATTCTTCATTGATCATTGATCCTTGTTCATTCTTCATCGTTCATTCTTCATTAATCATTGATCTTGTTCATTCTTCATCGTTCATTCGTCATTGACCATTAATCCTTGTTCATTCTTCATCGTTCATTCTTCATTGATCATTGATCCTTGTTCATTCTTCATCGTTCATTCTTTATTGACCATTGATCCTTGTTCATTCTTCATCATTCATTCTTCATTGATCATTGATCCCTGTTCATTCTTCATCGTTCATTCGTCATTGATCATTGCTCCTTGTTCATTCTTCATCGTTCATTCGTCATTGATCATTGATCCTTGTTCTTTCTTCATCGTTCATTCGTCATTGATCATGATCCTTGTTCATTCTTCATCGTTCATTCGTCATTGATCGTTTATCCTTGTTCTTTCTTCATCGTTCATTCGTCATTGATCATTGCTCCTTGTTCATTCTTCATCGTTCATTCGTCATTGATCATTTATCCTTGTTCTTTCTTCATCGTTCATTCGTCATTGATCATTAATCCTTGTTCATTCTTCATCGTTCATTCGTCATTGATCATTGATCCTTGTTCATTCTTCATCGTTCATTCGTCATTGATCATTTATCCTTGTTCTTTCTTCATCGTTCATTCGTCATTGATCATTGATCGTTGTTCATTCTTCATCGTTCATTTGTCATTGTTCATTGATCCTTGTTCATTCTTCATCGTACATTCGTCATTGATCATTGATCCTTGTTCATTCTTCATCATTCATTCTTCATTCATCATTGATCCTTGTTCATTCTTCATCGTTCTTTCTTCATTGATCATTGATCCTTGTTCATTCTTCATCGTTCCTTCTTCATTGATCATTGATCCTTGTTCATTCTTCATCGTTCATTCGTCATTGACCATTAATCCTTGTTCATTCTTCATCGTTCATTCTTCATTGATCATTGATCCTTGTTCATTCTTCATCGTTCCTTCTTCATTGATCATTGATCCTTGTTCATTCTTCATCGTTCATTCGTCATTGATCATTGATCCTTGTTCATTCTTCATCGTTCATTCTTCATTGATCATTGATCCTTGTTCATTCTTCATCGTTTATTCTTCATTGATCATTGATCCTTGTTCATTCTTCATCGTTCATTTTTCATTGATCATTGATCCTTGTTCTTTCTTCATCGTTCATTCTTCATTGATCATTGATCCTTGTTCATTCTTCATCGTTCCTTCTTCATTGATCATTGATCCTTGTTCATTCTTCATCGTCCATTCGTCATTGACCATTGATCCTTGTTCATTCTTCATCGTTCATTCTTCATTGATCATTGATCGTGGTTCTTTCTTCATCGTTCATTTGTCATTGATCATTGATACTTGTTCATTCTTCATCGTTCATTCTTCATTGATCATTGATCCTTGTTCATTCTTCATCGTTTATTCTTCATTGATCATTGATCCTTGTTCATTCTTCATCGTTCATTCTTCATTTATCATTGATCCTTGTTCATTCTTCATCATTCTTTCTTCATTGAACATTGATCCTTGTTCATTCTTCATCGTTCATTCGTCATTGATCATCGATCCTTGTTTATTCTTCATCGTTCATTCTTCATTGATCATTGATCCTTGTTCATTCTTCATCGTTCATTCTTCATTGATCATTGATCCTTGTTCATTCTTCATCGTTCATTCTTCATTGATCATTGATCCTTGTTCATTCTTCATCGTTCATTCTTCATTCTTCATTGATCATTGATCCTTGTTCATTCTTCATCGTTCATTCTTCATTGATCTTTGATCCTTGTTCATTCTTAATCGTTCATTCGTTATTGATCATCGATCCTTGTTCATTCTTCATCGTTCACTCTTCATTGATCATTGATCCTTGTTCATTCTTCATCGTTCATTTTTCATTGATCATTGATCCTTGTTCTTTCTTCATCGTTCATTCTTCATTGATCATTGATCCTTGTTCATTCTTCATCGTTCCTTCTTCATTGATCATTGATCCTTGTTCATTCTTCATCGTCCATTCGTCATTGACCATTGATCCTTGTTCATTCTTCATCGTTCATTCTTCATTGATCATTGATCCTTGTTCATTCTTCATCGTTCCTTCTTCATTGATCATTGATCCTTGTTCATTCTTCATCGTTCATTCGGTATTGACCATTAATCCTTGTTCATTCTTCATCGTTCATTCTTCATTGATCATCGATCCTTGTTCATTTTTCATCGTTCCTTCTTCATTGATCATTGATCCTTGTTCATTCTTCATCGTCCATTCTTCATTGATCATTGATCCTTGTTCATTCTTCATCGTTCATTCGTCATTGATCATTGATCCTTGTTCATTCTTCATCGTTCATTCTTCATTGATCATTGATCCTTGTTCATTCTTCATCGTTTATTCTTCATTGATCATTGATCCTTGTTCATTCTTCATCGTTCATTTTTCATTGATCATTGATCCTTGTTCTTTCTTCATCGTTCATTCTTCATTGATCATTGATCCTTGTTCATTCTTCATCGTTCATTCGTCATTGACCATTAATCCTTGTTCATTCTTCATCGTTCATTCTTCATTGATCATTGATCCTTGTTCATTCTTCATCGTTCATTCTTTATTGACCATTGATCCTTGTTCATTCTTCATCATTCATTCTTCATTGATCATTGATCCCTGTTCATTCTTCATCGTTCATTCGTCATTGATCATTGCTCCTTGTTCATTCTTCATCGTTCATTCGTCATTGATCATTGATCCTTGTTCTTTCTTCATCGTTCATTCGTCATTGATCATGATCCTTGTTCATTCTTCATCGTTCATTCGTCATTGATCGTTTATCCTTGTTCTTTCTTCATCGTTCATTCGTCATTGATCATTGCTCCTTGTTCATTCTTCATCGTTCATTCGTCATTGATCATTTATCCTTGTTCTTTCTTCATCGTTCATTCGTCATTGATCATTAATCCTTGTTCATTCTTCATCGTTCATTCGTCATTGATCATTGATCCTTGTTCATTCTTCATCGTTCATTCGTCATTGATCATTTATCCTTGTTCTTTCTTCATCGTTCATTCGTCATTGATCATTGATCGTTGTTCATTCTTCATCGTTCATTTGTCATTGTTCATTGATCCTTGTTCATTCTTCATCGTACATTCGTCATTGATCATTGATCCTTGTTCATTCTTCATCATTCATTCTTCATTCATCATTGATCCTTGTTCATTCTTCATCGTTCTTTCTTCATTGATCATTGATCCTTGTTCATTCTTCATCGTTCCTTCTTCATTGATCATTGATCCTTGTTCATTCTTCATCGTTCATTCGTCATTGACCATTAATCCTTGTTCATTCTTCATCGTTCATTCTTCATTGATCATTGATCCTTGTTCATTCTTCATCGTTCCTTCTTCATTGATCATTGATCCTTGTTCATTCTTCATCGTTCATTCGTCATTGATCATTGATCCTTGTTCATTCTTCATCGTTCATTCTTCATTGATCATTGATCCTTGTTCATTCTTCATCGTTTATTCTTCATTGATCATTGATCCTTGTTCATTCTTCATCGTTCATTTTTCATTGATCATTGATCCTTGTTCTTTCTTCATCGTTCATTCTTCATTGATCATTGATCCTTGTTCATTCTTCATCGTTCCTTCTTCATTGATCATTGATCCTTGTTCATTCTTCATCGTCCATTCGTCATTGACCATTGATCCTTGTTCATTCTTCATCGTTCATTCTTCATTGATCATTGATCGTGGTTCTTTCTTCATCGTTCATTTGTCATTGATCATTGATACTTGTTCATTCTTCATCGTTCATTCTTCATTGATCATTGATCCTTGTTCATTCTTCATCGTTTATTCTTCATTGATCATTGATCCTTGTTCATTCTTCATCGTTCATTCTTCATTTATCATTGATCCTTGTTCATTCTTCATCATTCTTTCTTCATTGAACATTGATCCTTGTTCATTCTTCATCGTTCATTCGTCATTGATCATCGATCCTTGTTTATTCTTCATCGTTCATTCTTCATTGATCATTGATCCTTGTTCATTCTTCATCGTTCATTCTTCATTGATCATTGATCCTTGTTCATTCTTCATCGTTCATTCTTCATTGATCATTGATCCTTGTTCATTCTTCATCGTTCATTCTTCATTCTTCATTGATCATTGATCCTTGTTCATTCTTCATCGTTCATTCTTCATTGATCTTTGATCCTTGTTCATTCTTAATCGTTCATTCGTTATTGATCATCGATCCTTGTTCATTCTTCATCGTTCACTCTTCATTGATCATTGATCCTTGTTCATTCTTCATCGTTCATTTTTCATTGATCATTGATCCTTGTTCTTTCTTCATCGTTCATTCTTCATTGATCATTGATCCTTGTTCATTCTTCATCGTTCCTTCTTCATTGATCATTGATCCTTGTTCATTCTTCATCGTCCATTCGTCATTGACCATTGATCCTTGTTCATTCTTCATCGTTCATTCTTCATTGATCATTGATCCTTGTTCATTCTTCATCGTTCCTTCTTCATTGATCATTGATCCTTGTTCATTCTTCATCGTTCATTCGGTATTGACCATTAATCCTTGTTCATTCTTCATCGTTCATTCTTCATTGATCATTGATCCTTGTTCATTTTTCATCGTTCCTTCTTCATTGATCATTGATCCTTGTTCATTCTTCATCGTCCATTCTTCATTGATCATTGATCCTTGTTCATTCTTCATCGTTCATTCGTCATTGATCATTGATCCTTGTTCATTCTTCATCGTTCATTCTTCATTGATCATTGATCCTTGTTCATTCTTCATCGTTTATTCTTCATTGATCATTGATCCTTGTTCATTCTTCATCGTTCATTTTTCATTGATCATTGATCCTTGTTCTTTCTTCATCGTTCATTCTTCATTGATCATTGATCCTTGTTCATTCTTCATCGTTCATTCGTCATTGACCATTAATCCTTGTTCATTCTTCATCGTTCATTCTTCATTGATCATTGATCCTTGTTCATTCTTCATCGTTCATTCTTTATTGACCATTGATCCTTGTTCATTCTTCATCATTCATTCTTCACTGATCATTGATCCCTGTTCATTCTTCATCGTTCATTCGTCATTGATCATTGCTCCTTGTTCATTCTTCATCGTTCATTCGTCATTGATCATTGATCCTTGTTCTTTCTTCATCGTTCATTCGTCATTGATCATGATCCTTGTTCATTCTTCATCGTTCATTCGTCATTGATCGTTTATCCTTGTTCTTTCTTCATCGTTCATTCGTCATTGATCATTGCTCCTTGTTCATTCTTCATCGTTCATTCGTCATTGATCATTTATCCTTGTTCTTTCTTCATCGTTCATTCGTCATTGATCATTAATCCTTGTTCATTCTTCATCGTTCATTCGTCATTGATCATTGATCCTTGTTCATTCTTCATCGTTCATTCGTCATTGATCATTTATCCTTGTTCTTTCTTCATCGTTCATTCGTCATTGATCATTGATCGTTGTTCATTCTTCATCGTTCATTTGTCATTGTTCATTGATCCTTGTTCATTCTTCATCGTACATTCGTCATTGATCATTGATCCTTGTTCATTCTTCATCATTCATTCTTCATTCATCATTGATCCTTGTTCATTCTTCATCGTTCTTTCTTCATTGATCATTGATCCTTGTTCATTCTTCATCGTTCCTTCTTCATTGATCATTGATCCTTGTTCATTCTTCATCGTTCATTCGTCATTGACCATTAATCCTTGTTCATTCTTCATCGTTCATTCTTCATTGATCATTGATCCTTGTTCATTCTTCATCGTTCCTTCTTCATTGATCATTGATCCTTGTTCATTCTTCATCGTTCATTCGTCATTGATCATTGATCCTTGTTCATTCTTCATCGTTCATTCTTCATTGATCATTGATCCTTGTTCATTCTTCATCGTTTATTCTTCATTGATCATTGATCCTTGTTCATTCTTCATCGTTCATTTTTCATTGATCATTGATCCTTGTTCTTTCTTCATCGTTCATTCTTCATTGATCATTGATCCTTGTTCATTCTTCATCGTTCCTTCTTCATTGATCATTGATCCTTGTTCATTCTTCATCGTCCATTCGTCATTGACCATTGATCCTTGTTCATTCTTCATCGTTCATTCTTCATTGATCATTGATCGTGGTTCTTTCTTCATCGTTCATTTGTCATTGATCATTGATACTTGTTCATTCTTCATCGTTCATTCTTCATTGATCATTGATCCTTGTTCATTCTTCATCGTTTATTCTTCATTGATCATTGATCCTTGTTCATTCTTCATCGTTCATTCTTCATTTATCATTGATCCTTGTTCATTCTTCATCATTCTTTCTTCATTGAACATTGATCCTTGTTCATTCTTCATCGTTCATTCGTCATTGATCATCGATCCTTGTTTATTCTTCATCGTTCATTCTTCATTGATCATTGATCCTTGTTCATTCTTCATCGTTCATTCTTCATTGATCATTGATCCTTGTTCATTCTTCATCGTTCATTCTTCATTGATCATTGATCCTTGTTCATTCTTCATCGTTCATTCTTCATTCTTCATTGATCATTGATCCTTGTTCATTCTTCATCGTTCATTCTTCATTGATCTTTGATCCTTGTTCATTCTTAATCGTTCATTCGTTATTGATCATCGATCCTTGTTCATTCTTCATCGTTCACTCTTCATTGATCATTGATCCTTGTTCATTCTTCATCGTTCATTTTTCATTGATCATTGATCCTTGTTCTTTCTTCATCGTTCATTCTTCATTGATCATTGATCCTTGTTCATTCTTCATCGTTCCTTCTTCATTGATCATTGATCCTTGTTCATTCTTCATCGTCCATTCGTCATTGACCATTGATCCTTGTTCATTCTTCATCGTTCATTCTTCATTGATCATTGATCCTTGTTCATTCTTCATCGTTCCTTCTTCATTGATCATTGATCCTTGTTCATTCTTCATCGTTCATTCGGTATTGACCATTAATCCTTGTTCATTCTTCATCGTTCATTCTTCATTGATCATTGATCCTTGTTCATTTTTCATCGTTCCTTCTTCATTGATCATTGATCCTTGTTCATTCTTCATCGTTCATTCTTCATTGATCATTGATCCTTGTTCATTCTTCATCGTTCATTCGTCATTGATCATTGATCCTTGTTCATTCTTCATCGTTCATTCTTCATTGATCATTGATCCTTGTTCATTCTTCATCGTTTATTCTTCATTGATCATTGATCCTTGTTCATTCTTCATCGTTCATTTTTCATTGATCATTGATCCTTGTTCTTTCTTCATCGTTCATTCTTCATTGATCATTGATCCTTGTTCATTCTTCATCGTTCCTTCTTCATTGATCATTGATCCTTGTTCATTCTTCATCGTCCATTCGTCATTGACCATTGATCCTTGTTCATTCTTCATCGTTCATTCTTCATTGATCATTGATCGTTGTTCTTTCTTCATCGTTCATTTGTCATTGATCATTGATACTTGTTCATTCTTCATCGTTCATTCTTCATTGATCATTTATCCTTGTTCATTCTTCATCGTTTATTCTTCATTGATCATTGATCCTTGTTCATTCTTCATCGTTCATTCTTCATTTATCATTGATCCTTGTTCATTCTTCATCATTCTTTCTTCATTGAACATTGATCCTTGTTCATTCTTCATCGTTCATTCGTCATTGATCATCCATCCTTGTTTATTCTTCATCGTCCATTCTTCATTGATCATTGATCCTTGTTCATTCTTCATCGTTCATTCTTCATTGATCATTGATCCTTGTTCATTCTTCATCGTTCATTCTTCATTGATCATTGATCCTTGTTCATTCTTCATCGTTTATTCTTCATTGATCATTGATCCTTGTTCATTCTTCATCGTTCATTTTTCATTGATCATTGATCCTTGTTCTTTCTTCATCGTTCATTCTTCATTGATCATTGATCCTTGTTCATTCTTCATCGTTCATTCTTCATTGATCATTGATCCTTGTTCATTCTTCATCGTTTATTCTTCATTGATCATTGATCCTTGTTCATTCTTCATCGTTCATTCTTCATTTATCATTGATCCTTGTTCATTCTTCATCATTCTTTCTTCATTGAACATTGATCCTTGTTCATTCTTCATCGTTCATTCGTCATTGATCATCGATCCTTGTTTATTCTTCATCGTTCATTCTTCATTGATCATTGATCCTTGTTCATTCTTCATCGTTCATTCTTCATTGATCATTGATCCTTGTTCATTCTTCATCGTTCATTCTTCATTGATCATTGATCCTTGTTCATTCTTCATCGTTCATTCTTCATTCTTCATTGATCATTGATCCTTGTTCATTCTTCATCGTTCATTCTTCATTGATCTTTGATCCTTGTTCATTCTTAATCGTTCATTCGTTATTGATCATCGATCCTTGTTCATTCTTCATCGTTCACTCTTCATTGATCATTGATCCTTGTTCGTTCTTCATCGTTCATTCTTCATTTATCATTGATCCTTGTTCATTCTTCATCGTTCATTCTTCATTCATCATTGATCCTTGTTCATTCTTCATCGTTCTTTCTTCATTGATCATTGATCCTTGTTCATTCTTCATCGTTCCTTCTTCATTGATCATTTATCCTTGTTCATTCTTCATCGTCCATTCGTCATTGACCATTGATCCTTGTTCATTCTTCATCGTTCATTCTTCATTGATCATTGATCGTTGTTCTTTCTTCATCGTTCATTTGTCATTGATCATTGATACTTGTTCATTCTTCATCGTTCATTCTTCATTGATCATTGATCCTTGTTCATTCTTCATCGTTTATTCTTCATTGATCATTGATCCTTGTTCATTCTTCATCGTTCATTCTTCATTTATCATTGATCCTTGTTCATTCTTCATCATTCTTTCTTCATTGAACATTGATCCTTGTTCATTCTTCATCGTTCATTCGTCATTGATCATCGATCCTTGTTTATTCTTCATCGTTCATTCTTCATTGATCATTGATCCTTGTTCATTCTTCATCGTTCATTCTTCATTGATCATTGATCCTTGTTCATTCTTCATCGTTCATTCTTCATTGATCATTGATCCTTGTTCATTCTTCATCGTTCATTCTTCATTGATCATTGATCCTTGTTCATTCTTCATCGTTCATTGTTCATTGATCTTTGATCCTTGTTCATTCTTCATCGTTCATTCGTCATTGATCATTGATCCTTGTTCATTCTTCATCATTCATTCTTCATTCATCATTGATCCTTGTTCATTCTTCATCGTTCTTTCTTCATTGATCATTGATCCTTGTTCATTCTTCATCGTTCCTTCTTCATTGATCATTGATCCTTGTTCATTCTTCATCGTTTATTCGTCATTGACCATTAATCCTTGTTCATTCTTCATCGTTCATTCTTCATTGATCATTGATCCTTGTTCATTCTTCATCGTTCCTTCTTCATTGATCATTGATCCTTGTTCATTCTTCATCGTTCATTCGTCATTGATCATTGATCCTTGTTCATTCTTCATCGTTCATTCTTCATTGATCATTGATCCTTGTTCATTCTTCATCGTTTATTCTTCATTGATCATTGATCCTTGTTCATTCTTCATCGTTCATTTTTCATTGATCATTGATCCTTGTTCTTTCTTCATCGTTCATTCTTCATTGATCATTGATCCTTGTTCATTCTTCATCGTTCCTTCTTCATTGATCATTGATCCTTGTTCATTCTTCATCGTCCATTCGTCATTGACCATTGATCCTTGTTCATTCTTCATCGTTCATTCTTCATTGATCATTGATCGTGGTTCTTTCTTCATCGTTCATTTGTCATTGATCATTGATACTTGTTCATTCTTCATCGTTCATTCTTCATTGATCATTGATCCTTGTTCATTCTTCATCGTTTATTCTTCATTGATCATTGATCCTTGTTCATTCTTCATCGTTCATTCTTCATTTATCATTGATCCTTGTTCATTCTTCATCATTCTTTCTTCATTGAACATTGATCCTTGTTCATTCTTCATCGTTCATTCGTCATTGATCATCGATCCTTGTTTATTCTTCATCGTTCATTCTTCATTGATCATTGATCCTTGTTCATTCTTCATCGTTCATTCTTCATTGATCATTGATCCTTGTTCATTCTTCATCGTTCATTCTTCATTGATCATTGATCCTTGTTCATTCTTCATCGTTCATTCTTCATTGATCATTGATCCTTGTTCATTCTTCATCGTTCATTCTTCATTGATCTTTAATCCTTGTTCATTCTTCATCGTTCATTCGTCATTGACCATTGATCCTTGTTCATTCTTAATCGTTCATTCGTTATTGATCATCGATCCTTGTTCATTCTTCATCGTTCACTCTTCATTGATCATTGATCCTTGTTCGTTCTTCATCGTTCATTCTTCATTTATCATTGATCCTTGTTCATTCTTCATCGTTCATTCTTCATTCATCATTGATCCTTGTTCATTCTTCATCGTTCTTTCTTCATTGATCATTGATCCTTGTTCATTCTTAATCGTTCATTCGTTATTGATCATCGATCCTTGTTCTCTCTTCATCGTTCATTCTTCATTGATCATTGATCCTTGTTCATTCTTCATCGTTCATTCTTCATTAATCATTGATCTTGTTCATTCTTCATCGTTCATTCGTCATTGACCATTAATCCTTGTTCATTCTTCATCGTTCATTCTTCATTGATCATTGATCCTTGTTCATTCTTCATCGTTCATTCTTTATTGACCATTGATCCTTGTTCATTCTTCATCATTCATTCTTCATTGATCATTGATCCCTGTTCATTCTTCATCGTTCATTCGTCATTGATCATTGCTCCTTGTTCATTCTTCATCGTTCATTCGTCATTGATCATTGATCCTTGTTCTTTCTTCATCGTTCATTCGTCATTGATCATGATCCTTGTTCATTCTTCATCGTTCATTCGTCATTGATCGTTTATCCTTGTTCTTTCTTCATCGTTCATTCGTCATTGATCATTGCTCCTTGTTCATTCTTCATCGTTCATTCGTCATTGATCATTTATCCTTGTTCTTTCTTCATCGTTCATTCGTCATTGATCATTAATCCTTGTTCATTCTTCATCGTTCATTCGTCATTGATCATTGATCCTTGTTCATTCTTCATCGTTCATTCGTCATTGATCATTTATCCTTGTTCTTTCTTCATCGTTCATTCGTCATTGATCATTGATCGTTGTTCATTCTTCATCGTTCATTTGTCATTGTTCATTGATCCTTGTTCATTCTTCATCGTACATTCGTCATTGATCATTGATCCTTGTTCATTCTTCATCATTCATTCTTCATTCATCATTGATCCTTGTTCATTCTTCATCGTTCTTTCTTCATTGATCATTGATCCTTGTTCATTCTTCATCGTTCCTTCTTCATTGATCATTGATCCTTGTTCATTCTTCATCGTTCATTCGTCATTGACCATTAATCCTTGTTCATTCTTCATCGTTCATTCTTCATTGATCATTGATCCTTGTTCATTCTTCATCGTTCCTTCTTCATTGATCATTGATCCTTGTTCATTCTTCATCGTTCATTCGTCATTGATCATTGATCCTTGTTCATTCTTCATCGTTCATTCTTCATTGATCATTGATCCTTGTTCATTCTTCATCGTTTATTCTTCATTGATCATTGATCCTTGTTCATTCTTCATCGTTCATTTTTCATTGATCATTGATCCTTGTTCTTTCTTCATCGTTCATTCTTCATTGATCATTGATCCTTGTTCATTCTTCATCGTTCCTTCTTCATTGATCATTGATCCTTGTTCATTCTTCATCGTCCATTCGTCATTGACCATTGATCCTTGTTCATTCTTCATCGTTCATTCTTCATTGATCATTGATCGTGGTTCTTTCTTCATCGTTCATTTGTCATTGATCATTGATACTTGTTCATTCTTCATCGTTCATTCTTCATTGATCATTGATCCTTGTTCATTCTTCATCGTTTATTCTTCATTGATCATTGATCCTTGTTCATTCTTCATCGTTCATTCTTCATTTATCATTGATCCTTGTTCATTCTTCATCATTCTTTCTTCATTGAACATTGATCCTTGTTCATTCTTCATCGTTCATTCGTCATTGATCATCGATCCTTGTTTATTCTTCATCGTTCATTCTTCATTGATCATTGATCCTTGTTCATTCTTCATCGTTCATTCTTCATTGATCATTGATCCTTGTTCATTCTTCATCGTTCATTCTTCATTGATCATTGATCCTTGTTCATTCTTCATCGTTCATTCTTCATTCTTCATTGATCATTGATCCTTGTTCATTCTTCATCGTTCATTCTTCATTGATCTTTGATCCTTGTTCATTCTTAATCGTTCATTCGTTATTGATCATCGATCCTTGTTCATTCTTCATCGTTCACTCTTCATTGATCATTGATCCTTGTTCATTCTTCATCGTTCATTTTTCATTGATCATTGATCCTTGTTCTTTCTTCATCGTTCATTCTTCATTGATCATTGATCCTTGTTCATTCTTCATCGTTCCTTCTTCATTGATCATTGATCCTTGTTCATTCTTCATCGTCCATTCGTCATTGACCATTGATCCTTGTTCATTCTTCATCGTTCATTCTTCATTGATCATTGATCCTTGTTCATTCTTCATCGTTCCTTCTTCATTGATCATTGATCCTTGTTCATTCTTCATCGTTCATTCGGTATTGACCATTAATCCTTGTTCATTCTTCATCGTTCATTCTTCATTGATCATTGATCCTTGTTCATTTTTCATCGTTCCTTCTTCATTTATCATTGATCCTTGTTCATTCTTCATCGTTCATTCTTCATTGATCATTGATCCTTGTTCATTCTTCATCGTTCATTCGTCATTGATCATTGATCCTTGTTCATTCTTCATCGTTCATTCTTCATTGATCATTGATCCTTGTTCATTCTTCATCGTTTATTCTTCATTGATCATTGATCCTTGTTCATTCTTCATCGTTCATTTTTCATTGATCATTGATCCTTGTTCTTTCTTCATCGTTCATTCTTCATTGATCATTGATCCTTGTTCATTCTTCATCGTTCCTTCTTCATTGATCATTGATCCTTGTTCATTCTTCATCGTCCATTCGTCATTGACCATTGATCCTTGTTCATTCTTCATCGTTCATTCTTCATTGATCATTGATCGTTGTTCTTTCTTCATCGTTCATTTGTCATTGATCATTGATACTTGTTCATTCTTCATCGTTCATTCTTCATTGATCATTTATCCTTGTTCATTCTTCATCGTTTATTCTTCATTGATCATTGATCCTTGTTCATTCTTCATCGTTCATTCTTCATTTATCATTGATCCTTGTTCATTCTTCATCATTCTTTCTTCATTGAACATTGATCCTTGTTCATTCTTCATCGTTCATTCGTCATTGATCATCCATCCTTGTTTATTCTTCATCGTCCATTCTTCATTGATCATTGATCCTTGTTCATTCTTCATCGTTCATTCTTCATTGATCATTGATCCTTGTTCATTCTTCATCGTTCATTCTTCATTGATCATTGATTCTTGTTCATTCTTCATCGTTTATTCTTCATTGATCATTGATCCTTGTTCATTCTTCATCGTTCATTTTTCATTGATCATTGATCCTTGTTCTTTCTTCATCGTTCATTCTTCATTGATCATTGAACCTTGTTCATTCTTCATCGTTCATTCTTCATTGATCATTGATCCTTGTTCATTCTTCATCGTTTATTCTTCATTGATCATTGATCCTTGTTCATTCTTCATCGTTCATTCTTCATTTATCATTGATCCTTGTTCATTCTTCATCATTCTTTCTTCATTGAACATTGATCCTTGTTCATTCTTCATCGTTCATTCGTCATTGATCATCGATCCTTGTTTATTCTTCATCGTTCATTCTTCATTGATCATTGATCCTTGTTCATTCTTCATCGTTCATTCTTCATTGATCATTGATCCTTGTTCATTCTTCATCGTTCATTCTTCATTGATCATTGATCCTTGTTCATTCTTCATCGTTCATTCTTCATTCTTCATTGATCATTGATCCTTGTTCATTCTTCATCGTTCATTCTTCATTGATCTTTGATCCTTGTTCATTCTTAATCGTTCATTCGTTATTGATCATCGATCCTTGTTCATTCTTCATCGTTCACTCTTCATTGATCATTGATCCTTGTTCGTTCTTCATCGTTCATTCTTCATTTATCATTGATCCTTGTTCATTCTTCATCGTTCATTCTTCATTCATCATTGATCCTTGTTCATTCTTCATCGTTCTTTCTTCATTGATCATTGATCCTTGTTCATTCCTCATCGTTCCTTCTTCATTGATCATTTATCCTTGTTCATTCTTCATCGTCCATTCGTCATTGACCATTGATCCTTGTTCATTCTTCATCGTTCATTCTTCATTGATCATTGATCGTTGTTCTTTCTTCATCGTTCATTTGTCATTGATCATTGATACTTGTTCATTCTTCATCGTTCATTCTTCATTGATCATTGATCCTTGTTCATTCTTCATCGTTTATTCTTCATTGATCATTGATCCTTGTTCATTCTTCATCGTTCATTCTTCATTTATCATTGATCCTTGTTCATTCTTCATCATTCTTTCTTCATTGAACATTGATCCTTGTTCATTCTTCATCGTTCATTCGTCATTGATCATCGATCCTTGTTTATTCTTCATCGTTCATTCTTCATTGATCATTGATCCTTGTTCATTCTTCATCGTTCATTCTTCATTGATCATTGATCCTTGTTCATTCTTCATCGTTCATTCTTCATTGATCATTGATCCTTGTTCATTCTTCATCGTTCATTCTTCATTGATCATTGATCCTTGTTCATTCTTCATCGTTCATTGTTCATTGATCTTTGATCCTTGTTCATTCTTCATCGTTCATTCGTCATTGATCATTGATCCTTGTTCATTCTTAATCGTTCATTCGTTATTGATCATCGATCCTTGTTCATTCTTCATCGTTCACTCTTCATTGATCATTGATCCTTGTTCGTTCTTCATCGTTCATTCTTCATTTATCATTGATCCTTGTTCATTCTTCATCGTTCATTCTTCATTCATCATTGATCCTTGTTCATTCTTCATCGTTCTTTCTTCATTGATCATTGATCCTTGTTCATTCTTAATCGTTCATTCGTTATTGATCATCGATCCTTGTTCTCTCTTCATCGTTCATTCTTCATTGATCATTGATCCTTGTTCATTCTTCATCGTTCATTCTTCATTAATCATTGATCTTGTTCATTCTTCATCGTTCATTCGTCATTGACCATTAATCCTTGTTCATTCTTCATCGTTCATTCTTCATTGATCATTGATCCTTGTTCATTCTTCATCGTTCATTCTTTATTGACCATTGATCCTTGTTCATTCTTCATCATTCATTCTTCATTGATCATTGATCCCTGTTCATTCTTCATCGTTCATTCGTCATTGATCATTGCTCCTTGTTCATTCTTCATCGTTCATTCGTCATTGATCATTGATCCTTGTTCTTTCTTCATCGTTCATTCGTCATTGATCATGATCCTTGTTCATTCTTCATCGTTTATTCTTCATTGATCATTGATCCTTGTTCATTCTTCATCGTTTATTCTTCATTGATCATTGATCCTTGTTCATTCTTCATCGTTCATTCGTCATTGATCATTGATCCTTGTTCATTCTTAATCGTTCATTCGTTATTGATCATCGATCCTTGTTCATTCTTCATCGTTCATTCTTCATTGATCATTGATCGTTGTTCTTTCTTCATCGTTCATTTGTCATTGATCATTGATACTTGTTCATTCTTCATCGTTCATTCGTCATTGATCATTGATCCTTGTTCATTCTTAATCGTTCATTCGTTATTGATCATCGATCCTTGTTCATTCTTCATCGTTCATTCGTCATTGATCATTGATCCTTGTTCATTCTTCATCGTTCATTCGTCATTGATCATTTATCCTTGTTCTTTCTTCATCGTTCATTCGTCATTGATCATTGATCGTTGTTCATTCTTCATCGTTCATTTGTCATTGTTCATTGATCCTTGTTCATTCTTCATCGTACATTCGTCATTGATCATTGATCCTTGTTCATTCTTCATCATTCATTCTTCATTCATCATTGATCCTTGTTCATTCTTCATCGTTCATTCGTCATTGATCATTGATCCTTGTTCATTCTTCATCGTTCATTCTTCATTGATCATTGATCCTTGTTCATTCTTCATCGTTTATTCTTCATTGATCATTGATCCTTGTTCATTCTTCATCGTTCATTTTTCATTGATCATTGATCCTTGTTCTTTCTTCATCGTTCATTCTTCATTGATCATTGATCCTTGTTCATTCTTCATCGTTCCTTCTTCATTGATCATTGATCCTTGTTCATTCTTCATCGTCCATTCGTCATTGACCATTGATCCTTGTTCATTCTTCATCGTTCATTCTTCATTGATCATTGATCGTGGTTCTTTCTTCATCGTTCATTTGTCATTGATCATTGATACTTGTTCATTCTTCATCGTTCATTCTTCATTGATCATTGATCCTTGTTCATTCTTCATCGTTTATTCTTCATTGATCATTGATCCTTGTTCATTCTTCATCGTTCATTCTTCATTTATCATTGATCCTTGTTCATTCTTCATCATTCTTTCTTCATTGAACATTGATCCTTGTTCATTCTTCATCGTTCATTCGTCATTGATCATCGATCCTTGTTTATTCTTCATCGTTCATTCTTCATTGATCATTGATCCTTGTTCATTCTTCATCGTTCATTCTTCATTGATCATTGATCCTTGTTCATTCTTCATCGTTCATTCTTCATTGATCATTGATCCTTGTTCATTCTTCATCGTTCATTCTTCATTCTTCATTGATCATTGATCCTTGTTCATTCTTCATCGTTCATTCTTCATTGATCTTTGATCCTTGTTCATTCTTAATCGTTCATTCGTTATTGATCATCGATCCTTGTTCATTCTTCATCGTTCACTCTTCATTGATCATTGATCCTTGTTCATTCTTCATCGTTCATTTTTCATTGATCATTGATCCTTGTTCTTTCTTCATCGTTCATTCTTCATTGATCATTGATCCTTGTTCATTCTTCATCGTTCCTTCTTCATTGATCATTGATCCTTGTTCATTCTTCATCGTCCATTCGTCATTGACCATTGATCCTTGTTCATTCTTCATCGTTCATTCTTCATTGATCATTGATCCTTGTTCATTCTTCATCGTTCCTTCTTCATTGATCATTGATCCTTGTTCATTCTTCATCGTTCATTCGGTATTGACCATTAATCCTTGTTCATTCTTCATCGTTCATTCTTCATTGATCATCGATCCTTGTTCATTTTTCATCGTTCCTTCTTCATTGATCATTGATCCTTGTTCATTCTTCATCGTCCATTCTTCATTGATCATTGATCCTTGTTCATTCTTCATCGTTCATTCGTCATTGATCATTGATCCTTGTTCATTCTTCATCGTTCATTCTTCATTGATCATTGATCCTTGTTCATTCTTCATCGTTTATTCTTCATTGATCATTGATCCTTGTTCATTCTTCATCGTTCATTTTTCATTGATCATTGATCCTTGTTCTTTCTTCATCGTTCATTCTTCATTGATCATTGATCCTTGTTCATTCTTCATCGTTCATTCGTCATTGACCATTAATCCTTGTTCATTCTTCATCGTTCATTCTTCATTGATCATTGATCCTTGTTCATTCTTCATCGTTCATTCTTTATTGACCATTGATCCTTGTTCATTCTTCATCATTCATTCTTCATTGATCATTGATCCCTGTTCATTCTTCATCGTTCATTCGTCATTGATCATTGCTCCTTGTTCATTCTTCATCGTTCATTCGTCATTGATCATTGATCCTTGTTCTTTCTTCATCGTTCATTCGTCATTGATCATGATCCTTGTTCATTCTTCATCGTTCATTCGTCATTGATCGTTTATCCTTGTTCTTTCTTCATCGTTCATTCGTCATTGATCATTGCTCCTTGTTCATTCTTCATCGTTCATTCGTCATTGATCATTTATCCTTGTTCTTTCTTCAACGTTCATTCGTCATTGATCATTAATCCTTGTTCATTCTTCATCGTTCATTCGTCATTGATCATTGATCCTTGTTCATTCTTCATCGTTCATTCGTCATTGATCATTTATCCTTGTTCTTTCTTCATCGTTCATTCGTCATTGATCATTGATCGTTGTTCATTCTTCATCGTTCATTTGTCATTGTTCATTGATCCTTGTTCATTCTTCATCGTACATTCGTCATTGATCATTGATCCTTGTTCATTCTTCATCATTCATTCTTCATTCATCATTGATCCTTGTTCATTCTTCATCGTTCTTTCTTCATTGATCATTGATCCTTGTTCATTCTTCATCGTTCCTTCTTCATTGATCATTGATCCTTGTTCATTCTTCATCGTTCATTCGTCATTGACCATTAATCCTTGTTCATTCTTCATCGTTCATTCTTCATTGATCATTGATCCTTGTTCATTCTTCATCGTTCCTTCTTCATTGATCATTGATCCTTGTTCATTCTTCATCGTTCATTCGTCATTGATCATTGATCCTTGTTCATTCTTCATCGTTCATTCTTCATTGATCATTGATCCTTGTTCATTCTTCATCGTTTATTCTTCATTGATCATTGATCCTTGTTCATTCTTCATCGTTCATTTTTCATTGATCATTGATCCTTGTTCTTTCTTCATCGTTCATTCTTCATTGATCATTGATCCTTGTTCATTCTTCATCGTTCCTTCTTCATTGATCATTGATCCTTGTTCATTCTTCATCGTCCATTCGTCATTGACCATTGATCCTTGTTCATTCTTCATCGTTCATTCTTCATTGATCATTGATCGTGGTTCTTTCTTCATCGTTCATTTGTCATTGATCATTGATACTTGTTCATTCTTCATCGTTCATTCTTCATTGATCATTGATCCTTGTTCATTCTTCATCGTTTATTCTTCATTGATCATTGATCCTTGTTCATTCTTCATCGTTCATTCTTCATTTATCATTGATCCTTGTTCATTCTTCATCATTCTTTCTTCATTGAACATTGATCCTTGTTCATTCTTCATCGTTCATTCGTCATTGATCATCGATCCTTGTTTATTCTTCATCGTTCATTCTTCATTGATCATTGATCCTTGTTCATTCTTCATCGTTCATTCTTCATTGATCATTGATCCTTGTTCATTCTTCATCGTTCATTCTTCATTGATCATTGATCCTTGTTCATTCTTCATCGTTCATTCTTCATTCTTCATTGATCATTGATCCTTGTTCATTCTTCATCGTTCATTCTTCATTGATCTTTGATCCTTGTTCATTCTTAATCGTTCATTCGTTATTGATCATCGATCCTTGTTCATTCTTCATCGTTCACTCTTCATTGATCATTGATCCTTGTTCATTCTTCATCGTTCATTTTTCATTGATCATTGATCCTTGTTCTTTCTTCATCGTTCATTCTTCATTGATCATTGATCCTTGTTCATTCTTCATCGTTCCTTCTTCATTGATCATTGATCCTTGTTCATTCTTCATCGTCCATTCGTCATTGACCATTGATCCTTGTTCATTCTTCATCGTTCATTCTTCATTGATCATTGATCCTTGTTCATTCTTCATCGTTCCTTCTTCATTGATCATTGATCCTTGTTCATTCTTCATCGTTCATTCGGTATTGACCATTAATCCTTGTTCATTCTTCATCGTTCATTCTTCATTGATCATTGATCCTTGTTCATTTTTCATCGTTCCTTCTTCATTGATCATTGATCCTTGTTCATTCTTCATCGTCCATTCTTCATTGATCATTGATCCTTGTTCATTCTTCATCGTTCATTCGTCATTGATCATTGATCCTTGTTCATTCTTCATCGTTCATTCTTCATTGATCATTGATCCTTGTTCATTCTTCATCGTTTATTCTTCATTGATCATTGATCCTTGTTCATTCTTCATCGTTCATTTTTCATTGATCATTGATCCTTGTTCTTTCTTCATCGTTCATTCTTCATTGATCATTGATCCTTGTTCATTCTTCATCGTTCATTCGTCATTGACCATTAATCCTTGTTCATTCTTCATCGTTCATTCTTCATTGATCATTGATCCTTGTTCATTCTTCATCGTTCATTCTTTATTGACCATTGATCCTTGTTCATTCTTCATCATTCATTCTTCATTGATCATTGATCCCTGTTCATTCTTCATCGTTCATTCGTCATTGATCATTGCTCCTTGTTCATTCTTCATCGTTCATTCGTCATTGATCATTGATCCTTGTTCTTTCTTCATCGTTCATTCGTCATTGATCATGATCCTTGTTCATTCTTCATCGTTCATTCGTCATTGATCGTTTATCCTTGTTCTTTCTTCATCGTTCATTCGTCATTGATCATTGCTCCTTGTTCATTCTTCATCGTTCATTCGTCATTGATCATTTATCCTTGTTCTTTCTTCATCGTTCATTCGTCATTGATCATTAATCCTTGTTCATTCTTCATCGTTCATTCGTCATTGATCATTGATCCTTGTTCATTCTTCATCGTTCATTCGTCATTGATCATTTATCCTTGTTCTTTCTTCATCGTTCATTCGTCATTGATCATTGATCGTTGTTCATTCTTCATCGTTCATTTGTCATTGTTCATTGATCCTTGTTCATTCTTCATCGTACATTCGTCATTGATCATTGATCCTTGTTCATTCTTCATCATTCATTCTTCATTCATCATTGATCCTTGTTCATTCTTCATCGTTCTTTCTTCATTGATCATTGATCCTTGTTCATTCTTCATCGTTCCTTCTTCATTGATCATTGATCCTTGTTCATTCTTCATCGTTCATTCGTCATTGACCATTAATCCTTGTTCATTCTTCATCGTTCATTCTTCATTGATCATTGATCCTTGTTCATTCTTCATCGTTCCTTCTTCATTGATCATTGATCCTTGTTCATTCTTCATCGTTCATTCGTCATTGATCATTGATCCTTGTTCATTCTTCATCGTTCATTCTTCATTGATCATTGATCCTTGTTCATTCTTCATCGTTTATTCTTCATTGATCATTGATCCTTGTTCATTCTTCATCGTTCATTTTTCATTGATCATTGATCCTTGTTCTTTCTTCATCGTTCATTCTTCATTGATCATTGATCCTTGTTCATTCTTCATCGTTCCTTCTTCATTGATCATTGATCCTTGTTCATTCTTCATCGTCCATTCGTCATTGACCATTGATCCTTGTTCATTCTTCATCGTTCATTCTTCATTGATCATTGATCGTGGTTCTTTCTTCATCGTTCATTTGTCATTGATCATTGATACTTGTTCATTCTTCATCGTTCATTCTTCATTGATCATTGATCCTTGTTCATTCTTCATCGTTTATTCTTCATTGATCATTGATCCTTGTTCATTCTTCATCGTTCATTCTTCATTTATCATTGATCCTTGTTCATTCTTCATCATTCTTTCTTCATTGAACATTGATCCTTGTTCATTCTTCATCGTTCATTCGTCATTGATCATCGATCCTTGTTTATTCTTCATCGTTCATTCTTCATTGATCATTGATCCTTGTTCATTCTTCATCGTTCATTCTTCATTGATCATTGATCCTTGTTCATTCTTCATCGTTCATTCTTCATTGATCATTGATCCTTGTTCATTATTCATCGTTCATTCTTCATTCTTCATTGATCATTGATCCTTGTTCATTCTTCATCGTTCATTCTTCATTGATCTTTGATCCTTGTTCATTCTTAATCGTTCATTCGTTATTGATCATCGATCCTTGTTCATTCTTCATCGTTCACTCTTCATTGATCATTGATCCTTGTTCATTCTTCATCGTTCATTTTTCATTGATCATTGATCCTTGTTCTTTCTTCATCGTTCATTCTTCATTGATCATTGATCCTTGTTCATTCTTCATCGTTCCTTCTTCATTGATCATTGATCCTTGTTCATTCTTCATCGTCCATTCGTCATTGACCATTGATCCTTGTTCATTCTTCATCGTTCATTCTTCATTGATCATTGATCCTTGTTCATTCTTCATCGTTCCTTCTTCATTGATCATTGATCCTTGTTCATTCTTCATCGTTCATTCGGTATTGACCATTAATCCTTGTTCATTCTTCATCGTTCATTCTTCATTGATCATTGATCCTTGTTCATTTTTCATCGTTCCTTCTTCATTGATCATTGATCCTTGTTCATTCTTCATCGTTCATTCTTCATTGATCATTGATCCTTGTTCATTCTTCATCGTTCATTCGTCATTGATCATTGATCCTTGTTCATTCTTCATCGTTCATTCTTCATTGATCATTGATCCTTGTTCATTCTTCATCGTTTATTCTTCATTGATCATTGATCCTTGTTCATTCTTCATCGTTCATTTTTCATTGATCATTGATCCTTGTTCTTTCTTCATCGTTCATTCTTCATTGATCATTGATCCTTGTTCATTCTTCATCGTTCCTTCTTCATTGATCATTGATCCTTGTTCATTCTTCATCGTCCATTCGTCATTGACCATTGATCCTTGTTCATTCTTCATCGTTCATTCTTCATTGATCATTGATCGTTGTTCTTTCTTCATCGTTCATTTGTCATTGATCATTGATACTTGTTCATTCTTCATCGTTCATTCTTCATTCATCATTTATCCTTGTTCATTCTTCATCGTTTATTCTTCATTGATCATTGATCCTTGTTCATTCTTCATCGTTCATTCTTCATTTATCATTGATCCTTGTTCATTCTTCATCATTCTTTCTTCATTGAACATTGATCCTTGTTCATTCTTCATCGTTCATTCGTCATTGATCATCCATCCTTGTTTATTCTTCATCGTCCATTCTTCATTGATCATTGATCCTTGTTCATTCTTCATCGTTCATTCTTCATTGATCATTGATCCTTGTTCATTCTTCATCGTTCATTCTTCATTGATCATTGATCCTTGTTCATTCTTCATCGTTTATTCTTCATTGATCATTGATCCTTGTTCATTCTTCATCGTTCATTTTTCATTGATCATTGATCCTTGTTCTTTCTTCATCGTTCATTCTTCATTGATCATTGATCCTTGTTCATTCTTCATCGTTCATTCTTCATTGATCATTGATCCTTGTTCATTCTTCATCGTTTATTCTTCATTGATCATTGATCCTTGTTCATTCTTCATCGTTCATTCTTCATTTATCATTCATCCTTGTTCATTCTTCATCATTCTTTCTTCATTGAACATTGATCCTTGTTCATTCTTCATCGTTCATTCGTCATTGATCATCGATCCTTGTTTATTCTTCATCGTTCATTCTTCATTGATCATTGATCCTTGTTCATTCTTCATCGTTCATTCTTCATTGATCATTGATCCTTGTTCATTCTTCATCGTTCATTCTTCATTGATCATTGATCCTTGTTCATTCTTCATCGTTCATTCTTCATTCTTCATTGATCATTGATCCTTGTTCATTCTTCATCGTTCATTCTTCATTGATCTTTGATCCTTGTTCATTCTTAATCGTTCATTCGTTATTGATCATCGATCCTTGTTCATTCTTCATCGTTCACTCTTCATTGATCATTGATCCTTGTTCGTTCTTCATCGTTCATTCTTCATTTATCATTGATCCTTGTTCATTCTTCATCGTTCATTCTTCATTCATCATTGATCCTTGTTCATTCTTCATCGTTCTTTCTTCATTGATCATTGATCCTTGTTCATTCTTCATCGTTCCTTCTTCATTGATCATTTATCCTTGTTCATTCTTCATCGTCCATTCGTCATTGACCATTGATCCTTGTTCATTCTTCATCGTTCATTCTTCATTGATCATTGATCGTTGTTCTTTCTTCATCGTTCATTTGTCATTGATCATTGATACTTGTTCATTCTTCATCGTTCATTCTTCATTGATCATTGATCCTTGTTCATTCTTCATCGTTTATTCTTCATTGATCATTGATCCTTGTTCATTCTTCATCGTTCATTCTTCATTTATCATTGATCCTTGTTCATTCTTCATCATTCTTTCTTCATTGAACATTGATCCTTGTTCATTCTTCATCGTTCATTCGTCATTGATCATCGATCCTTGTTTATTCTTCATCGTTCATTCTTCATTGATCATTGATCCTTGTTCATTCTTCATCGTTCATTCTTCATTGATCATTGATCCTTGTTCATTCTTCATCGTTCATTCTTCATTGATCATTGATCCTTGTTCATTCTTCATCGTTCATTCTTCATTGATCATTGATCCTTGTTCATTCTTCATCGTTCATTGTTCATTGATCTTTGATCCTTGTTCATTCTTCATCGTTCATTCGTCATTGATCATTGATCCTTGTTCATTCTTAATCGTTCATTCGTTATTGATCATCGATCCTTGTTCATTCTTCATCGTTCACTCTTCATTGATCATTGATCCTTGTTCGTTCTTCATCGTTCATTCTTCATTTATCATTGATCCTTGTTCATTCTTCATCGTTCATTCTTCATTCATCATTGATCCTTGTTCATTCTTCATCGTTCTTTCTTCATTGATCATTGATCCTTGTTCATTCTTAATCGTTCATTCGTTATTGATCATCGATCCTTGTTCTCTCTTCATCGTTCATTCTTCATTGATCATTGATCCTTGTTCATTCTTCATCGTTCATTCTTCATTAATCATTGATCTTGTTCATTCTTCATCGTTCATTCATCATTGACCATTAATCCTTGTTCATTCTTCATCGTTCATTCTTCATTGATCATTGATCCTTGTTCATTCTTCATCGTTCATTCTTTATTGACCATTGATCCTTGTTCATTCTTCATCATTCATTCTTCATTGATCATTGATCCCTGTTCATTCTTCATCGTTCATTCGTCATTGATCATTGCTCCTTGTTCATTCTTCATCGTTCATTCGTCATTGATCATTGATCCTTGTTCTTTCTTCATCGTTCATTCGTCATTGATCATGATCCTTGTTCATTCTTCATCGTTTATTCTTCATTGATCATTGATCCTTGTTCATTCTTCATCGTTTATTCTTCATTGATCATTGATCCTTGTTCATTCTTCATCGTTCATTCGTCATTGATCATTGATCCATGTTCATTCTTAATCGTTCATTCGTTATTGATCATCGATCCTTGTTCATTCTTCATCGTTCATTCTTCATTGATCATTGATCGTTGTTCTTTCTTCATCGTTCATTTGTCATTGATCATTGATACTTGTTCATTCTTCATCGTTCATTCGTCATTGATCATTGATCCTTGTTCATTCTTAATCGTTCATTCGTTATTGATCATCGATCCTTGTTCATTCTTCATCGTTCATTCGTCATTGATCATTGATCCTTGTTCATTCTTCATCGTTCATTCGTCATTGATCATTTATCCTTGTTCTTTCTTCATCGTTCATTCGTCATTGATCATTGATCGTTGTTCATTCTTCATCGTTCATTTGTCATTGTTCATTGATCCTTGTTCATTCTTCATCGTACATTCGTCATTGATCATTGATCCTTGTTCATTCTTCATCATTCATTCTTCATTCATCATTGATCCTTGTTCATTCTTCATCGTTCTTTCTTCATTGATCATTGATCCTTGTTCATTCTTCATCGTTCCTTCTTCATTGATCATTGATCCTTGTTCATTCTTCATCGTTCATTCGTCATTGACCATTAATCCTTGTTCATTCTTCATCGTTCATTCTTCATTGATCATTGATCCTTGTTCATTCTTCATCGTTCCTTCTTCATTGATCATTGATCCTTGTTCATTCTTCATCGTTCATTCGTCATTGATCATTGATCCTTGTTCATTCTTCATCGTTCATTCTTCATTGATCATTGATCCTTGTTCATTCTTCATCGTTTATTCTTCATTGATCATTGATCCTTGTTCATTCTTCATCGTTCATTTTTCATTGATCATTGATCCTTGTTCTTTCTTCATCGTTCATTCTTCATTGATCATTGATCCTTGTTCATTCTTCATCGTTCCTTCTTCATTGATCATTGATCCTTGTTCATTCTTCATCGTCCATTCGTCATTGACCATTGATCCTTGTTCATTCTTCATCGTTCATTCTTCATTGATCATTGATCGTGGTTCTTTCTTCATCGTTCATTTGTCATTGATCATTGATACTTGTTCATTCTTCATCGTTCATTCTTCATTGATCATTGATCCTTGTTCATTCTTCATCGTTTATTCTTCATTGATCATTGATCCTTGTTCATTCTTCATCGTTCATTCTTCATTTATCATTGATCCTTGTTCATTCTTCATCATTCTTTCTTCATTGAACATTGATCCTTGTTCATTCTTCATCGTTCATTCGTCATTGATCATCGATCCTTGTTTATTCTTCATCGTTCATTCTTCATTGATCATTGATCCTTGTTCATTCTTCATCGTTCATTCTTCATTGATCATTGATCCTTGTTCATTCTTCATCGTTCATTCTTCATTGATCATTGATCCTTGTTCATTCTTCATCGTTCATTCTTCATTCTTCATTGATCATTGATCCTTGTTCATTCTTCATCGTTCATTCTTCATTGATCTTTGATCCTTGTTCATTCTTAATCGTTCATTCGTTATTGATCATCGATCCTTGTTCATTCTTCATCGTTCACTCTTCATTGATCATTGATCCTTGTTCATTCTTCATCGTTCATTTTTCATTGATCATTGATCCTTGTTCTTTCTTCATCGTTCATTCTTCATTGATCATTGATCCTTGTTCATTCTTCATCGTTCCTTCTTCATTGATCATTGATCCTTGTTCATTCTTCATCGTCCATTCGTCATTGACCATTGATCCTTGTTCATTCTTCATCGTTCATTCTTCATTGATCATTGATCCTTGTTCATTCTTCATCGTTCCTTCTTCATTGATCATTGATCCTTGTTCATTCTTCATCGTTCATTCGGTATTGACCATTAATCCTTGTTCATTCTTCATCGTTCATTCTTCATTGATCATTGATCCTTGTTCATTTTTCATCGTTCCTTCTTCATTGATCATTGATCCTTGTTCATTCTTCATCGTCCATTCTTCATTGATCATTGATCCTTGTTCATTCTTCATCGTTCATTCGTCATTGATCATTGATCCTTGTTCATTCTTCATCGTTCATTCTTCATTGATCATTGATCCTTGTTCATTCTTCATCGTTTATTCTTCATTGATCATTGATCCTTGTTCATTCTTCATCGTTCATTTTTCATTGATCATTGATCCTTGTTCTTTCTTCATCGTTCATTCTTCATTGATCATTGATCCTTGTTCATTCTTCATCGTTCATTCGTCATTGACCATTAATCCTTGTTCATTCTTCATCGTTCATTCTTCATTGATCATTGATCCTTGTTCATTCTTCATCGTTCATTCTTTATTGACCATTGATCCTTGTTCATTCTTCATCATTCATTCTTCATTGATCATTGATCCCTGTTCATTCTTCATCGTTCATTCGTCATTGATCATTGCTCCTTGTTCATTCTTCATCGTTCATTCGTCATTGATCATTGATCCTTGTTCTTTCTTCATCGTTCATTCGTCATTGATCATGATCCTTGTTCATTCTTCATCGTTCATTCGTCATTGATCGTTTATCCTTGTTCTTTCTTCATCGTTCATTCGTCATTGATCATTGCTCCTTGTTCATTCTTCATCGTTCATTCGTCATTGATCATTTATCCTTGTTCTTTCTTCATCGTTCATTCGTCATTGATCATTAATCCTTGTTCATTCTTCATCGTTCATTCGTCATTGATCATTGATCCTTGTTCATTCTTCATCGTTCATTCGTCATTGATCATTTATCCTTGTTCTTTCTTCATCGTTCATTCGTCATTGATCATTGATCGTTGTTCATTCTTCATCGTTCATTTGTCATTGTTCATTGATCCTTGTTCATTCTTCATCGTACATTCGTCATTGATCATTGATCCTTGTTCATTCTTCATCATTCATTCTTCATTCATCATTGATCCTTGTTCATTCTTCATCGTTCTTTCTTCATTGATCATTGATCCTTGTTCATTCTTCATCGTTCATTCTTCATTAATCATTGATCTTGTTCATTCTTCATCGTTCATTCGTCATTGACCATTAATCCTTGTTCATTCTTCATCGTTCATTCTTTATTGACCATTGATCCTTGTTCATTCTTCATCATTCATTCTTCATTGATCATTGATCCCTGTTCATTCTTCATCGTTCATTTGTCATTGATCATTGCTCCTTGTTCATTCTTCATCGTTCATTCGTCATTGATCATTGATCCTTGTTCTTTCTTCATCGTTCATTCGTCATTGATCATGATCCTTGTTCATTCTTCATCGTTTATTCTTCATTGATCATTGATCCTTGTTCATTCTTCATCGTTTATTCTTCATTGATCATTGATCCTTGTTCATTCTTCATCGTTCATTCGTCATTGATCATTGATCCTTGTTCATTCTTAATCGTTCATTCGTTATTGATCATCGATCCTTGTTCATTCTTCATCGTTCATTCTTCATTGATCATTGATCGTTGTTCTTTTTCATCGTTCATTTGTCATTGATCATTGATACTTGTTCATTCTTCATCGTTCATTCGTCATTGATCATTGATCCTTGTTCATTCTTAATCGTTCATTCGTTATTGATCATCGATCCTTGTTCATTATTCATCGTTCATTCGTCATTGATCATTGATCCTTGTTCATTCTTCATCGTTCATTCGTCATTGATCATTTATCCTTGTTCTTTCTTCATCGTTCATTCGTCATTGATCATTGATCGTTGTTCATTCTTCATCGTTCATTTGTCATTGTTCATTGATCCTTGTTCATTCTTCATCGTACATTCGTCATTGATCATTGATCCTTGTTCATTCTTCATCATTCATTCTTCATTCATCATTGATCCTTGTTCATTCTTCATCGTTCTTTCTTCATTGATCATTGATCCTTGTTCATTCTTCATCGTTCCTTCTTCATTGATCATTGATCCTTGTTCATTCTTCATCGTTCATTCGTCATTGACCATTAATCCTTGTTCATTCTTCATCGTTCATTCTTCATTGATCATTGATCCTTGTTCATTCTTCATCGTTCCTTCTTCATTGATCATTGATCCTTGTTCATTCTTCATCGTTCATTCGTCATTGATCATTGATCCTTGTTCATTCTTCATCGTTCATTCTTCATTGATCATTGATCCTTGTTCATTCTTCATCGTTTATTCTTCATTGATCATTGATCCTTGTTCATTCTTCATCGTTCATTTTTCATTGATCATTGATCCTTGTTATTTCTTCATCGTTCATTCTTCATTGATCATTGATCCTTGTTCATTCTTCATCGTTCCTTCTTCATTGATCATTGATCCTTGTTCATTCTTCATCGTCCATTCGTCATTGACCATTGATCCTTGTTCATTCTTCATCGTTCATTCTTCATTGATCATTGATCGTGGTTCTTTCTTCATCGTTCATTTGTCATTGATCATTGATACTTGTTCATTCTTCATCGTTCATTCTTCATTGATCATTGATCCTTGTTCATTCTTCATCGTTTATTCTTCATTGATCATTGATCCTTGTTCATTCTTCATCGTTCATTCTTCATTTATCATTGATCCTTGTTCATTCTTCATCATTCTTTCTTCATTGAACATTGATCCTTGTTCATTCTTCATCGTTGATTCGTCATTGATCATCGATCCTTGTTTATTCTTCATCGTTCATTCTTCATTGATCATTGATCCTTGTTCATTCTTCATCGTTCATTCTTCATTGATCATTGATCCTTGTTCATTCTTCATCGTTCATTCTTCATTGATCATTGATCCTTGTTCATTCTTCATCGTTCATTCTTCATTCTTCATTGATCATTGATCCTTGTTCATTCTTCATCGTTCATTCTTCATTGATCTTTGATCCTTGTTCATTCTTAATCGTTCATTCGTTATTGATCATCGATCCTTGTTCATTCTTCATCGTTCACTCTTCATTGATCATTGATCCTTGTTCGTTCTTCATCGTTCATTCTTCATTTATCATTGATCCTTGTTCATTCTTCATCGTTCATTCTTCATTCATCATTGATCCTTGTTCATTCTTCATCGTTCTTTCTTCATTGATCATTGATCCTTGTTCATTCTTCATCGTTCCTTCTTCATTGATCATTTATCCTTGTTCATTCTTCATCGTCCATTCGTCATTGACCATTGATCCTTGTTCATTCTTCATCGTTCATTCTTCATTGATCATTGATCGTTGTTCTTTCTTCATCGTTCATTTGTCATTGATCATTGATACTTGTTCATTCTTCATCGTTCATTCTTCATTGATCATTGATCCTTGTTTATTCTTCATCGTTTATTCTTCATTGATCATTGATCCTTGTTCATTCTTCATCGTTCATTCTTCATTTATCATTGATCCTTGTTCATTCTTCATCATTCTTTCTTCATTGAACATTGATCCTTGTTCATTCTTCATCGTTCATTCGTCATTGATCATCGATCCTTGTTTATTCTTCATCGTTCATTCTTCATTGATCATTGATCCTTGTTCATTCTTCATCGTTCATTCTTCATTGATCATTGATCCTTGTTCATTCTTCATCGTTCATTCTTCATTGATCATTGATCCTTGTTCATTCTTCATCGTTCATTCGTCATTGATCATGATCCTTGTTCATTCTTCATCATTTATTCTTCATTGATCATTGATCCTTGTTCATTCTTCATCGTTTATTCTTCATTGATCATTGATCCTTGTTCATTCTTCATCGTTCATTCGTCATTGATCATTGATCCTTGTTCATTCTTAATCGTTCATTCGTTATTGATCATCGATCCTTGTTCATTCTTCATCGTTCATTCTTCATTGATCATTGATCGTTGTTCTTTCTTCATCGTTCATTTGTCATTGATCATTGATACTTGTTCATTCTTCATCGTTCATTCGTCATTGATCATTGATCCTTGTTCATTCTTCATCGTCCATTCGTCATTGACCATTGATCCTTGTTCATTCTTCATCGTTCATTCTTCATTGATCATTGATCGTTGTTCTTTCTTCATCGTTCATTTGTCATTGATCATTGATACTTGTTCATTCTTCATCGTTCATTCTTCATTGATCATTGATCCTTGTTCATTCTTCATCGTTTATTCTTCATTGATCATTGATCCTTGTTCATTCTTCATCGTTCATTCTTCATTTATCATTGATCCTTGTTCATTCTTCATCATTCTTTCTTCATTGAACATTGATCCTTGTTCATTCTTCATCGTTCATTCGTCATTGATCATCGATCCTTGTTTATTCTTCATCGTTCATTCTTCATTGATCATTGATCCTTGTTCATTCTTCATCGTTCATTCTTCATTGATCATTGATCCTTGTTCATTCTTCATCGTTCATTCTTCATTGATCATTGATCCTTGTTCATTCTTCATCGTTCATTCTTCATTGATCATTGATCCTTGTTCATTCTTCATCGTTCATTCTTCATTGATCTTTGATCCTTGTTCATTCTTCATCGTTCATTCGTCATTGATCATTGATCCTTGTTCATTCTTAATCGTTCATTCGTTATTGATCATCGATCCTTGTTCATTCTTCATCGTTCACTCTTCATTGATCATTGATCCTTGTTCGTTCTTCATCGTTCATTCTTCATTTATCATTGATCCTTGTTCATTCTTCATCGTTCATTCTTCATTCATCATTGATCCTTGTTCATTCTTCATCGTTCTTTCTTCATTGATCATTGATCCTTGTTCATTCTTAATCGTTCATTCGTTATTGATCATCGATCCTTGTTCTCTCTTCATCGTTCATTCTTCATTGATCATTGATCCTTGTTCATTCTTCATCGTTCATTCTTCATTAATCATTGATCTTGTTCATTCTTCATCGTTCATTCGTCATTGACCATTAATCCTTGTTCATTCTTCATCGTTCATTCTTCATTGATCATTGATCCTTGTTCATTCTTCATCGTTCATTCTTTATTGACCATTGATCCTTGTTCATTCTTCATCATTCATTCTTCATTGATCATTGATCCCTGTTCATTCTTCATCGTTCATTCGTCATTGATCATTGCTCCTTGTTCATTCTTCATCGTTCATTCGTCATTGATCATTGATCCTTGTTCTTTCTTCATCGTTCATTCGTCATTGATCATGATCCTTGTTCATTCTTCATCGTTTATTCTTCATTGATCATTGATCCTTGTTCATTCTTCATCGTTTATTCTTCATTGATCATTGATCCTTGTTCATTCTTCATCGTTCATTCGTCATTGATCATTGATCCTTGTTCATTCTTAATCGTTCATTCGTTATTGATCATCGATCCTTGTTCATTCTTCATCGTTCATTCTTCATTGATCATTGATCGTTGTTCTTTCTTCATCGTTCATTTGTCATTGATCATTGATACTTGTTCATTCTTCATCGTTCATTCGTCATTGATCATTGATCCTTGTTCATTCTTAATCGTTCATTCGTTATTGATCATCGATCCTTGTTCATTCTTCATCGTTCATTCGTCATTGATCATTGATCCTTGTTCATTCTTCATCGTTCATTCGTCATTGATCATTTATCCTTGTTCTTTCTTCATCGTTCATTCGTCATTGATCATTGATCGTTGTTCATTCTTCATCGTTCATTTGTCATTGTTCATTGATCCTTGTTCATTCTTCATCGTACATTCGTCATTGATCATTGATCCTTGTTCATTCTTCATCATTCATTCTTCATTCATCATTGATCCTTGTTCATTCTTCATCGTTCTTTCTTCATTGATCATTGATCCTTGTTCATTCTTCATCGTTCCTTCTTCATTGATCATTGATCCTTGTTCATTCTTCATCGTTCATTCGTCATTGACCATTAATCCTTGTTCATTCTTCATCGTTCATTCTTCATTGATCATTGATCCTTGTTCATTCTTCATCGTTCCTTCTTCATTGATCATTGATCCTTGTTCATTCTTCATCGTTCATTCGTCATTGATCATTGATCCTTGTTCATTCTTCATCGTTCATTCTTCATTGATCATTGATCCTTGTTCATTCTTCATCGTTTATTCTTCATTGATCATTGATCCTTGTTCATTCTTCATCGTTCATTTTTCATTGATCATTGATCCTTGTTCTTTCTTCATCGTTCATTCTTCATTGATCATTGATCCTTGTTCATTCTTCATCGTTCCTTCTTCATTGATCATTGATCCTTGTTCATTCTTCATCGTCCATTCGTCATTGACCATTGATCCTTGTTCATTCTTCATCGTTCATTCTTCATTGATCATTGATCGTTGTTCTTTCTTCATCGTTCATTTGTCATTGATCATTGATACTTGTTCATTCTTCATCGTTCATTCTTCATTGATCATTGATCCTTGTTCATTCTTCATCGTTTATTCTTCATTGATCATTGATCCTTGTTCATTCTTCATCGTTCATTCTTCATTTATCATTGATCCTTGTTCATTCTTCATCATTCTTTCTTCATTGAACATTGATCCTTGTTCATTCTTCATCGTTCATTCGTCATTGATCATCGATCCTTGTTTATTCTTCATCGTTCATTCTTCATTGATCATTGATCCTTGTTCATTCTTCATCGTTCATTCTTCATTGATCATTGATCCTTGTTCATTCTTCATCGTTCATTCTTCATTGATCATTGATCCTTGTTCATTCTTCATCGTTCATTCTTCATTCTTCATTGATCATTGATCCTTGTTCATTCTTCATCGTTCATTCTTCATTGATCTTTGATCCTTGTTCATTCTTAATCGTTCATTCGTTATTGATCATCGATCCTTGTTCATTCTTCATCGTTCACTCTTCATTGATCATTGATCCTTGTTCGTTCTTCATCGTTCATTCTTCATTTATCATTGATCCTTGTTCATTCTTCATCGTTCATTCTTCATTCATCATTGATCCTTGTTCATTCTTCATCGTTCTTTCTTCATTGATCATTGATCCTTGTTCATTCTTCATCGTTCCTTCTTCATTGATCATTTATCCTTGTTCATTCTTCATCGTCCATTCGTCATTGACCATTGATCCTTGTTCATTCTTCATCGTTCATTCTTCATTGATCATTGATCGTTGTTCTTTCTTCATCGTTCATTTGTCATTGATCATTGATACTTGTTCATTCTTCATCGTTCATTCTTCATTGATCATTGATCCTTGTTCATTCTTCATCGTTTATTCTTCATTGATCATTGATCCTTGTTCATTCTTCATCGTTCATTCTTCATTTATCATTGATCCTTGTTCATTCTTCATCATTCTTTCTTCATTGAACATTGATCCTTGTTCATTCTTCATCGTTCACTCGTCATTGATCATCGATCCTTGTTTATTCTTCATCGTTCATTCTTCATTGATCATTGATCCTTGTTCATTCTTCATCGTTCATTCTTCATTGATCATTGATCCTTGTTCATTCTTCATCGTTCATTCTTCATTGATCATTGATCCTTGTTCATTCTTCATCGTTCATTCGTCATTGATCATGATCCTTGTTCATTCTTCATCATTTATTCTTCATTGATCATTGATCCTTGTTCATTCTTCATCGTTTATTCTTCATTGATCATTGATCCTTGTTCATTCTTCATCGTTCATTCGTCATTGATCATTGATCCTTGTTCATTCTTAATCGTTCATTCGTTATTGATCATCGATCCTTGTTCATTCTTCATCGTTCATTCTTCATTGATCATTGATCGTTGTTCTTTCTTCATCGTTCATTTGTCATTGATCATTGATACTTGTTCATTCTTCATCGTTCATTCGTCATTGATCATTGATCCTTGTTCATTCTTCATCGTCCATTCGTCATTGACCATTGATCCTTGTTCATTCTTCATCGTTCATTCTTCATTGATCATTGATCGTTGTTCTTTCTTCATCGTTCATTTGTCATTGATCATTGATACTTGTTCATTCTTCATCGTTCATTCTTCATTGATCATTGATCCTTGTTCATTCTTCATCGTTTATTCTTCATTGATCATTGATCCTTGTTCATTCTTCATCGTTCATTCTTCATTTATCATTGATCCTTGTTCATTCTTCATCATTCTTTCTTCATTGAACATTGATCCTTGTTCATTCTTCATCGTTCATTCGTCATTGATCATCGATCCTTGTTTATTCTTCATCGTTCATTCTTCATTGATCATTGATCCTTGTTCATTCTTCATCGTTCATTCTTCATTGATCATTGATCCTTGTTCATTCTTCATCGTTCATTCTTCATTGATCATTGATCCTTGTTCATTCTTCATCGTTCATTCTTCATTGATCATTGATCCTTGTTCATTCTTCATCGTTCATTCTTCATTGATCTTTGATCCTTGTTCATTCTTCATCGTTCATTCGTCATTGATCATTGATCCTTGTTCATTCTTAATCGTTCATTCGTTATTGATCATCGATCCTTGTTCATTCTTCATCGTTCACTCTTCATTGATCATTGATCCTTGTTCGTTCTTCATCGTTCATTCTTCATTTATCATTGATCCTTGTTCATTCTTCATCGTTCATTCTTCATTCATCATTGATCCTTGTTCATTCTTCATCGTTCTTTCTTCATTGATCATTGATCCTTGTTCATTCTTAATCGTTCATTCGTTATTGATCATCGATCCTTGTTCTCTCTTCATCGTTCATTCTTCATTGATCATTGATCCTTGTTCATTCTTCATCGTTCATTCTTCATTAATCATTGATCTTGTTCATTCTTCATCGTTCATTCGTCATTGACCATTAATCCTTGTTCATTCTTCATCGTTCATTCTTCATTGATCATTGATCCTTGTTCATTCTTCATCGTTCATTCTTTATTGACCATTGATCCTTGTTCATTCTTCATCATTCATTCTTCATTGATCATTGATCCCTGTTCATTCTTCATCGTTCATTCGTCATTGATCATTGCTCCTTGTTCATTCTTCATCGTTCATTCGTCATTGATCATTGATCCTTGTTCTTTCTTCATCGTTCATTCGTCATTGATCATGATCCTTGTTCATTCTTCATCGTTTATTCTTCATTGATCATTGATCCTTGTTCTCTCTTCATCGTTCATTCTTCATTGATCATTGATCCTTGTTCATTCTTCATCGTTCATTCTTCATTAATCATTGATCTTGTTCATTCTTCATCGTTCATTCGTCATTGATCATCGATCCTTGTTTATTCTTCATCGTTCATTCTTCATTGATCATTGATCCTTGTTCATTCTTCATCGTTCATTCTTTATTGATCATTGATCCTTGTTCATTCTTCATCGTTCATTCTTCATTGATCATTGATCCTTGTTCATTCTTCATCGTTCATTCTTCATTGATCATTGATCCTTGTTCATTCTTCATCGTTCATTCTTCATTCATCATTGATCCTTGTTCATTCTTCATCGTTCTTTCTTCATTGATCATTGATCCTTGTTCATTCTTCATCGTTCCTTCTTCATTGATCATTTATCCTTGTTCATTCTTCATCGTCCATTCGTCATTGACCATTGATCCTTGTTCATTCTTCATCGTTCATTCTTCATTGATCATTGATCGTTGTTCTTTCTTCATCGTTCATTTGTCATTGAACATTGATCCTTGTTCATTCTTCATCGTTCATTCGTCATTGATCATCGATCCTTGTTTATTCTTCATCGTTCATTCTTCATTGATCATTGATCCTTGTTCATTCTTCGTCGTTCATTCTTCATTGATCATTGATCCTTGTTCATTCTTCATCGTTCATTCTTCATTGATCTTTGATCCTTGTTCATTCTTCATCGTTCATTCTTCATTGATCATTGATCCTTGTTCATTCTTCATCGTTCATTCTTCATTGATCATTGATCCTTGTTCATTCTTCATCGTTCATTCGTCATTGATCATTGATCCTTGTTCATTCTTAATCGTTCATTCGTTATTGATCATCGATCCTTGTTCATTCTTCATCGTTCACTCTTCATTGATCATTGATCCTTGTTCGTTCTTCATCGTTCATTCTTCATTTATCATTGATCCTTGTTCATTCTTCATCGTTCACTCTTCATTGATCATTGATCCTTGTTCGTTCTTCATCGTTCATTCTTCATTTATCATTGATCCTTGTTCATTCTTCATCGTTCATTCTTCATTGATCATTGATCCTTGTTCGTTCTTCATCGTTCATTCTTCATTTATCATTGATCCTTGTTCATTCTTCATCGTTCATTCTTCATTCATCATTGATCCTTGTTCATTCTTCATCGTTCTTTTTTCATTGATCATTGATCCTTGTTCATTCTTAATCGTTCATTCGTTATTGATCATCGATCCTTGTTCTCTCTTCATCGTTCATTCTTCATTGATCATTGATCCTTGTTCATTCTTCATCGTTCATTCTTCATTAATCATTGATCTTGTTCATTCTTCATCGTTCATTCGTCATTGACCATTAATCCTTGTTCATTCTTCATCGTTCATTCTTCATTGATCATTGATCCTTGTTCATTCTTCATCGTTCATTCTTTATTGACCATTGATCCTTGTTCATTCTTCATCATTCTTTCTTCATTGAACATTGATCCTTGTTCATTCTTCATCGTTCATTCGTCATTGATCATCGATCCTTGTTTATTCTTCATCGTTCATTCTTCATTGATCATTGATCCTTGTTCATTCTTCATCGTTCATTCTTCATTGATCATTGATCCTTGTTCATTCTTCATCGTTCATTCTTCATTGATCATTGATCCTTGTTCATTCTTCATCGTTCATTCTTCATTGATCATTGATCCTTGTTCATTCTTCATCGTTCATTCTTCATTCATCATTGATCCTTGTTCATTCTTCATCGTTCATTCTTCATTGATCATTGATCCTTGTTCATTCTTCATCGTTCATTCTTCATTGATCTTTGATCCTTGTTCATTCTTCATCGTTCATTCGTCATTGATCATTGATCCTTGTTCATTCTTAATCGTTCATTCGTTATTGATCATCGATCCTTGTTCATTCTTCATCGTTCATTCTTCATTGATCATTGATCGTTGTTCTTTCTTCATCGTTCATTTGTCATTGATCATTGATACTTGTTCATTCTTCATCGTTCATTCTTCATTGATCATTGATCCTTGTTCATTCTTCATCGTTTATTCTTCATTGATCATTGATCCTTGTTCATTCTTCATCGTTCATTCTTCATTTATCATTGATCCTTGTTCATTCTTCATCATTCTTTCTTCATTGAACATTGATCCTTGTTCATTCTTCATCGTTCATTCGTCATTGATCATCGATCCTTGTTTATTCTTCATCGTTCATTCTTCATTGATCATTGATCCTTGTTCATTCTTCATCGTTCATTCTTCATTGATCATTGATCCTTGTTCATTCTTCATCGTTCATTCTTCATTGATCATTGATCCTTGTTCATTCTTCATCGTTCATTCTTCATTGATCATTGATCCTTGTTCATTCTTCATCGTTCATTCTTCATTGATCTTTGATCCTTGTTCATTCTTCATCGTTCATTCGTCATTGATCATCGATCCTTGTTTATTCTTCATCGTTCATTCTTCATTGATCATTGATCCTTGTTCATTCTTCATCGTTCATTCTTCATTGATCATTGATCCTTGTTCATTCTTCATCGTTCATTCTTCATTGATCATTGATCCTTGTTCATTCTTCATCGTTCATTCTTCATTGATCATTGATCCTTGTTCATTCTTCATCGTTCATTCTTCATTCATCATTGATCCTTGTTCATTCTTCATCGTTCTTTCTTCATTGATCATTGATCCTTGTTCATTCTTCATCGTTCCTTCTTCATTGATCATTTATCCTTGTTCATTCTTCATCGTCCATTCGTCATTGACCATTGATCCTTGTTCATTCTTCATCGTTCATTCTTCATTGATCATTGATCGTTGTTCTTTCTTCATCGTTCATTTGTCATTGATCATTGATACTTGTTCATTCTTCATCGTTCATTCTTCATTGATCATTGATCCTTGTTCATTCTTCATCGTTTATTCTTCATTGATCATTGATCCTTGTTCATTCTTCATCGTTCATTCTTCATTTATCATTGATCCTTGTTCATTCTTCATCATTCTTTCTTCATTGAACATTGATCCTTGTTCATTCTTCATCGTTCATTCGTCATTGATCATCGATCCTTGTTTATTCTTCATCGTTCATTCTTCATTGATCATTGATCCTTGTTCATTCTTCATCGTTCATTCTTCATTGATCATTGATCCTTGTTCATTCTTCATCGTTCATTCTTCATTGATCATTGATCCTTGTTCATTCTTCATCGTTCATTCTTCATTGATCATTGATCCTTGTTCATTCTTCATCGTTCATTCTTCATTGATCTTTGATCCTTGTTCATTCTTCATCGTTCATTCGTCATTGATCATTGATCCTTGTTCATTCTTAATCGTTCATTCGTTATTGATCATCGATCCTTGTTCATTCTTCATCGTTCACTCTTCATTGATCATTGATCCTTGTTCGTTCTTCATCGTTCATTCTTCATTTATCATTGATCCTTGTTCATTCTTCATCGTTCATTCTTCATTCATCATTGATCCTTGTTCATTCTTCATCGTTCTTTCTTCATTGATCATTGATCCTTGTTCATTCTTAATCGTTCATTCGTTATTGATCATCGATCCTTGTTCTCTCTTCATCGTTCATTCTTCATTGATCAATTATCCTTGTTCATTCTTCATCGTTCATTCTTCATTAATCATTGATCTTGTTCATTCTTCATCGTTCATTCGTCATTGACCATTAATCCTTGTTCATTCTTCATCGTTCATTCTTCATTGATCATTGATCCTTGTTCATTCTTCATCGTTCATTCTTTATTGACCATTGATCCTTGTTCATTCTTCATCATTCATTCTTCATTGATCATTGATCCCTGTTCATTCTTCATCGTTCATTCGTCATTGATCATTGCTCCTTGTTCATTCTTCATCGTTCATTCGTCATTGATCATTGATCCTTGTTCTTTCTTCATCGTTCATTCGTCATTGATCATGATCCTTGTTCATTCTTCATCGTTTATTCTTCATTGATCATTGATCCTTGTTCATTCTTCATCGTTTATTCTTCATTGATCATTGATCCTTGTTCATTCTTCATCGTTCATTCTTCATTTATCATTGATCCTTGTTCATTCTTCATCATTCTTTCTTCATTGAACATTGATCCTTGTTCATTCTTCATCGTTCATTCGTCATTGATCATCGATCCTTGTTTATTCTTCATCGTTCATTCTTCATTGATCATTGATCCTTGTTCATTCTTCATCGTTCATTCTTCATTGATCATTGATCCTTGTTCATTCTTCATCGTTCATTCTTCATTGATCATTGATCCTTGTTCATTCTTCATCGTTCATTCTTCATTGATCATTGATCCTTGTTCATTCTTCATCGTTCATTCTTCATTCATCATTGATCCTTGTTCATTCTTCATCGTTCTTTCTTCATTGATCATTGATCCTTGTTCATTCTTCATCGTTCCTTCTTCATTGATCATTTATCCTTGTTCATTCTTCATCGTCCATTCGTCATTGACCATTGATCCTTGTTCATTCTTCATCGTTCATTCTTCATTGATCATTGATCGTTGTTCTTTCTTCATCGATCATTTGTCATTGATCATTGATACTTGTTCATTCTTCATCGTTCATTCTTCATTGATCATTGATCCTTGTTCATTCTTCATCGTTTATTCTTCATTGATCATTGATCCTTGTTCATTCTTCATCGTTCATTCTTCATTTATCATTGATCCTTGTTCATTCTTCATCATTCTTTCTTCATTGAACATTGATCCTTGTTCATTCTTCATCGTTCATTCGTCATTGATCATCGATCCTTGTTTATTCTTCATCGTTCATTCTTCATTGATCATTGATCCTTGTTCATTCTTCATCGTTCATTCTTCATTGATCATTGATCCTTGTTCATTCTTCATCGTTCATTCTTCATTGATCATTGATCCTTGTTCATTCTTCATCGTTCATTCTTCATTGATCTTTGATCCTTGTTCATTCTTCATCGTTCATTCGTCATTGATCATTGATCCTTGTTCATTCTTAATCGTTCATTCGTTATTGATCATCGATCCTTGTTCATTCTTCATCGTTCACTCTTCATTGATCATTGATCCTTGTTCGTTCTTCATCGTTCATTCTTCATTTATCATTGATCCTTGTTCATTCTTCATCGTTCATTCTTCATTCATCATTGATCCTTGTTCATTCTTCATCGTTCTTTTTTCATTGATCATTGATCCTTGTTCATTCTTAATCGTTCATTCGTTATTGATCATCGATCCTTGTTCTCTCTTCATCGTTCATTCTTCATTGATCATTGATCCTTGTTCATTCTTCATCGTTCATTCTTCATTAATCATTGATCTTGTTCATTCTTCATCGTTCATTCGTCATTGACCATTAATCCTTGTTCATTCTTCATCGTTCATTCTTCATTGATCATTGATCCTTGTTCATTCTTCATCGTTCATTCTTTATTGACCATTGATCCTTGTTCATTCTTCATCATTCATTCTTCATTGATCATTGATCCCTGTTCATTCTTCATCGTTCATTCGTCATTGATCATTGCTCCTTGTTCATTCTTCATCGTTCATTCGTCATTGATCATTGATCCTTGTTCTTTCTTCATCGTTCATTCGTCATTGATCATGATCCTTGTTCATTCTTCATCGTTTATTCTTCATTGATCATTGATCCTTGTTCATTCTTCATCGTTTATTCTTCATTGATCATTGATCCTTGTTCATTCTTCATCGTTCATTCTTCATTTATCATTGATCCTTGTTCATTCTTCATCATTCTTTCTTCATTGAACATTGATCCTTGTTCATTCTTCATCGTTCATTCGTCATTGATCATCGATCCTTGTTTATTCTTCATCGTTCATTCTTCATTGATCATTGATCCTTGTTCATTCTTCGTCGTTCATTCTTCATTGATCATTGATCCTTGTTCATTCTTCATCGTTCATTCTTCATTGATCTTTGATCCTTGTTCATTCTTCATCGTTCATTCTTCATTGATCATTGATCCTTGTTCATTCTTCATCGTTCATTCTTCATTGATCATTGATCCTTGTTCATTCTTCATCGTTCATTCTTCATTGATCATTGATCCTTGTTCATTCTTCATCGTTCCTTCTTCATTGATCTTTGATCCTTGTTCATTCTTCATCGTCCATTCGTCATTGACCATTGATCCTTGTTCATTCTTAATCGTTCATTCTTCATTGATCATTGATCGTTGTTCTTTCTTCATCGTTCATTTGTCATTGATCATTGATACTTGTTCATTCTTCATCGTTCATTCTTCATTGATCATTGATCCTTGTTCATTCTTCATCGTTTATTCTTCATTGATCATTGATCCTTGTTCATTCTTCATCGTTCATTCTTCATTTATCATTGATCCTTGTTCATTCTTCATCATTCTTTCTTCATTGAACATTGATCCTTGTTCATTCTTCATCGTTCATTCGTCATTGATCATCGATCCTTGTTTATTCTTCATCGTTCATTCTTCATTGATCATTGATCCTTGTTCATTCTTCATCGTTCATTCTTCATTGATCATTGATCCTTGTTCATTCTTCATCGTTCATTCTTCATTGATCATTGATCCTTGTTCATTCTTCATCGTTCATTCTTCATTGATCATTGATCCTTGTTCATTCTTCATCGTTCATTCGTCATTGATCATTGATCCTTGTTCATTCTTAATCGTTCATTCGTTATTGATCATCGATCCTTGTTCATTCTTCATCGTTCACTCTTCATTGATCATTGATCCTTGTTCGTTCTTCATCGTTCATTCTTCATTTATCATTGATCCTTGTTCATTCTTCATCGTTCATTCTTCATTCATCATTGATCCTTGTTCATTCTTCATCGTTCTTTCTTCATTGATCATTGATCCTTGTTCATTCTTAATCGTTCATTCGTTATTGATCATCGATCCTTGTTCTCTCTTCATCGTTCATTCTTCATTGATCATTGATCCTTGTTCATTCTTCATCGTTCATTCTTCATTAATCATTGATCTTGTTCATTCTTCATCGTTCATTCGTCATTGACCATTAATCCTTGTTCATTCTTCATCGTTCATTCTTCATTGATCATTGATCCTTGTTCATTCTTCATCGTTCATTCTTTATTGACCATTGATCCTTGTTCATTCTTCATCATTCATTCTTCGTTGATCATTGATCCCTGTTCATTCATCATCGTTCATTCGTCATTGATCATTGCTCCTTGTTCATTCTTCATCGTTCATTCGTCATTGATCATTGATCCTTGTTCTTTCTTCATCGTTCATTCGTCATTGATCATGATCCTTGTTCATTCTTCATCGTTTATTCTTCATTGATCATTGATCCTTGTTCATTCTTCATCGTTTATTCTTCATTGATCATTGATCCTTGTTCATTCTTCATCGTTCATTCTTCATTTATCATTGATCCTTGTTCATTCTTCATCATTCTTTCTTCATTGAACATTGATCCTTGTTCATTCTTCATCGTTCATTCGTCATTGATCATCGATCCTTGTTTATTCTTCATCGTTCATTCTTCATTGATCATTGATCCTTGTTCATTCTTCATCGTTCATTCTTCATTGATCATTGATCCTTGTTCATTCTTCATCGTTCATTCTTCATTGATCATTGATCCTTGTTCATTCTTCATCGTTCATTCTTCATTGATCATTGATCCTTGTTCATTCTTCATCGTTCATTCTTCATTCATCATTGATCCTTGTTCATTCTTCATCGTTCTTTCTTCATTGATCATTGATCCTTGTTCATTCTTCATCGTTCCTTCTTCATTGATCATTTATCCTTGTTCATTCTTCATCGTCCATTCGTCATTGACCATTGATCCTTGTTCATTCTTCATCGTTCATTCTTCATTGATCATTGATCGTTGTTCTTTCTTCATCGTTCATTTGTCATTGATCATTGATACTTGTTCATTCTTCATCGTTCATTCTTCATTGATCATTGATCCTTGTTCATTCTTCATCGTTTATTCTTCATTGATCATTGATCCTTGTTCATTCTTCATCGTTCATTCTTCATTTATCATTGATCCTTGTTCATTCTTCATCATTCTTTCTTCATTGAACATTGATCCTTGTTCATTCTTCATCGTTCATTCGTCATTGATCATCGATCCTTGTTTATTCTTCATCGTTCATTCTTCATTGATCATTGATCCTTGTTCATTCTTCATCGTTCATTCTTCATTGATCATTGATCCTTGTTCATTCTTCATCGTTCATTCTTCATTGATCATTGATCCTTGTTCATTCTTCATCGTTCATTCTTCATTGATCATTGATCCTTGTTCATTCTTCATCGTTCATTCTTCATTGATCTTTGATCCTTGTTCATTCTTCATCGTTCATTCGTCATTGATCATTGATCCTTGTTCATTCTTAATCGTTCATTCGTTATTGATCATCGATCCTTGTTCATTCTTCATCGTTCACTCTTCATTGATCATTGATCCTTGTTCGTTCTTCATCGTTCATTCTTCATTTATCATTGATCCTTGTTCATTCTTCATCGTTCATTCTTCATTCATCATTGATCCTTGTTCATTCTTCATCGTTCTTTCTTCATTGATCATTGATCCTTGTTCATTCTTAATCGTTCATTCGTTATTGATCATCGATCCTTGTTCTCTCTTCATCGTTCATTCTTCATTGATCATTGATCCTTGTTCATTCTTCATCGTTCATTCTTCATTAATCATTGATCTTGTTCATTCTTCATCGTTCATTCGTCATTGACCATTAATCCTTGTTCATTCTTCATCGTTCATTCTTCATTGATCATTGATCCTTGTTCATTCTTCATCGTTCATTCTTTATTGACCATTGATCCTTGTTCATTCTTCATCGTTCTTTCTTCATTGATCATTGATCCTTGTTCATTCTTTATCGTTCATTCGTCATTGATCATTGCTCCTTGTTCATTCTTCATCGTTCATTCGTCATTGATCATTGATCCTTGTTCTTTCTTCATCGTTCATTCGTCATTGATCATGATCCTTGTTCATTCTTCATCGTTTATTCTTCATTGATCATTGATCCTTGTTCATTCTTCATCGTTTATTCTTCATTGATCATTGATCCTTGTTCATTCTTCATCGTTCATTCTTCATTTATCATTGATCCTTGTTCATTCTTCATCATTCTTTCTTCATTGAACATTGATCCTTGTTCATTCTTCATCGTTCATTCGTCATTGATCATCGATCCTTGTTTATTCTTCATCGTTCATTCTTCATTGATCATTGATCCTTGTTCATTCTTCATCGTTCATTCTTCATTGATCATTGATCCTTGTTCATTCTTCATCGTTCATTCTTCATTGATCATTGATCCTTGTTCATTCTTCATCGTTCATTCTTCATTGATCATTGATCCTTGTTCATTCTTCATCGTTCATTCTTCATTCATCATTGATCCTTGTTCATTCTTCATCGTTCTTTCTTCATTGATCATTGATCCTTGTTCATTCTTCATCGTTCCTTCTTCATTGATCATTTATCCTTGTTCATTCTTCATCGTCCATTCGTCATTGACCATTGATCCTTGTTCATTCTTCATCGTTCATTCTTCATTGATCATTGATCGTTGTTCTTTCTTCATCGTTCATTTGTCATTGATCATTGATACTTGTTCATTCTTCATCGTTCATTCTTCATTGATCATTGATCCTTGTTCATTCTTCATCGTTTATTCTTCATTGATCATTGATCCTTGTTCATTCTTCATCGTTCATTCTTCATTTATCATTGATCCTTGTTCATTCTTCATCATTCTTTCTTCATTGAACATTGATCCTTGTTCATTCTTCATCGTTCATTCGTCATTGATCATCGATCCTTGTTTATTCTTCATCGTTCATTCTTCATTGATCATTGATCCTTGTTCATTCTTCATCGTTCATTCTTCATTGATCATTGATCCTTGTTCATTCTTCATCGTTCATTCTTCATTGATCATTGATCCTTGTTCATTCTTCATCGTTCATTCTTCATTGATCATTGATCCTTGTTCATTCTTCATCGTTCATTCTTTATTGACCATTGATCCTTGTTCATTCTTCATCATTCATTCTTCATTGATCATTGATCCCTGTTCATTCTTCATCGTTCATTCGTCATTGATCATTGCTCCTTGTTCATTCTTCATCGTTCATTCGTCATTGATCATTGATCCTTGTTCTTTCTTCATCGTTCATTCGTCATTGATCATGATCCTTGTTCATTCTTCATCGTTTATTCTTCATTGATCATTGATCCTTGTTCATTCTTCATCGTTTATTCTTCATTGATCATTGATCCTTGTTCATTCTTCATCGTTCATTCTTCATTTATCATTGATCCTTGTTCATTCTTCATCATTCTTTCTTCATTGAACATTGATCCTTGTTCATTCTTCATCGTTCATTCGTCATTGATCATCGATCCTTGTTTATTCTTCATCGTTCATTCTTCATTGATCATTGATCCTTGTTCATTCTTCGTCGTTCATTCTTCATTGATCATTGATCCTTGTTCATTCTTCATCGTTCATTCTTCATTGATCTTTGATCCTTGTTCATTCTTCATCGTTCATTCTTCATTGATCATTGATCCTTGTTCATTCTTCATCGTTCATTCTTCATTGATCATTGATCCTTGTTCATTCTTCATCGTTCATTCTTCATTGATCATTGATCCTTGTTCATTCTTCATCGTTCCTTCTTCATTGATCTTTGATCCTTGTTCATTCTTCATCGTCCATTCGTCATTGACCATTGATCCTTGTTCATTCTTAATCGTTCATTCTTCATTGATCATTGATCGTTGTTCTTTCTTCATCGTTCATTTGTCATTGATCATTGATACTTGTTCATTCTTCATCGTTCATTCTTCATTGATCATTGATCCTTGTTCATTCTTCATCGTTTATTCTTCATTGATCATTGATCCTTGTTCATTCTTCATCGTTCATTCTTCATTTATCATTGATCCTTGTTCATTCTTCATCATTCTTTCTTCATTGAACATTGATCCTTGTTCATTCTTCATCGTTCATTCGTCATTGATCATCGATCCTTGTTTATTCTTCATCGTTCATTCTTCATTGATCATTGATCCTTGTTCATTCTTCATCGTTCATTCTTCATTGATCATTGATCCTTGTTCATTCTTCATCGTTCATTCTTCATTGATCATTGATCCTTGTTCATTCTTCATCGTTCATTCTTCATTGATCATTGATCCTTGTTCATTCTTCATCGTTCATTCGTCATTGATCATTGATCCTTGTTCATTCTTAATCGTTCATTCGTTATTGATCATCGATCCTTGTTCATTCTTCATCGTTCACTCTTCATTGATCATTGATCCTTGTTCGTTCTTCATCGTTCATTCTTCATTTATCATTGATCCTTGTTCATTCTTCATCGTTCATTCTTCATTCATCATTGATCCTTGTTCATTCTTCATCGTTCTTTCTTCATTGATCATTGATCCTTGTTCATTCTTAATCGTTCATTCGTTATTGATCATCGATCCTTGTTCTCTCTTCATCGTTCATTCTTCATTGATCATTGATCCTTGTTCATTCTTCATCGTTCATTCTTCATTAATCATTGATCTTGTTCATTCTTCATCGTTCATTCGTCATTGACCATTAATCCTTGTTCATTCTTCATCGTTCATTCTTCATTGATCATTGATCCTTGTTCATTCTTCATCGTTCATTCTTTATTGACCATTGATCCTTGTTCATTCTTCATCATTCATTCTTCATTGATCATTGATCCCTGTTCATTCATCATCGTTCATTCGTCATTGATCATTGCTCCTTGTTCATTCTTCATCGTTCATTCGTCATTGATCATTGATCCTTGTTCTTTCTTCATCGTTCATTCGTCATTGATCATGATCCTTGTTCATTCTTCATCGTTTATTCTTCATTGATCATTGATCCTTGTTCATTCTTCATCGTTTATTCTTCATTGATCATTGATCCTTGTTCATTCTTCATCGTTCATTCTTCATTTATCATTGATCCTTGTTCATTCTTCATCATTCTTTCTTCATTGAACATTGATCCTTGTTCATTCTTCATCGTTCATTCGTCATTGATCATCGATCCTTGTTTATTCTTCATCGTTCATTCTTCATTGATCATTGATCCTTGTTCATTCTTCATCGTTCATTCTTCATTGATCATTGATCCTTGTTCATTCTTCATCGTTCATTCTTCATTGATCATTGATCCTTGTTCATTCTTCATCGTTCATTCTTCATTGATCATTGATCCTTGTTCATTCTTCATCGTTCATTCTTCATTCATCATTGATCCTTGTTCATTCTTCATCGTTCTTTCTTCATTGATCATTGATCCTTGTTCATTCTTCATCGTTCCTTCTTCATTGATCATTTATCCTTGTTCATTCTTCATCGTCCATTCGTCATTGACCATTGATCCTTGTTCATTCTTCATCGTTCATTCTTCATTGATCATTGATCGTTGTTCTTTCTTCATCGTTCATTTGTCATTGATCATTGATACTTGTTCATTCTTCATCGTTCATTCTTCATTGATCATTGATCCTTGTTCATTCTTCATCGTTTATTCTTCATTGATCATTGATCCTTGTTCATTCTTCATCGTTCATTCTTCATTTATCATTGATCCTTGTTCATTCTTCATCATTCTTTCTTCATTGAACATTGATCCTTGTTCATTCTTCATCGTTCATTCGTCATTGATCATCGATCCTTGTTTATTCTTCATCGTTCATTCTTCATTGATCATTGATCCTTGTTCATTCTTCATCGTTCATTCTTCATTGATCATTGATCCTTGTTCATTCTTCATCGTTCATTCTTCATTGATCATTGATCCTTGTTCATTCTTCATCGTTCATTCTTCATTGATCATTGATCCTTGTTCATTCTTCATCGTTCATTCTTCATTGATCTTTGATCCTTGTTCATTCTTCATCGTTCATTCGTCATTGATCATTGATCCTTGTTCATTCTTAATCGTTCATTCGTTATTGATCATCGATCCTTGTTCATTCTTCATCGTTCACTCTTCATTGATCATTGATCCTTGTTCGTTCTTCATCGTTCATTCTTCATTTATCATTGATCCTTGTTCATTCTTCATCGTTCATTCTTCATTCATCATTGATCCTTGTTCATTCTTCATCGTTCTTTCTTCATTGATCATTGATCCTTGTTCATTCTTAATCGTTCATTCGTTATTGATCATCGATCCTTGTTCTCTCTTCATCGTTCATTCTTCATTGATCATTGATCCTTGTTCATTCTTCATCGTTCATTCTTCATTAATCATTGATCTTGTTCATTCTTCATCGTTCATTCGTCATTGACCATTAATCCTTGTTCATTCTTCATCGTTCATTCTTCATTGATCATTGATCCTTGTTCATTCTTCATCGTTCATTCTTTATTGACCATTGATCCTTGTTCATTCTTCATCGTTCTTTCTTCATTGATCATTGATCCTTGTTCATTCTTTATCGTTCATTCGTCATTGATCATTGCTCCTTGTTCATTCTTCATCGTTCATTCGTCATTGATCATTGATCCTTGTTCTTTCTTCATCGTTCATTCGTCATTGATCATGATCCTTGTTCATTCTTCATCGTTCATTCTTCATTGATCATTGATCCTTGTTCATTCTTCATCGTTCATTCTTCATTCATCATTGATCCTTGTTCATTCTTCATCGTTCTTTCTTCATTGATCATTGATCCTTGTTCATTCTTCATCGTTCCTTCTTCATTGATCATTTATCCTTGTTCATTCTTCATCGTCCATTCGTCATTGACCATTGATCCTTGTTCATTCTTCATCGTTCATTCTTCATTGATCATTGATCGTTGTTCTTTCTTCATCGTTCATTTGTCATTGATCATTGATACTTGTTCATTCTTCATCGTTCATTCTTCATTGATCATTGATCCTTGTTCATTCTTCATCGTTTATTCTTCATTGATCATTGATCCTTGTTCATTCTTCATCGTTCATTCTTCATTTATCATTGATCCTTGTTCATTCTTCATCATTCTTTCTTCATTGAACATTGATCCTTGTTCATTCTTCATCGTTCATTCGTCATTGATCATCGATCCTTGTTTATTCTTCATCGTTCATTCTTCATTGATCATTGATCCTTGTTCATTCTTCATCGTTCATTCTTCATTGATCATTGATCCTTGTTCATTCTTCATCGTTCATTCTTCATTGATCATTGATCCTTGTTCATTCTTCATCGTTCATTCTTCATTGATCATTGATCCTTGTTCATTCTTCATCGTTCATTCTTCATTGATCTTTGATCCTTGTTCATTCTTCATCGTTCATTCGTCATTGATCATTGATCCTTGTTCATTCTTAATCGTTCATTCGTTATTGATCATCGATCCTTGTTCATTCTTCATCGTTCACTCTTCATTGATCATTGATCCTTGTTCGTTCTTCATCGTTCATTCTTCATTTATCATTGATCCTTGTTCATTCTTCATCGTTCATTCTTCATTCATCATTGATCCTTGTTCATTCTTCATCGTTCTTTTTTCATTGATCATTGATCCTTGTTCATTCTTAATCGTTCATTCGTTATTGATCATCGATCCTTGTTCTCTCTTCATCGTTCATTCTTCATTGATCATTGATCCTTGTTCATTCTTCATCGTTCATTCTTCATTAATCATTGATCTTGTTCATTCTTCATCGTTCATTCGTCATTGACCATTAATCCTTGTTCATTCTTCATCGTTCATTCTTCATTGATCATTGATCCTTGTTCATTCTTCATCGTTCATTCTTTATTGACCATTGATCCTTGTTCATTCTTCATCATTCATTCTTCATTGATCATTGATCCCTGTTCATTCTTCATCGTTCATTCGTCATTGATCATTGCTCCTTGTTCATTCTTCATCGTTCATTCGTCATTGATCATTGATCCTTGTTCTTTCTTCATCGTTCATTCGTCATTGATCATGATCCTTGTTCATTCTTCATCGTTTATTCTTCATTGATCATTGATCCTTGTTCATTCTTCATCGTTTATTCTTCATTGATCATTGATCCTTGTTCATTCTTCATCGTTCATTCTTCATTTATCATTGATCCTTGTTCATTCTTCATCATTCTTTCTTCATTGAACATTGATCCTTGTTCATTCTTCATCGTTCATTCGTCATTGATCATCGATCCTTGTTTATTCTTCATCGTTCATTCTTCATTGATCATTGATCCTTGTTCATTCTTCGTCGTTCATTCTTCATTGATCATTGATCCTTGTCATTCTTCATCGTTCATTCTTCATTGATCTTTGATCCTTGTTCATTCTTCATCGTTCATTCTTCATTGATCATTGATCCTTGTTCATTCTTCATCGTTCATTCTTCATTGATCATTGATCCTTGTTCATTCTTCATCGTTCATTCTTCATTGATCATTGATCCTTGTTCATTCTTCATCGTTCATTCTTCATTGATCTTTGATCCTTGTTCATTCTTCATCGTTCATTCTTCATTGATCATTGATCCTTGTTCATTCTTCATCGTTCATTCTTCATTGATCATTGATCCTTGTTCATTCTTCATCGTTCATTCTTCATTGATCATTGATCCTTGTTCATTCTTCATCGTTCATTCTTCATTGATCTTTGATCCTTGTTCATTCTTCATCGTTCATTCGTCATTGATCATTGATCCTTGTTCATTCTTAATCGTTCATTCGTTATTGATCATCGATCCTTGTTCATTCTTCATCGTTCATTCTTCATTGATCATTGATCGTTGTTCTTTCTTCATCGTTCATTTGTCATTGATCATTGATACTTGTTCATTCTTCATCGTTCATTCTTCATTGATCATTGATCCTTGTTCATTCTTCATCGTTTATTCTTCATTGATTATTGATCCTTGTTCATTCTTCATCGTTCATTCTTCATTTATCATTGATCCTTGTTCATTCTTCATCATTCTTTCTTCATTGAACATTGATCCTTGTTCATTCTTCATCGTTCATTCGTCATTGATCATCGATCCTTGTTTATTCTTCATCGTTCATTCTTCATTGATCATTGATCCTTGTTCATTCTTCATCGTTCATTCTTCATTGATCATTGATCCTTGTTCATTCTTCATCGTTCATTCTTCATTGATCTTTGATCCTTGTTCATTCTTCATCGTTCATTCTTCATTGATCATTGATCCTTGTTCATTCTTCATCGTTCATTCTTCATTGATCATTGATCCTTGTTCATTCTTCATCGTTCATTCTTCATTGATCATTGATCCTTGTTCATTCTTCATCGTTCATTCTTCATTGATCTTTGATCCTTGTTCATTCTTCATCGTTCATTCGTCATTGATCATTGATCCTTGTTCATTCTTAATCGTTCATTCGTTATTGATCATCGATCCTTGTTCATTCTTCATCGTTCATTCTTCATTGATCATTGATCGTTGTTCTTTCTTCATCGTTCATTTGTCATTGATCATTGATACTTGTTCATTCTTCATCGTTCATTCTTCATTGATCATTGATCCTTGTTCATTCTTCATCGTTTATTCTTCATTGATCATTGATCCTTGTTCATTCTTCATCGTTCATTCTTCATTTATCATTGATCCTTGTTCATTCTTCATCATTCTTTCTTCATTGAACATTGATCCTTGTTCATTCTTCATCGTTCATTCGTCATTGATCATCGATCCTTGTTTATTCTTCATCGTTCATTCTTCATTGATCATTGATCCTTGTTCATTCTTCATCGTTCATTCTTCATTGATCATTGATCCTTGTTCATTCTTCATCGTTCATTCTTCATTGATCATTGATCCTTGTTCATTCTTCATCGTTCATTCTTCATTGATCATTGATCCTTGTTCATTCTTCATCGTTCATTCTTCATTGATCTTTGATCCTTGTTCATTCTTCATCGTTCATTCGTCATTGATCATTGATCCTTGTTCATTCTTAATCGTTCATTCGTTATTGATCATCGATCCTTGTTCATTCTTCATCGTTCACTCTTCATTGATCATTGATCCTTGTTCGTTCTTCATCGTTCATTCTTCATTTATCATTGATCCTTGTTCATTCTTCATCGTTCATTCTTCATTCATCATTGATCCTTGTTCATTCTTCATCGTTCTTTCTTCATTGATCATTGATCCTTGTTCATTCTTAATCGTTCATTCGTTATTGATCATCGATCCTTGTTCTCTCTTCATCGTTCATTCTTCATTGATCATTGATCCTTGTTCATTCTTCATCGTTCATTCTTCATTAATCATTGATCTTGTTCATTCTTCATCGTTCATTCGTCATTGACCATTAATCCTTGTTCATTCTTCATCGTTCATTCTTCATTGATCATTGATCCTTGTTCATTCTTCATCGTTCATTCTTTATTGACCATTGATCCTTGTTCATTCTTCATCGTTCTTTCTTCATTGATCATTGATCCTTGTTCATTCTTTATCGTTCATTCGTCATTGATCATTGCTCCTTGTTCATTCTTCATCGTTCATTCGTCATTGATCATTGATCCTTGTTCTTTCTTCATCGTTCATTCGTCATTGATCATGATCCTTGTTCATTCTTCATCGTTTATTCTTCATTGATCATTGATCCTTGTTCATTCTTCATCGTTTATTCTTCATTGATCATTGATCCTTGTTCATTCTTCATCGTTCATTCTTCATTTATCATTGATCCTTGTTCATTCTTCATCATTCTTTCTTCATTGAACATTGATCCTTGTTCATTCTTCATCGTTCATTCGTCATTGATCATCGATCCTTGTTTATTCTTCATCGTTCATTCTTCATTGATCATTGATCCTTGTTCATTCTTCATCGTTCATTCTTCATTGATCATTGATCCTTGTTCATTCTTCATCGTTCATTCTTCATTGATCATTGATCCTTGTTCATTCTTCATCGTTCATTCTTCATTGATCATTGATCCTTGTTCATTCTTCATCGTTCATTCTTCATTCATCATTGATCCTTGTTCATTCTTCATCGTTCTTTCTTCATTGATCATTGATCCTTGTTCATTCTTCATCGTTCCTTCTTCATTGATCATTTATCCTTGTTCATTCTTCATCGTCCATTCGTCATTGACCATTGATCCTTGTTCATTCTTCATCGTTCATTCTTCATTGATCATTGATCGTTGTTCTTTCTTCATCGTTCATTTGTCATTGATCATTGATACTTGTTCATTCTTCATCGTTCATTCTTCATTGATCATTGATCCTTGTTCATTCTTCATCGTTTATTCTTCATTGATCATTGATCCTTGTTCATTCTTCATCGTTCATTCTTCATTTATCATTGATCCTTGTTCATTCTTCATCATTCTTTCTTCATTGAACATTGATCCTTGTTCATTCTTCATCGTTCATTCGTCATTGATCATCGATCCTTGTTTATTCTTCATCGTTCATTCTTCATTGATCATTGATCCTTGTTCATTCTTCATCGTTCATTCTTCATTGATCATTGATCCTTGTTCATTCTTCATCGTTCATTCTTCATTGATCATTGATCCTTGTTCATTCTTCATCGTTCATTCTTCATTGATCATTGATCCTTGTTCATTCTTCATCGTTCATTCTTCATTGATCTTTGATCCTTGTTCATTCTTCATCGTTCATTCGTCATTGATCATTGATCCTTGTTCATTCTTAATCGTTCATTCGTTATTGATCATCGATCCTTGTTCATTCTTCATCGTTCACTCTTCATTGATCATTGATCCTTGTTCGTTCTTCATCGTTCATTCTTCATTTATCATTGATCCTTGTTCATTCTTCATCGTTCATTCTTCATTCATCATTGATCCTTGTTCATTCTTCATCGTTCTTTTTTCATTGATCATTGATCCTTGTTCATTCTTAATCGTTCATTCGTTATTGATCATCGATCCTTGTTCTCTCTTCATCGTTCATTCTTCATTGATCATTGATCCTTGTTCATTCTTCATCGTTCATTCTTCATTAATCATTGATCTTGTTCATTCTTCATCGTTCATTCGTCATTGACCATTAATCCTTGTTCATTCTTCATCGTTCATTCTTCATTGATCATTGATCCTTGTTCATTCTTCATCGTTCATTCTTTATTGACCATTGATCCTTGTTCATTCTTCATCATTCATTCTTCATTGATCATTGATCCCTGTTCATTCTTCATCGTTCATTCGTCATTGATCATTGCTCCTTGTTCATTCTTCATCGTTCATTCGTCATTGATCATTGATCCTTGTTCTTTCTTCATCGTTCATTCGTCATTGATCATGATCCTTGTTCATTCTTCATCGTTTATTCTTCATTGATCATTGATCCTTGTTCATTCTTCATCGTTTATTCTTCATTGATCATTGATCCTTGTTCATTCTTCATCGTTCATTCTTCATTTATCATTGATCCTTGTTCATTCTTCATCATTCTTTCTTCATTGAACATTGATCCTTGTTCATTCTTCATCGTTCATTCGTCATTGATCATCGATCCTTGTTTATTCTTCATCGTTCATTCTTCATTGATCATTGATCCTTGTTCATTCTTCGTCGTTCATTCTTCATTGATCATTGATCCTTGTCATTCTTCATCGTTCATTCTTCATTGATCTTTGATCCTTGTTCATTCTTCATCGTTCATTCTTCATTGATCATTGATCCTTGTTCATTCTTCATCGTTCATTCTTCATTGATCATTGATCCTTGTTCATTCTTCATCGTTCATTCTTCATTGATCATTGATCCTTGTTCATTCTTCATCGTTCATTCTTCATTGATCTTTGATCCTTGTTCATTCTTCATCGTTCATTCTTCATTGATCATTGATCCTTGTTCATTCTTCATCGTTCATTCTTCATTGATCATTGATCCTTGTTCATTCTTCATCGTTCATTCTTCATTGATCATTGATCCTTGTTCATTCTTCATCGTTCATTCTTCATTGATCTTTGATCCTTGTTCATTCTTCATCGTTCATTCGTCATTGATCATTGATCCTTGTTCATTCTTAATCGTTCATTCGTTATTGATCATCGATCCTTGTTCATTCTTCATCGTTCATTCTTCATTGATCATTGATCGTTGTTCTTTCTTCATCGTTCATTTGTCATTGATCATTGATACTTGTTCATTCTTCATCGTTCATTCTTCATTGATCATTGATCCTTGTTCATTCTTCATCGTTTATTCTTCATTGATCATTGATCCTTGTTCATTCTTCATCGTTCATTCTTCATTTATCATTGATCCTTGTTCATTCTTCATCATTCTTTCTTCATTGAACATTGATCCTTGTTCATTCTTCATCGTTCATTCGTCATTGATCATCGATCCTTGTTTATTCTTCATCGTTCATTCTTCATTGATCATTGATCCTTGTTCATTCTTCATCGTTCATTCTTCATTGATCATTGATCCTTGTTCATTCTTCATCGTTCATTCTTCATTGATCTTTGATCCTTGTTCATTCTTCATCGTTCATTCTTCATTGATCATTGATCCTTGTTCATTCTTCATCGTTCATTCTTCATTGATCATTGATCCTTGTTCATTCTTCATCGTTCATTCTTCATTGATCATTGATCCTTGTTCATTCTTCATCGTTCATTCTTCATTGATCTTTGATCCTTGTTCATTCTTCATCGTTCATTCGTCATTGATCATTGATCCTTGTTCATTCTTAATCGTTCATTCGTTATTGATCATCGATCCTTGTTCATTCTTCATCGTTCATTCTTCATTGATCATTGATCGTTGTTCTTTCTTCATCGTTCATTTGTCATTGATCATTGATACTTGTTCATTCTTCATCGTTCATTCTTCATTGATCATTGATCCTTGTTCATTCTTCATCGTTTATTCTTCATTGATCATTGATCCTTGTTCATTCTTCATCGTTCATTCTTCATTTATCATTGATCCTTGTTCATTCTTCATCATTCTTTCTTCATTGAACATTGATCCTTGTTCATTCTTCATCGTTCATTCGTCATTGATCATCGATCCTTGTTTATTCTTCATCGTTCATTCTTCATTGATCATTGATCCTTGTTCATTCTTCATCGTTCATTCTTCATTGATCATTGATCCTTGTTCATTCTTCATCGTTCATTCTTCATTGATCATTGATCCTTGTTCATTCTTCATCGTTCATTCTTCATTGATCATTGATCCTTGTTCATTCTTCATCGTTCATTCTTCATTGATCTTTGATCCTTGTTCATTCTTCATCGTTCATTCGTCATTGATCATCGATCCTTGTTTATTCTTCATCGTTCATTCTTCATTGATCATTGATCCTTGTTCATTCTTCATCGTTCATTCTTCATTCATCATTGATCCTTGTTCATTCTTCATCGTTCTTTCTTCATTGATCATTGATCCTTGTTCATTCTTCATCGTTCCTTCTTCATTGATCATTTATCCTTGTTCATTCTTCATCGTCCATTCGTCATTGACCATTGATCCTTGTTCATTCTTCATCGTTCATTCTTCATTGATCATTGATCGTTGTTCTTTCTTCATCGTTCATTTGTCATTGATCATTGATACTTGTTCATTCTTCATCGTTCATTCTTCATTGATCATTGATCCTTGTTCATTCTTCATCGTTTATTCTTCATTGAACATTGATCCTTGTTCATTCTTCATCGTTCATTCGTCATTGATCATCGATCCTTGTTTATTCTTCATCGTTCATTCTTCATTGATCATTGATCCTTGTTCATTCTTCATCGTTCATTCTTCATTGATCATTGATCCTTGTTCATTCTTCATCGTTCATTCTTCATTGATCATTGATCCTTGTTCATTCTTCATCGTTCATTCTTCATTGATCATTGATCCTTGTTCATTCTTCATCGTTCATTCTTCATTGATCTTTGATCCTTGTTCATTCTTCATCGTTCATTCGTCATTGATCATTGATCCTTGTTCATTCTTAATCGTTCATTCGTTATTGATCATCGATCCTTGTTCATTCTTCATCGTTCACTCTTCATTGATCATTGATCCTTGTTCGTTCTTCATCGTTCATTCTTCATTTATCATTGATCCTTGTTCATTCTTCATCGTTCATTCTTCATTCATCATTGATCCTTGTTCATTCTTCATCGTTCTTTTTTCATTGATCATTGATCCTTGTTCATTCTTAATCGTTCATTCGTTATTGATCATCGATCCTTGTTCTCTCTTCATCGTTCATTCTTCATTGATCATTGATCCTTGTTCATTCTTCATCGTTCATTCTTCATTAATCATTGATCTTGTTCATTCTTCATCGTTCATTCGTCATTGACCATTAATCCTTGTTCATTCTTCATCGTTCATTCTTCATTGATCATTGATCCTTGTTCATTCTTCATCGTTCATTCTTTATTGACCATTGATCCTTGTTCATTCTTCATCATTCATTCTTCATTGATCATTGATCCCTGTTCATTCTTCATCGTTCATTCGTCATTGATCATTGCTCCTTGTTCATTCTTCATCGTTCATTCGTCATTGATCATTGATCCTTGTTCTTTCTTCATCGTTCATTCGTCATTGATCATGATCCTTGTTCATTCTTCATCGTTTATTCTTCATTGATCATTGATCCTTGTTCATTCTTCATCGTTTATTCTTCATTGATCATTGATCCTTGTTCATTCTTCATCGTTCATTCTTCATTTATCATTGATCCTTGTTCATTCTTCATCATTCTTTCTTCATTGAACATTGATCCTTGTTCATTCTTCATCGTTCATTCGTCATTGATCATCGATCCTTGTTTATTCTTCATCGTTCATTCTTCATTGATCATTGATCCTTGTTCATTCTTCATCGTTCATTCTTCATTGATCATTGATCCTTGTTCATTCTTCATCGTTCATTCTTCATTGATCATTGATCCTTGTTCATTCTTCATCGTTCATTCTTCATTGATCATTGATCCTTGTTCATTCTTCATCGTTCATTCTTCATTCATCATTGATCCTTGTTCATTCTTCATCGTTCTTTCTTCATTGATCATTGATCCTTGTTCATTCTTCATCGTTCCTTCTTCATTGATCATTTATCCTTGTTCATTCTTCATCGTCCATTCGTCATTGACCATTGATCCTTGTTCATTCTTCATCGTTCATTCTTCATTGATCATTGATCGTTGTTCTTTCTTCATCGCTCATTTGTCATTGATCATTGATACTTGTTCATTCTTCATCGTTCATTCTTCATTGATCATTGATCCTTGTTCATTCTTCATCGTTTATTCTTCATTGATCATTGATCCTTGTTCATTCTTCATCGTTCATTCTTCATTTATCATTGATCCTTGTTCATTCTTCATCATTCTTTCTTCATTGAACATTGATCCTTGTTCATTCTTCATCGTTCATTCGTCATTGATCATCGATCCTTGTTTATTCTTCATCGTTCATTCTTCATTGATCATTGATCCTTGTTCATTCTTCATCGTTCATTCTTCATTGATCATTGATCCTTGTTCATTCTTCATCGTTCATTCTTCATTGATCATTGATCCTTGTTCATTCTTCATCGTTCATTCTTCATTGATCATTGATCCTTGTTCATTCTTCATCGTTCATTCTTCATTGATCTTTGATCCTTGTTCATTCTTCATCGTTCATTCGTCATTGATCATTGATCCTTGTTCATTCTTAATCGTTCATTCGTTATTGATCATCGATCCTTGTTCATTCTTCATCGTTCACTCTTCATTGATCATTGATCCTTGTTCGTTCTTCATCGTTCATTCTTCATTTATCATTGATCCTTGTTCATTCTTCATCGTTCATTCTTCATTCATCATTGATCCTTGTTCATTCTTCATCGTTCTTTTTTCATTGATCATTGATCCTTGTTCATTCTTAATCGTTCATTCGTTATTGATCATCGATCCTTGTTCTCTCTTCATCGTTCATTCTTCATTGATCATTGATCCTTGTTCATTCTTCATCGTTCATTCTTCATTAATCATTGATCTTGTTCATTCTTCATCGTTCATTCGTCATTGACCATTAATCCTTGTTCATTCTTCATCGTTCATTCTTCATTGATCATTGATCCTTGTTCATTCTTCATCGTTCATTCTTTATTGACCATTGATCCTTGTTCATTCTTCATCATTCATTCTTCATTGATCATTGATCCCTGTTCATTCTTCATCGTTCATTCGTCATTGATCATTGCTCCTTGTTCATTCTTCATCGTTCATTCGTCATTGATCATTGATCCTTGTTCTTTCTTCATCGTTCATTCGTCATTGATCATGATCCTTGTTCATTCTTCATCGTTTATTCTTCATTGATCATTGATCCTTGTTCATTCTTCATCGTTTATTCTTCATTGATCATTGATCCTTGTTCATTCTTCATCGTTCATTCTTCATTTATCATTGATCCTTGTTCATTCTTCATCATTCTTTCTTCATTGAACATTGATCCTTGTTCATTCTTCATCGTTCATTCGTCATTGATCATCGATCCTTGTTTATTCTTCATCGTTCATTCTTCATTGATCATTGATCCTTGTTCATTCTTCGTCGTTCATTCTTCATTGATCATTGATCCTTGTTCATTCTTCATCGTTCATTCTTCATTGATCTTTGATCCTTGTTCATTCTTCATCGTTCATTCTTCATTGATCATTAATCCTTGTTCATTCTTCATCGTTCATTCTTCATTGATCATTGATCCTTGTTCATTCTTCATCGTTCATTCTTCATTGATCATTGATCCTTGTTCATTCTTCATCGTTCATTCTTCATTGATCTTTGATCCTTGTTCATTCTTCATCGTTCATTCGTCATTGATCATTGATCCTTGTTCATTCTTAATCGTTCATTCGTTATTGATCATCGATCCTTGTTCATTCTTCATCGTTCATTCTTCATTGATCATTGATCGTTGTTCTTTCTTCATCGTTCATTTGTCATTGATCATTGATACTTGTTCATTCTTCATCGTTCATTCTTCATTGATCATTGATCCTTGTTCATTCTTCATCGTTTATTCTTCATTGATCATTGATCCTTGTTCATTCTTCATCGTTCATTCTTCATTTATCATTGATCCTTGTTCATTCTTCATCATTCTTTCTTCATTGAACATTGATCCTTGTTCATTCTTCATCGTTCATTCGTCATTGATCATCGATCCTTGTTTATTCTTCATCGTTCATTCTTCATTGATCATTGATCCTTGTTCATTCTTCATCGTTCATTCTTCATTGATCATTGATCCTTGTTCATTCTTCATCGTTCATTCTTCATTGATCATTGATCCTTGTTCATTCTTCATCGTTCATTCTTCATTGATCATTGATCCTTGTTCATTCTTCATCGTTCATTCTTCATTGATCTTTGATCCTTGTTCATTCTTCATCGTTCATTCGTCATTGATCATTGATCCTTGTTCATTCTTAATCGTTCATTCGTTATTGATCATCGATCCTTGTTCATTCTTCATCGTTCACTCTTCATTGATCATTGATCCTTGTTCGTTCTTCATCGTTCATTCTTCATTTATCATTGATCCTTGTTCATTCTTCATCGTTCATTCTTCATTCATCATTGATCCTTGTTCATTCTTCATCGTTCTTTCTTCATTGATCATTGATCCTTGTTCATTCTTAATCGTTCATTCGTTATTGATCATCGATCCTTGTTCTCTCTTCATCGTTCATTCTTCATTGATCATTGATCCTTGTTCATTCTTCATCGTTCATTCTTCATTAATCATTGATCTTGTTCATTCTTCATCGTTCATTCGTCATTGACCATTAATCCTTGTTCATTCTTCATCGTTCATTCCTCATTGATCATTGATCCTTGTTCATTCTTCATCGTTCATTCTTTATTGACCATTGATCCTTGTTCATTCTTCATCATTCATTCTTCATTGATCATTGATCCCTGTTCATTCTTCATCGTTCATTCGTCATTGATCATTGCTCCTTGTTCATTCTTCATCGTTCATTCGTCATTGATCATTGATCCTTGTTCTTTCTTCATCGTTCATTCGTCATTGATCATGATCCTTGTTCATTCTTCATCGTTTATTCTTCATTGATCATTGATCCTTGTTCATTCTTCATCGTTTATTCTTCATTGATCATTGATCCTTGTTCATTCTTCATCGTTCATTCTTCATTTATCATTGATCCTTGTTCATTCTTCATCATTCTTTCTTCATTGAACATTTATCCTTGTTCATTCTTCATCGTTCATTCGTCATTGATCATCGATCCTTGTTTATTCTTCATCGTTCATTCTTCATTGATCATTGATCCTTGTTCATTCTTCATCGTTCATTCTTCATTGATCATTGATCCTTGTTCATTCTTCATCGTTCATTCTTCATTGATCATTGATCCTTGTTCATTCTTCATCGTTCATTCTTCATTGATCATTGATCCTTGTTCATTCTTCATCGTTCATTCTTCATTGATCTTTGATCCTTGTTCATTCTTCATCGTTCATTCGTCATTGATCATTGATCCTTGTTCATTCTTAATCGTTCATTCGTTATTGATCATCGATCCTTGTTCATTCTTCATCGTTCAATCTTCATTGATCATTGATCCTTGTTCGTTCTTCATCGTTCATTCTTCATTTATCATTGATCCTTGTTCATTCTTCATCGTTCGTTCTTCATTCATCATTGATCCTTGTTCATTCTTCATCGTTCTTTCTTCATTGATCATTGATCCTTGTTCATTCTTAATCGTTCATTCGTTATTGATCATCGATCCTTGTTCTCTCTTCATCGTTCATTCTTCATTGATCATTGATCCTTGTTCATTCTTCATTGATAATTGATCTTGTTCATTCTTCATCGTTCATTCGTCATTGACCATTAATCCTTGTTCATTCTTCATCGTTCATTCTTCATTGATCATTGATCCTTGTTCATTCTTCATCGTTCATTCGTCATTGATCATTGATGCAAGTTCATTCTTCATCGTTCATTCTTCATTGATCATTCATCCTTGTTCATTCTTCATCGTTCATTCTTCATTGATCATTGATCCTTTTTCATTCTTCATCGTTCATTCTTCATTGATCATTGATCCTTGTTCATTCTTCATCGTTCATTCTTCATTGACCATTGATCCTTGTTCATTCTTCATCATTCATTCTTCATTGATCATTGATCCTTGTTCATTCTTCATCGTTCATTCGTCATTGATCATTGCTCCTTGTTCATTCTTCATCGTTCATTCGTCATTGATCATTGATCCTTGTTCTTTCTTCATCGTTCATTCGTCATTGATCATTGTTCCTTGTTCATTCTTCATCGCTCATTCGTCATTGATCATTTATCCTTGTTCATTCTTCATCGTTCATTCGTCATTGACCATTAATCCTTGTTCATTCTTCATCGTTCATTCTTCATTGATCATTGATCCTTGTTCATTCTTCATCGTTCCTTCTTCATTGATCATTGATCCTTGTTCATTCTTCATCGTCCATTCTTCATTGATCATTGATCCTTGTTCATTCTTCATCGTTCATTCGTCATTGATCATTGATCCTTGTTCATTCTTCATCGTTCATTCTTCATTGATCATTGATCCTTGTTCATTCTTCATCGTTTATTCTTCATTGATCATTGATCCTTGTTCATTCTTCATCGTTCATTTTTCATTGATCATTGATCCTTGTTCTTTCTTCATCGTTCATTCTTCATTGATCATTGATCCTTGTTCATTCTTCATCGTTCCTTCTTCATTGATCATTGATCCTTGTTCATTCTTCATCGTCCATTCGTCATTGACCATTGGTCCTTGTTCATTCTTCATCGTTCATTCTTCATTGATCATTGATCGTGGTTCTTTCTTCATCGTTCATTTGTCATTGATCATTGATACTTGTTCATTCTTCATCGTTCATTCTTCATTGATCATTGATCCTTGTTCATTCTTCATCGTTTATTCTTCATTGATCATTGATCCTTGTTCATTCTTCATCGTTCATTCTTCATTTATCATTGATCCTTGTTCATTCTTCATCATTCTTTCTTCATTGAACATTGATCCTTGTTCATTCTTCATCGTTCATTCGTCATTGATCATCGATCCTTGTTTATTCTTCATCGTTCATTCTTCATTGATCATTGATCCTTGTTCATTCTTCATCGTTCATTCTTCATTGATCATTGATCCTTGTTCATTCTTCATCGTTCATTCTTCATTGATCATTGATCCTTGTTCATTCTTCATCGTTCATTCTTCATTGATCATTGATCCTTGTTCATTCTTCATCGTTCATTCTTCATTGATCTTTGATCCTTGTTCATTCTTAATCGTTCATTCGTTATTGATCATCGATCCTTGTTCATTCTTCATCGTTCAATCTTCATTGATCATTGATCCTTGTTCGTTCTTCATCGTTCATTCTTCATTTATCATTGATCCTTGTTCATTCTTCATCGTTCATTCTTCATTCATCATTGATCCTTGTTCATTCTTCATCGTTCTTTCTTCATTGATCATTGATCCTTGTTCATTCTTAATCGTTCATTCGTTATTGATCATCGATCCTTGTTCTCTCTTCATCGTTCATTCTTCATTGATCATTGATCCTTGTTCATTCTTCATTGATCATTGATCTTGTTCATTCTTCATCGTTCATTCGTCATTGACCATTAATCCTTGTTCATTCTTCATCGTTCATTCTTCATTGATCATTGATCCTTGTTCATTCTTCATCGTTCATTCGTCATTGATCATTGATGCAAGTTCATTCTTCATCGTTCATTCTTCATTGATCATTCATCCTTGTTCATTCTTCATCGTTCATTCTTCATTGATCATTGATCCTTTTTCATTCTTCATCGTTCATTCTTCATTGATCATTGATCCTTGTTCATTCTTCATCGTTCATTCTTCATTGACCATTGATCCTTGTTCATTCTTCATCATTCATTCTTCATTGATCATTGATCCTTGTTCATTCTTCATCGTTCATTCGTCATTGATCATTGCTCCTTGTTCATTCTTCATCGTTCATTCGTCATTGATCATTGATCCTTGTTCTTTCTTCATCGTTCATTCGTCATTGATCATTGTTCCTTGTTCATTCTTCATCGCTCATTCGTCATTGATCATTTATCCTTGTTCATTCTTCATCGTTCATTCTTCATTGATCATTGATCCTTGTTCATTCTTCATCGTTCATTCTTTATTGACCATTGATCCTTGTTCATTCTTCATCATTCATTCTTCATTGATCATTGATCCTTGTTCATTCTCCATCGTTCATTCGTCATTGATCATTGCTCCTTGTTCATTCTTCATCGTTCATTCGTCATTGATCATTGATCCTTGTTCTTTCTTCATCGTTCATTCGTCATTGATCATTGATCCTTGTTCATTCTTCATCGTTCATTCGTCATTGATCATTTATCCTTGTTCTTTCTTCATCGTTCATTCGTCATTGATCATTGCTCCTTGTTTATTCTTCATCGTTCATTCGTCATTGATCATTTATCCTTGTTCTTTCTTCATCGTTCATTCGTCATTGATCATTAATCCTTGTTCATTCTTCATCGTTCATTCGTCATTGATCATTGATCCTTGTTCATTCTTCATCGTTCATTCGTCATTGATCATTTATCCTTGTTCTTTCTTCATCGTTCATTCGTCATTGATCATTGATCCTTGTTCATTCTTCATCGTTCATTTGTCATTGTTCATTGATCCTTGTTCATTCTTCATCGTACATTCGTCATTGATCATTGATCCTTGTTCATTCTTCATCATTCATTCTTCATTCATCATTGATCCTTGTTCATTCTTCATCGTTCTTTCTTCATTGATCATTGATCCTTGTTCATTCTTCATCGTTCCTTCTTCATTGATCATTGATCCTTGTTCATTCTTCATCGTTCATTCGTCATTGACCATTAATCCTTGTTCATTCTTCATCGTTCATTCTTCATTGATCATTGATCCTTGTTCATTCTTCATCGTTCCTTCTTCATTGATCATTGATCCTTGTTCATTCTTCATCGTCCATTCTTCATTGATCATTGATCCTTGTTCATTCTTCATCGTTCATTCGTCATTGATCATTGATCCTTGTTCATTCTTCATCGTTCATTCTTCATTGATCATTGATCCTTGTTCATTCTTCATCGTTCATTTTTCATTGATCATTGATCCTTGTTCTTTCTTCATCGTTCATTCTTCATTGATCATTGATCCTTGTTCATTCTTCATCGTCCGTTCGTCATTGATCATTGATCCTTGTTCATTCTTCATCGTCCGTTCGTCATTGACCATTGATCCTTGTTCATTCTTCATCGTTCATTCTTCATTGATCATTGATCGTTGTTCTTTCTTCATCGTTCATTTGTCATTGAGCATTGATACTTGTTCATTCTTCATCGTTCATTCTTCATTGATCATTGATCCTTGTTCATTCTTCATCGTTTATTCTTCATTGATCATTGATCCTTGTTCATTCTTCATCGTTCCTTCTTCATTGATCATTGATCCTTGTTCATTCTTCATCGTCCATTCGTCATTGACCATTGATCCATGTTCATTCTTCATCGTTCATTCTTCATTGATCATTGATCGTTGTTCATTCTTTATCGTTCATTCTTCATTGATCATTGATCCTTGTTCATTCTTCATCGTTCATTTTTCATTGATCATTGTTCCTTGTTCATTCTTCATTGATCATTCATCCTTGTTCATTCTTCATCGTTCATTCTTCATTGATCTTTGATCCTTGTTCATTCTTCCTCGTTCATTCGTCGATTATCATGGATCCTTGTTCATTCTTCATCGTTCATTCTTCATTGATCATTGATCCTTGTTCATTCTTCATCGTTTATTCGTCATTGATCATTGATCCTTGTTCATTCTTCATCGTTCATTCTTCATTGATCATTGATCCTTGTTCATTCTTCATCGTTCATTCTTCATTGATCATTGATCATTGATCCTTGTTCATTCTTCATCGTTCATTCTTCATTGATCTTTGATCCTTGTTCATTCTTCATCGTTCATTCGTCATTGATCATTGATCCTTGTTCATTCTTCATCGTTCATTCTTCATTGATCATTGATCCTTGTTCATTCTTCATCGTTCATTCTTCATTGATCATTGATCCTTGTTCATTCTTCATCGTTCATTCTTCATTAATCATTGATCGTTGTTCGTTCTTCATCGTTCATTCTTCATTCATCATTGATCCTTGTTCATTCTTCATCGTTCATTCTTCAATGATCTTGGATCCTTGTTCATTCTTCATCGTTCATTCGTCATTGATCATTGATCCTTGTTCATTGTTCATCGTTCATTCTTCATTTATCATTGATCCTTGTTCATTCTTCATCATTCTTTCTTCATTAAACATTGATCCTTGTTCATTCTTCATCGTTCATTCGTCATTGATCATCGATCCTTGTTTATTCTTCATCGTTCATTCTTCATTGATCATTGATCCTTGTTCATTCTTCATCGTTCATTCTTCATTGATCATTGATCCTTGTTCATTCTTCATTGATCATTGATCCTTGTTCGTTCTTCATCGTTCATTCTTCATTGATCATTGATCCTTGTTCATTCTTCATCGTTCATTCTTCATTGATCTTTGATCCTTGTTCATTCTTCATCGTTCATTCGTCATTGATCATTGATCCTTGTTCATTCTTCATCGTTCATTCTTCATTCATCATTGATCCTTGTTCATTCTTCATCGTTCTTTCTTCATTGATCATTGATCCTTGTTCATTCTTAATCGTTCATTCGTTATTGATCATCGATCCTTGTTCTCTCTTCATCGTTCATTCTTCATTGATCATTGATCCTTGTTCATTCTTCATCGTTCATTCTTCATTGATCATTGATCCTTGTTCATTCTTCATCGTTCATTCATCATTGACCATTAATCCTTGTTCATTCTTCATCGTTCATTCTTCATTGATCATTGATCCTTGTTCATTCTTCATCGTTCATTCGTCATTGATCATTGATCCTTGTTCATTCTTCATCGTTCATTCTTCATTGATCATTCATCCTTGTTCATACTTCATCGTTCATTCTTCATTGATCATTGATCCTTGTTCATTCTTCATCGTTCATTCTTCATTGATCATTGATCCTTGTTCATTCTTCATCGTTCATTCTTCATTGAGCATTGATCCTTGTTCATTCTTCATCATTCATTCTTCATTGATCATTGATCCTTGTTCATTCTTCATCGTTCATTCGTCATTGATCATTGCTCCTTGTTCATTCTTCATCGTTCATTCTTCATTGATCATTGATCCTTGTTCATTCTTCATCGTTCATTATTCATTGATCATTGATCCTTGTTCATTCTTCATCGTTCATTCTTCATTGATTATTCATCCTTGTTCATTCTTGATCGTTCATTCTGCATTGATCTTTGATCCTTGTTCATTCTTCCTCGTTCATTTGTCAATGATCATTGATCGTTGTTCATTCTTCATCGTTCATTCTTTATTGATCATTGATCCTTGTTCATTCTTCATCGTTCATTTGTCATTGATCATTGATCCTTGTTCATTCTTCATCGTACATTCGTCATGGATCATTGATCCTTGTTCATTCTTCATCATTCATTCTTCATTCATCATTGATCCTTGTTCATTCTTCATCGTTCTTTCTTCATTGATCATTGATCCTTGTTCATTCTTCATCGTTCCTTCTTCATTGATCATTGATCCTTATTCATTCTTCATCGTTCATTCGTCATTGACTATTAATCCTTGTTCATTCTTCATCGTTCATTCTTCATTGATCATTGATCCTTGTTCATTCTTCATCGTTCATTCGTCATTGATCATTGATCCTTGTTCATTCTTCATCGTTCATTCTTCATTGATCATTGATCCTTGTTCATTCTTCATCGTTTATTCTTCATTGATCATTGATCCTTGTTCATTCTTCATCGTTCATTTTTCATTGATCATTGATCCTTGTTCTTTCTTCATCGTTCATTCTTCATTGATCATTGATCCTTGTTCATTCTTCATCGTTCCTTCTTCATTGATCATTGATCCTTGTTCATTCTTCATCGTCCATTCGTCATTGACTATTGATCCTTGTTCATTCTTCATCGTTCATTCGTCATTGATCATCGATCCTTGTTTATTCTTCATCGTTCATTCTTCATTGATCATTGATCCTTGTTCATTCTTCATCGTTCATTCTTCATTGATCATTGATCCTTGTTCATTCTTTATCGTTCATTCTTCATTGATCATTGATCCTTGTTCGTTCTTCATCGTTCATTCTTCATTGATCATTGATCCTTGTTCATTCTTCATCGTTCATTCTTCATTGATCTTTGATCCTTGTTCATTCTTCATCGTTCATTCGTCATTGATCATCGATCCTTGTTTATTCTTCATCGTTCATTCTTCATTGATCATTGATCCTTGTTCATTCTTCATCGTTCATTCTTCATTGATCATTGATCCTTGTTCATTCTTCATCGTTCATTTGTCATTGATCATTGATCCTTGTTCATTCTTCATCGTTCATTCGTCATTGATCATTGATCCTTGTTCATTCTTCATCGTTCGTTCTGCATTCATCATTGATCCTTGTTCATTCTTCATCGTTCTTTCTTCATTGATCATTGATCCTTGTTCATTCTTCATCGTTCATTCTTCATTGATCATTGATCCTTGTTCATTCTTCATCGTTTATTCTTCATTGATCATTGATCCTTGTTCATTCGTCAGCGTTCATTCTTCATTGATCATTGATCCTTGTTCGTTCTTCATCGTTCATTCTTCATTGATCATTGATCCTTGTTCATTCTTCATCGTTCATTCGTCATTGATCATTGATCCTTGTTCATTATTCATCGTTCATTCTTCATTGATCATTCATCCTTGTTCATTCTTCATCGTTCATTCTTCATTGATCATTGATCCTTGTTCATTATTCATCGTTCATTCTTCATTGATCATTGATCCTTGTTCATTCTTCATCGTTCATTCTTCATTGACCATTGATCCTTGTTCATTCTTCATCCTTCATTCTTCATTGATCATTGATCCTTGTTCATTCTTCATCGTTCATTCGTCATTGATCATTGCTCCTTGTTCATTCTTCATCGTTCATTCGTCATTGATCATTGATCCTTGTTCTTTCTTCATCGTTCATTCGTCATTGATCATTGATCCTAATTCATTCTTCATCGCTCATTCGTCATTGATCATTTATCCTTGTTCATTCTTCATCGTTCATTCTTCATTGATCATTCATCCTTGTTCATTCTTCATCGTTCATTCTTCATTGATCATTGATCCTTGTTCATTATTCATCGTTCATTCTTCATTGATCATTGATCCTTGTTCATTCTTCATCGTTCATTCTTCATTGACCATTGATCCTTGTTCATTCTTCATCCTTCATTCTTCATTGATCATTGATCCTTGTTCATTCTTCATCGTTCATTTGTCATTGTTCATTGATCCTTGTTCATTCTTCATCGTACATTCGTCATTGATCATTGATCCTTGTTCATTCTTCATCATTCATTCTTCATTCATCATTGATCCTTGTTCATTCTTCATCGTTCTTTCTTCATTGATCATTGATCCTTGTTCATTCTTCATCGTTCCTTCTTCATTGATCATTGATCCTTTTTCATTCTTCATCGTTCATTCGTCATTGACCATTAATCCTTGTTCATTCTTCATCGTTCATTCTTCATTGATCATTGATCCTTGTTCATTCTTCATCGTTCCTTCTTCATTGATCATTGATCCTTGTTCATTCTTCATCGTCCATTCTTCATTGATCATTGATCCTTGTTCATTCTTCATCGTTCATTCGTCATTGATCATTGATCCTTGTTCATTCTTCATCGTTCATTCTTCATTGATCATTGATCCTTGTTCATTCTTCATCTTTCATTTTTCATTGATCATTGATCCTTGTTCTTTCTTCATCGTTCATTCTTCATTGATCATTGATCCTTGTTCATTCTTCATCGTCCGTTCGTCATTGATCATTGATCCTTGTTCATTCTTCATCGTCCGTTCGTCATTGACCATTGATCCTTGTTCATTCTTCATCGTTCATTCTTCATTGATCATTGATCGTTGTTCTTTCTTCATCGTTCATTTGTCATTGATCATTGATACTTGTCCATTCTTCATCGTTCATTCTTCATTGATCATTGATCCTTGTTCATTCTTCATCGTTTATTCTTCATTGATCATTGATCCTTGTTCATTCTTCATCGTTCCTTCTTCATTGATCATTGATCCTTGTTCATTCTTCATCGTCCATTCGTCATTGACCATTGATCCATGTTCATTCTGCATCGTTCATTCTTCATTGATCATTGATCGTTGTTCATTCTTTATCGTTCATTCTTCATTGATCATTGATCCTTGTTCATTCTTCATCGTGCATTTTTCATTGATCATTGTTCCTTGTTCATTCTTCATTGATCATTCATCCTTGTTCATTCTTCATCGTTCATTCTTCATTGATCTTTGATCCTTGTTCATTCTTCCTCGTTCATTCGTCGATTATCATGGATCCTTGTTCATTCTTCATCGTTCATTCTTCATTGATCATTGATCCTTGTTCATTCTTCATCGTTTATTCGTCATTGATCATTGATCCTTGTTCATTCTTCATCGTTCATTCTTCATTGATCATTGATCCTTGTTCATTCTTCATCGTTCATTCTTCATTGATCATTGATCATTGATCCTTGTTCATTCTTCATCGTTCATTCTTCATTGATCTTTGATCCTTGTTCATTCTTCATCGTTCATTCGTCATTGATCATTGATCCTTGTTCATTCTTCATCGTTCATTCTTCATTGATCATTGATCCTTGTTCATTCTTCATCGTTCATTCTTCATTGATCATTGATCCTTGTTCATTCTTCATCGTTCATTCTTCATTAATCATTGATCGTTGTTCGTTCTTCATCGTTCATTCTTCATTCATCATTGATCCTTGTTCATTCTTCATCGTTCATTCTTCAATGATCTTGGATCCTTGTTCATTCTTCATCGTTCATTCGTCATTGATCATTGATCCTTGTTCATTTTTCATCGTTCATTCTTCATTTATCATTGATCCTTGTTCATTCTTCATCATTCTTTCTTCATTAAACATTGATCCTTGTTCATTCTTCATCGTTCATTCGTCATTGATCATCGATCCTTGTTTATTCTTCATCGTTCATTCTTCATTGATCATTGATCCTTGTTCATTCTTCATTGATCATTGATCCTTGTTCGTTCTTCATCGTTCATTCTTCATTGATCATTGATCCTTGTTCATTCTTCATCGTTCATTCTTCATTGATCTTTGATCCTTGTTCATTCTTCATCGTTCATTCGTCATTGATCATTGATCCTTGTTCATTCTTCATCGTTCATTCTTCATTCATCATTGATCCTTGTTCATTCTTCATCGTTCTTTCTTCATTGATCATTGATCCTTGTTCATTCTTAATCGTTCATTCGTTATTGATCATCGATCCTTGTTCTCTCTTCATCGTTCATTCTTCATTGATCATTGATCCTTGTTCATTCTTCATCGTTCATTCTTCATTGATCATTGATCCTTGTTCATTCTTCATCGTTCATTCGTCATTGACCATTAATCCTTGTTCATTCTTCATCGTTCATTCTTCATTGATCATTGATCCTTGTTCATTCTTCATCGTTCATTCGTCATTGATCATTGATCCTTGTTCATTCTTCATCGTTCATTCTTCATTGATCATTCATCCTTGTTCATACTTCATCGTTCATTCTTCATTGATCATTGATCCTTGTTCATTCTTCATCGTTCATTCTTCATTGATCATTGATCCTTGTTCATTCTTCATCGTTCATTCTTCATTGAGCATTGATCCTTGTTCATTCTTCATCATTCATTCTTCATTGATCATTGATCCTTGTTCATTCTTCATCGTTCATTCGTCATTGATCATTGCTCCTTGTTCATTCTTCATCGTTCATTCTTCATTGATCATTGATCCTTGTTCATTCTTCATCGTTCATTCTTCATTGATCATTGATCCTTGTTCATTCTTCATCGTTCATTCTTCATTGATTATTCATCCTTGTTCATTCTTGATCGTTCATTCTGCATTGATCTTTGATCCTTGTTCATTCTTCCTCGTTCATTTGTCAATGATCATTGATCGTTGTTCATTCTTCATCGTTCATTCTTTATTGATCATTGATCCTTGTTCATTCTTCATCGTTCATTTGTCATTGATCATTGATCCTTGTTCATTCTTCATCGTACATTCGTCATGGATCATTGATCCTTGTTCATTCTTCATCATTCATTCTTCATTCATCATTGATCCTTGTTCATTCTTCATCGTTCTTTCTTCATTGATCATTGATCCTTGTTCATTCTTCATCGTTCCTTCTTCATTGATCATTGATCCTTATTCATTCTTCATCGTTCATTCGTCATTGACTATTAATCCTTGTTCATTCTTCATCGTTCATTCTTCATTGATCATTGATCCTTGTTCATTCTTCATCGTTCATTCGTCATTGATCATTGATCCTTGTTCATTCTTCATCGTTCATTCTTCATTGATCATTGATCCTTGTTCATTCTTCATCGTTTATTCTTCATTGATCATTGATCCTTGTTCATTCTTCATCGTTCATTTTTCATTGATCATTGATCCTTGTTCTTTCTTCATCGTTCATTCTTCATTGATCATTGATCCTTGTTCATTCTTTATCGTTCCTTCTTCATTGATCATTGATCCTTGTTCATTCTTCATCGTCCATTCGTCATTGACTATTGATCCTTGTTCATTCTTCATCGTTCATTCGTCATTGATCATCGATCCTTGTTTATTCTTCATCGTTCATTCTTCATTGATCATTGATCCTTGTTCATTCTTCATCGTTCATTCTTCATTGATCATTGATCCTTGTTCATTCTTCATCGTTCGTTCTTCATTGATCATTGATCCTTGTTCGTTCTTCATCGTTCATTCTTCATTGATCATTGATCCTTGTTCATTCTTCATCGTTCATTCTTCATTGATCTTTGATCCTTGTTCATTCTTCATCGTTCATTCGTCATTGATCATCGATCCTTGTTTATTCTTCATCGTTCATTCTTCATTGATCATTGATCCTTGTTCATTCTTCATCGTTCATTCTTCATTGATCATTGATCCTTGTTCATTCTTCTTCGTTCATTCGTCATTGACCATTGATCCTTGTTCATTCTTCATCGTTCATTCGTCATTGATCATTGATCCTTGTTCATTCTTCATCGTTCATTCTTCATTGATCATTGATCCTTGTTCATTCTTCATCGTTCATTCTTCATTGATCATTGATCCTTGTTCATTCTTCATCGTTTATTCTTCATTGATCATTGATCCTTGTTCATTCGTCAGCGTTCATTCTTCATCGTTTATTCTTCATTGATCATTGATCCTTGTTCATTCGTCAGCGTTCTTTCTTCATTGATCATTTATCCTTGTTCATTTTTCATCGTTCATTCTTCATTGATCATTGATCCTTGTTCATTCTTCATCGTTCATTCTTTATTGACCATTGATCCTTGTTCATTCTTCATCATTCATTCTTCATTGATCATTGATCCTTGTTCATTCTTCATCGTTTATTCGTCATTGATCATTGCTCCTTGTTCATTCTTCATCGTTCATTCGTCATTGATCATTGATCCTTGTTCTTTCTTCATCGTTCATTCGTCATTGATCATTGATCCTTGTTCATTCTTCATCGTTCATTCGTCATTGATCATTTATCCTTGTTCTTTCTTCATCGTTCATTCGTCATTGATCATTGCTCCTTGTTCATTCTTCATCGTTCATTCGTCATTGATCATTTATCCTTGTTCTTTCTTCATCGTTCATTCGTCATTGATCATTAATCCTTGTTCATTCTTCATCGTTCATTCGTCATTGATCATTGATCCTTGTTCATTCTTCATCGTTCATTCGTCATTGATCATTTATCCTTGTTCTTTCTTCATCGTTCATTCGTCATTGACCATTAATCCTTGTTCATTCTTCATCGTTCATTCTTCATTGATCATTGATCCTTGTTCATTCTTCATCGTTCCTTCTTCATTGATCATTGATCCTTGTTCATTCTTCATCGTTCATTCTTCATTCATCATTGATCCTTGTTCATTCTTCATCGTTCATTCTTCATTCATCATTGATCCTTGTTCATTCTTCATCGTTCTTTCTTCATTGATCATTGATCCTTGTTCATTCTTAATCGTTCATTCGTTATTGATCATCGATCCTTGTTCTCTCTTCATCGTTCATTCTTCATTGATCATTGATCCTTGTTCATTCTTCATCGTTCATTCTTCATTGATCATTGATCCTTGTTCATTCTTCATCGTTCATTCATCATTGACCATTAATCCTTGTTCATTCTTCATCGTTCATTCTTCATTGATCATTGATCCTTGTTCATTCTTCATCGTTCATTCGTCATTGATCATTGATCCTTGTTCATTCTTCATCGTTCATTCTTCATTGATCATTCATCCTTGTTCATACTTCATCGTTCATTCTTCATTGATCATTGATCCTTGTTCATTCTTCATCGTTCATTCTTCATTGATCATTGATCCTTGTTCATTCTTCATCGTTCATTCTTCATTGAGCATTGATCCTTGTTCATTCTTCATCATTCATTCTTCATTGATCATTGATCCTTGTTCATTCTTCATCGTTCATTCGTCATTGATCATTGCTCCTTGTTCATTCTTCATCGTTCATTCTTCATTGATCATTGATCCTTGTTCATTCTTCATCGTTCATTCTTCATTGATCATTGATCCTTGTTCATTCTTCATCGTTCATTCTTCATTGATTATTCATCCTTGTTCATTCTTGATCGTTCATTCTGCATTGATCTTTGATCCTTGTTCATTCTTCCTCGTTCATTTGTCAATGATCATTGATCGTTGTTCATTCTTCATCGTTCATTCTTTATTGATCATTGATCCTTGTTCATTCTTCATCGTTCATTTGTCATTGATCATTGATCCTTGTTCATTCTTCATCGTACATTCGTCATGGATCATTGATCCTTGTTCATTCTTCATCATTCATTCTTCATTCATCATTGATCCTTGTTCATTCTTCATCGTTCTTTCTTCATTGATCATTGATCCTTGTTCATTCTTCATCGTTCCTTCTTCATTGATCATTGATCCTTATTCATTCTTCATCGTTCATTCGTCATTGACTATTAATCCTTGTTCATTCTTCATCGTTCATTCTTCATTGATCATTGATCCTTGTTCATTCTTCATCGTTCATTCGTCATTGATCATTGATCCTTGTTCATTCTTCATCGTTCATTCTTCATTGATCATTGATCCTTGTTCATTCTTCATCGTTTATTCTTCATTGATCATTGATCCTTGTTCATTCTTCATCGTTCATTTTTCATTGATCATTGATCCTTGTTCTTTCTTCATCGTTCATTCTTCATTGATCATTGATCCTTGTTCATTCTTCATCGTTCCTTCTTCATTGATCATTGATCCTTGTTCATTCTTCATCGTCCATTCGTCATTGACTATTGATCCTTGTTCATTCTTCATCGTTCATTCGTCATTGATCATCGATCCTTGTTTATTCTTCATCGTTCATTCTTCATTGATCATTGATCCTTGTTCATTCTTCATCGTTCATTCTTCATTGATCATTGATCCTTGTTCATTCTTCATCGTTCATTCTTCATTGATCATTGATCCTTGTTCGTTCTTCATCGTTCATTCTTCATTGATCATTGATCCTTGTTCATTCTTCATCGTTCATTCTTCATTGATCTTTGATCCTTGTTCATTCTTCATCGTTCATTCGTCATTGATCATCGATCCTTGTTTATTCTTCATCGTTCATTCTTCATTGATCATTGATCCTTGTTCATTCTTCATCGTTCATTCTTCATTGATCATTGATCCTTGTTCATTCTTCTTCGTTCATTCGTCATTGACCATTGATCCTTGTTCATTCTTCATCGTTCATTCGTCATTGATCATTGATCCTTGTTCATTCTTCATCGTTCATTCTTCATTGATCATTGATCCTTGTTCATTCTTCATCGTTCATTCTTCATTGATCATTGATCCTTGTTCATTCTTCATCGTTTATTCTTCATTGATCATTGATCCTTGTTCATTCGTCAGCGTTCATTCTTCATCGTTTATTCTTCATTGATCATTGATCCTTGTTCATTCGTCAGCGTTCTTTCTTCATTGATCATTTATCCTTGTTCATTTTTCATCGTTCATTCTTCATTGATCATTGATCCTTGTTCATTCTTCATCGTTCATTCTTTATTGACCATTGATCCTTGTTCATTCTTCATCATTCATTCTTCATTGATCATTGATCCTTGTTCATTCTTCATCGTTTATTCGTCATTGATCATTGCTCCTTGTTCATTCTTCATCGTTCATTCGTCATTGATCATTGATCCTTGTTCTTTCTTCATCGTTCATTCGTCATTGATCATTGATCCTTGTTCATTCTTCATCGTTCATTCGTCATTGATCATTTATCCTTGTTCTTTCTTCATCGTTCATTCGTCATTGATCATTGCTCCTTGTTCATTCTTCATCGTTCATTCGTCATTGATCATTTATCCTTGTTCTTTCTTCATCGTTCATTCGTCATTGATCATTAATCCTTGTTCATTCTTCATCGTTCATTCGTCATTGATCATTGATCCTTGTTCTTTCTTCATCGTTCATTCGTCATTGATCATTGATCCTTGTTCATTCTTCATCGTTCATTCGTCATTGATCATTTATCCTTGTTCTTTCTTCATCGTTCATTCGTCATTGACCATTAATCCTTGTTCATTCTTCATCGTTCATTCTTCATTGATCATTGATCCTTGTTCATTCTTCATCGTTCCTTCTTCATTGATCATTGATCCTTGTTCATTCTTCATCGTCCATTCTTCATTGATCATTGATCCTTGTTCATTCTTCATCGTTCATTCTTCATTGATCATTGATCCTTGTTCATTCTTCATCGTTTATTCTTCATTGATCATTGATCCTTGTTCATTCGTCAGCGTTCATTCTTCATCGTTTATTCTTCATTGATCATTGATCCTTGTTCATTCGTCAGCGTTCTTTCTTCATTGATCATTTATCCTTGTTCATTTTTCATCGTTCATTCTTCATTGATCATTGATCCTTGTTCATTCTTCATCGTTCATTCTTTATTGACCATTGATCCTTGTTCATTCTTCATCATTCATTCTTCATTGATCATTGATCCTTGTTCATTCTTCATCGTTTATTCGTCATTGATCATTGCTCCTTGTTCATTCTTCATCGTTCATTCGTCATTGATCATTGATCCTTGTTCTTTCTTCATCGTTCATTCGTCATTGATCATTGATCCTTGTTCATTCTTCATCGTTCATTCGTCATTGATCATTTATCCTTGTTCTTTCTTCATCGTTCATTCGTCATTGATCATTGCTCCTTGTTCATTCTTCATCGTTCATTCGTCATTGATCATTTATCCTTGTTCTTTCTTCATCGTTCATTCGTCATTGATCATTAATCCTTGTTCATTCTTCATCGTTCATTCGTCATTGATCATTGATCCTTGTTCATTCTTCATCGTTCATTCGTCATTGATCATTTATCCTTGTTCTTTCTTCATCGTTCATTCGTCATTGACCATTAATCCTTGTTCATTCTTCATCGTTCATTCTTCATTGATCATTGATCCTTGTTCATTCTTCATCGTTCCTTCTTCATTGATCATTGATCCTTGTTCATTCTTCATCGTTCATTCTTCATTCATCATTGATCCTTGTTCATTCTTCATCGTTCATTCTTCATTCATCATTGATCCTTGTTCATTCTTCATCGTTCTTTCTTCATTGATCATTGATCCTTGTTCATTCTTAATCGTTCATTCGTTATTGATCATCGATCCTTGTTCTCTCTTCATCGTTCATTCTTCATTGATCATTGATCCTTGTTCATTCTTCATCGTTCATTCTTCATTGATCATTGATCCTTGTTCATTCTTCATCGTTCATTCATCATTGACCATTAATCCTTGTTCATTCTTCATCGTTCATTCTTCATTGATCATTGATCCTTGTTCATTCTTCATCGTTCATTCGTCATTGATCATTGATCCTTGTTCATTCTTCATCGTTCATTCTTCATTGATCATTCATCCTTGTTCATACTTCATCGTTCATTCTTCATTGATCATTGATCCTTGTTCATTCTTCATCGTTCATTCTTCATTGATCATTGATCCTTGTTCATTCTTCATCGTTCATTCTTCATTGAGCATTGATCCTTGTTCATTCTTCATCATTCATTCTTCATTGATCATTGATCCTTGTTCATTCTTCATCGTTCATTCGTCATTGATCATTGCTCCTTGTTCATTCTTCATCGTTCATTCTTCATTGATCATTGATCCTTGTTCATTCTTCATCGTTCATTCTTCATTGATCATTGATCCTTGTTCATTCTTCATCGTTCATTCTTCATTGATTATTCATCCTTGTTCATTCTTGATCGTTCATTCTGCATTGATCTTTGATCCTTGTTCATTCTTCCTCGTTCATTTGTCAATGATCATTGATCGTTGTTCATTCTTCATCGTTCATTCTTTATTGATCATTGATCCTTGTTCATTCTTCATCGTTCATTTGTCATTGATCATTGATCCTTGTTCATTCTTCATCGTACATTCGTCATGGATCATTGATCCTTGTTCATTCTTCATCATTCATTCTTCATTCATCATTGATCCTTGTTCATTCTTCATCGTTCTTTCTTCATTGATCATTGATCCTTGTTCATTCTTCATCGTTCCTTCTTCATTGATCATTGATCCTTATTCATTCTTCATCGTTCATTCGTCATTGACTATTAATCCTTGTTCATTCTTCATCGTTCATTCTTCATTGATCATTGATCCTTGTTCATTCTTCATCGTTCATTCGTCATTGATCATTGATCCTTGTTCATTCTTCATCGTTCATTCTTCATTGATCATTGATCCTTGTTCATTCTTCATCGTTTATTCTTCATTGATCATTGATCCTTGTTCATTCTTCATCGTTCATTTTTCATTGATCATTGATCCTTGTTCTTTCTTCATCGTTCATTCTTCATTGATCATTGATCCTTGTTCATTCTTCATCGTTCCTTCTTCATTGATCATTGATCCTTGTTCATTCTTCATCGTCCATTCGTCATTGACTATTGATCCTTGTTCATTCTTCATCGTTCATTCGTCATTGATCATCGATCCTTGTTTATTCTTCATCGTTCATTCTTCATTGATCATTGATCCTTGTTCATTCTTCATCGTTCATTCTTCATTGATCATTGATCCTTGTTCATTCTTCATCGTTCATTCTTCATTGATCATTGATCCTTGTTCGTTCTTCATCGTTCATTCTTCATTGATCATTGATCCTTGTTCATTCTTCATCGTTCATTCTTCATTGATCTTTGATCCTTGTTCATTCTTCATCGTTCATTCGTCATTGATCATCGATCCTTGTTTATTCTTCATCGTTCATTCTTCATTGATCATTGATCCTTGTTCATTCTTCATCGTTCATTCTTCATTGATCATTGATCCTTGTTCATTCTTCTTCGTTCATTCGTCATTGACCATTGATCCTTGTTCATTCTTCATCGTTCATTCGTCATTGATCATTGATCCTTGTTCATTCTTCATCGTTCATTCTTCATTGATCATTGATCCTTGTTCATTCTTCATCGTTCATTCTTCATTGATCATTGATCCTTGTTCATTCTTCATCGTTTATTCTTCATTGATCATTGATCCTTGTTCATTCGTCAGCGTTCATTCTTCATCGTTTATTCTTCATTGATCATTGATCCTTGTTCATTCGTCAGCGTTCTTTCTTCATTGATCATTTATCCTTGTTCATTTTTCATCGTTCATTCTTCATTGATCATTGATCCTTGTTCATTCTTCATCGTTCATTCTTTATTGACCATTGATCCTTGTTCATTCTTCATCATTCATTCTTCATTGATCATTGATCCTTGTTCATTCTTCATCGTTTATTCGTCATTGATCATTGCTCCTTGTTCATTCTTCATCGTTCATTCGTCATTGATCATTGATCCTTGTTCTTTCTTCATCGTTCATTCGTCATTGATCATTGATCCTTGTTCATTCTTCATCGTTCATTCGTCATTGATCATTTATCCTTGTTCTTTCTTCATCGTTCATTCGTCATTGATCATTGCTCCTTGTTCATTCTTCATCGTTCATTCGTCATTGATCATTTATCCTTGTTCTTTCTTCATCGTTCATTCGTCATTGATCATTAATCCTTGTTCATTCTTCATCGTTCATTCGTCATTGATCATTGATCCTTGTTCTTTCTTCATCGTTCATTCGTCATTGATCATTGATCCTTGTTCATTCTTCATCGTTCATTCGTCATTGATCATTTATCCTTGTTCTTTCTTCATCGTTCATTCGTCATTGACCATTAATCCTTGTTCATTCTTCATCGTTCATTCTTCATTGATCATTGATCCTTGTTCATTCTTCATCGTTCCTTCTTCATTGATCATTGATCCTTGTTCATTCTTCATCGTCCATTCTTCATTGATCATTGATCCTTGTTCATTCTTCATCGTTCATTCGTCATTGATCATTGATCCTTGTTCATTCTTCATCGTTCATTCTTCATTGATCATTGATCCTTGTTCATTCTTCATCGTTCATTTTTCATTGATCATTGATCCTTGTTCTTTCTTCATCGTTCATTCTTCATTGATCATTGATCCTTGTTCATTCTTCATCGTTCCTTCTTCATTGATCATTGATTCTTGTTCATTCTTCATCGTCCGTTCGTCATTGACCATTGATCCTTGTTCATTCTTCATCGTTCATTCTTCATTGATCATTGATCGTTGTTCTTTCTTCATCGTTCATTTGTCATTGATCATTGATACTTGTTCATTCTTCATCGTTCATTCTTCATTGATCATTGATCCTTGTTCATTCTTCATCCTTTATTCTTCATTGATCATTGATCCTTGTTCATTCTTCATCGTTCCTTCTTCATTGATCATTGATCCTTGTTCATTCTTCATCGTCCATTCGTCATTGACCATTGATCCTTGTTCATTCTTCATCGTTCATTCTTCATTGATCATTGATCGTTGTTCATTCTTTATCGTTCATTCTTCATTGATCATTGATCCTTGTTAATTCTTCATCGTTCATTTTTCATTGATCATTGTTCCTTGTTCATTCTTCATCGTTCATTCTTCAATGATCATTCATCCTTGTTCAATCTTCATCGTTCATTCCTCATTGATCTTTGATCCTTGTTCATTCTTCCTCGTTCATTCGTCGATTATCATGGATCCTTGTTCATTCTTCATCGTTCATTCTTCATTGATCATTGATCCTTGTTCATTCAACATCGTTCATTCGTCATTGATCATTGATCCTTGTTCATTCTTCATCGTTCATTCTTCATTGATCATTGATCCTTGTTCATTCTTCATCGTTCATTCTTCATTGATCATTTATCATTGATCCTTGTTCATTCTTCATCGTTCATTCTTCATTGATCTTTGATCCTTGTTCATTCTTCATCGTTCATTCTTCATTGATCATTTATCGTTGTTCGTTCTTCATCGTTCATTCTTCATTCATCATTGATCCTTGTTCATTGTTCATCGTTCATTCTTCATTGATCTTGGATCCTTGTTCATTCTTCATCGTTCATTCGTCATTGATCATTGATCCTTGTTCATTCTTCATCGTTCATTCTTCATTTATCATGGATCCTTGTTCATTCTTCATCATTCTTTCTTCATTAAACATTGATCCTTGTTCATTCTTCATCGTTCATTCGTCATTGATCATCGATCCTTGTTTATTCTTCATCGTTCATTCTTCATTGATCATTGATCCTTGTTCATTCTTCATCGTTCATTCTTCATTGATCATTGATCCTTGTTCATTCTTCATCGTTCATTCTTCATTGATCATTGATCCTTGTTCGTTCTTCATCGTTCATTCTTCATTGATCATTGATCCTTGTTCATTCTTCATCGTTCATTCTTCATTGATCTTTGATCCTTGTTCATTCTTCATCGTTCATTCGTCATTGATCATTGATCCTTGTTCATTCTTCATCGTTGATTCTTCATTCATCATTGATCCTTGTTCATTCTTCATCGTTCTTTCTTCATTGATCATTGATCCTTGTTCATTCTTAATCGTTCATTCGTTATTGATCATCGATCCTTGTTCTTTCTTCATCGTTCATTCGTCATTGATCATTGATCCTTGTTCATTCTTCATCATTCATTCTTCATTGATCATTGATCCTTGTTCATTCTTCATCGTTCATTCGTCATTGACCATTAATCCTTGTTCATTCTTCATCGTTCATTTTTCATTGATCATTGATCCTTGTTCATTCTTCATCGTTCATTCGTCATTGATCATTGATCATTGATCCTTGTTCATTCTTCATCGTTCATTCTTCATTGATCATTGATCGTTGTTCATTCTTTATCGTTCATTCTTCATTGATCATTGATCCTTGTTCATTCTTCATCGTTCATTTTTCATTGATCATTGTTCCTTGTTCATTCTTCATCGTTCATTCTTCAATGATCATTCATCCTTGTTCAATCTTCATCGTTCATTCCTCATTGATCTTTGATCCTTGTTCATTCTTCCTCGTTCATTCGTCGATTATCATGGATCCTTGTTCATTCTTCATCGTTCATTCTTCATTGATCATTGATCCTTGTTCATTCAACATCGTTCATTCGTCATTGATCATTGATCCTTGTTCATTCTTCATCGTTCATTCTTCATTGATCATTGATCCTTGTTCATTCTTCATCGTTCATTCTTCATTGATCATTTATCATTGATCCTTGTTCATTCTTCATCGTTCATTCTTCATTGATCTTTGATCCTTGTTCATTCTTCATCGTTCATTCTTCATTGATCATTTATCGTTGTTCGTTCTTCATCGTTCATTCTTCATTCATCATTGATCCTTGTTCATTGTTCATCGTTCATTCTTCATTGATCTTGGATCCTTGTTCATTCTTCATCGTTCATTCGTCATTGATCATTGATCCTTGTTCATTCTTCATCGTTCATTCTTCATTTATCATGGATCCTTGTTCATTCTTCATCATTCTTTCTTCATTAAACATTGATCCTTGTTCATTCTTCATCGTTCATTCGTCATTGATCATCGATCCTTGTTTATTCTTCATCGTTCATTCTTCATTGATCATTGATCCTTGTTCATTCTTCATCGTTCATTCTTCATTGATCATTGATCCTTGTTCATTCTTCATCGTTCATTCTTCATTGATCATTGATCCTTGTTCGTTCTTCATCGTTCATTCTTCATTGATCATTGATCCTTGTTCATTCTTCATCGTTCATTCTTCATTGATCTTTGATCCTTGTTCATTCTTCATCGTTCATTCGTCATTGATCATTGATCCTTGTTCATTCTTCATCGTTGATTCTTCATTCATCATTGATCCTTGTTCATTCTTCATCGTTCTTTCTTCATTGATCATTGATCCTTGTTCATTCTTAATCGTTCATTCGTTATTGATCATCGATCCTTGTTCTTTCTTCATCGTTCATTCGTCATTGATCATTGATCCTTGTTCATTCTTCATCATTCATTCTTCATTGATCATTGATCCTTGTTCATTCTTCATCGTTCATTCGTCATTGACCATTAATCCTTGTTCATTCTTCATCGTTCATTTTTCATTGATCATTGATCCTTGTTCATTCTTCATCGTTCATTCGTCATTGATCATTGATCATTGATCCTTGTTCATTCTTCATCGTTCATTCTTCATTGATCATTGATCGTTGTTCATTCTTTATCGTTCATTCTTCATTGATCATTGATCCTTGTTCATTCTTCATCGTTCATTTTTCATTGATCATTGTTCCTTGTTCATTCTTCATCGTTCATTCTTCAATGATCATTCATCCTTGTTCAATCTTCATCGTTCATTCCTCATTGATCTTTGATCCTTGTTCATTCTTCCTCGTTCATTCGTCGATTATCATGGATCCTTGTTCATTCTTCATCGTTCATTCTTCATTGATCATTGATCCTTGTTCATTCAACATCGTTCATTCGTCATTGATCATTGATCCTTGTTCATTCTTAATCGTTCATTCGTTATTGATCATCGATCCTTGTTCTTTCTTCATCGTTCATTCGTCATTGATCATTGATCCTTGTTCATTCTTCATCATTCATTCTTCATTGATCATTGATCCTTGTTCATTCTTCATCGTTCATTCGTCATTGACCATTAATCCTTGTTCATTCTTCATCGTTCATTCTTCATTGATCATTGATCCTTGTTCATTCTTCATCGTTCATTCGTCATTGATCATTGATCCTTGTTCATTCTTCATCGTTCATTCTTCATTGATCATTCATCCTTGTTCATTCTTCATCGTTCATTCTTCATTGATCATTGATCCTTGTTCATTCTTCATCGTTCATTCTTCATTGATCATTGATCCTTGTTCATTCTTCATCGTTCATTCTTCATTGACCATTGATCCTTGTTCATTCTTCATCATTCATTCTTCATTGATCATTGATCCTTGTTCATTCTTCATCGTTCATTCGTCATTGATCATTGCACCTTGTTCATTCTTCATCGTTCATTCGTCATTGAAAATTGATCCTTGTTCTTTCTTCATCGTTCATTCGTCATTGATCATTGATCCTTGTTCATTCTTCATCGCTCATTCGTCATTGATCATTTATCCTTGTTCATTCTTCATCGTTCATTCTTCATTGATCATTGATCCTTGTTCATTCTTCATCGTTCATTCTTTATTGACCATTGATCCTTGTTCATTCTTCATCATTCATTCTTCATTGATCATTGATCCTTGTTCATTCTTCATCGTTCATTCGTCATTGATCATTGCTCCTTGTTCATTCTTCATCGTTCATTCGTCATTGATCATTGCTCCTTGTTCATTCTTCATCGTTCATTCGTCATTGATCATTGATCCTTGTTCTTTCTTTATCGTTCATTCGTCATTGATCATTGATCCTTGTTCATTCTTCATCGCTCATTCGTCATTGATCATTTATCCTTGTACATTCTTCATCGTTCATTCTTCATTGATCATTGATCCTTGTTCATTCTTCATCGTTCATTCTTTATTGACCATTGATCCTTGTTCATTCTTCATCATTCATTATTCATTGATCATTGATCCTTGTTCATTCTTCATCGTTCATTCGTCATTGATCATTGCTCCTTGTTCATTCTTCATCGTTCATTCGTCATTGATCATTGATCCTTGTTCTTTCTTCATCGTTCATTCGTCATTGATCATTGGTCCTTGTTCATTCTTCATCGTTCATTCGTCATTGATCATTTATCCTTGTTCTTTCTTCATCGTTCATTCGTCATTGATCATTGCTCCTTGTTCATTCTTCATCGTTCATTCGTCATTGATCATTTATCCTTGTTCTTTCTTCATCGTTCATTCGTCATTGATCATTAATCCTTGTTCATTCTTCATCGTTCATTCGTCATTGATCATTGATCCTTGTTCATTCTTCATCGTTCATTCGTCATTGATCATTTATCCTTGTTCTTTCTTCATCGTTCATTCGTCATTGATCATTGATCCTTGTTCATTCTTCATCGTTCATTCCTCATTGATCATTTATCCTTGTTCTTTCTTCATCGTTCTTTCTTCATCGTTCATTCGTCATTGATCATTGCTCCTTGTTTATTCTTCATCGTTCATTCGTCATTGACCATTAATCCTTTTTCATTCTTCATCGTTCATTCGTCATTGATCATTTATCCTTGTTCTTTCTTCATCGTTCATTCGTCATTGATCATTGATCCTTGTTCATTCTTCATCGTTCTTTCTTCATCGTTCATTCGTCATTGATCATTGCTCCTTGTTTATTCTTCATCGTTCATTCGTCATTGACCATTAATCCTTGTTCATTCTTCATCGTTCATTCGTCATTGACCATTAATCCTTGTTCATTCTTCATCGTTCATTTTTCATTGATCATTGATCCTTGTTCATTCTTCATCGTTCCTTCTTCATTGATCATTGATCCTTGTTCATTCTTCATCATCCATTCTTCATTGACCATTGATCCTTGTTCATTCTTCATTGATCATGATCCTTTTTCATTCTTCCTCGTTCATTCGTCGATGATCATTGATCCTTGTTCTTTCTTCATCGTTCATTCGTCATTGATCATTAATCCTTGTTCATTCTTCATCGTTCATTCGTCATTGATCATTTATCCTTGTTCTTTCTTCATCGTTCATTCGTCATTGATCATTGCTCCTTGTTCATTCTTCATCGTTCATTCGTCATTGATCATTTATCCTTGTTCTTTCTTCATCGTTCATTCGTCATTGATCATTAATCCTTGTTCATTCTTCATCATTCATTCGTCATTGATCATTTATCCTTGTTCTTTCTTCATCGTTCATTCTTCATTGATCATTGATCCTTGTTCATTCTTCATCGTTCATTCGTCATTGACCATTAATCCTTGTTCATTCTTCATCGTTCATTCTTCATTGATCATTGATCCTTGTTCATTCTTCATCGTTCATTCGTCATTGATCATTGATCCTTGTTCATTCTTCATCGTTCATTCTTCATTGATCATTGATCCTTGTTCATTCTTCATCGTTCATTCTTCATTGATCATTGATCCTTGTTCATTCTTCATCGTTCATTCTTCATTGATCATTGATCCTTGTTCATTCTTCATCGTTCTTTCTTCATTGATCATTGATCCTTGTTCATTCTTAATCGTTCATTCGTTATTGATCATCGATCCTTGTTCTTTCTTCATCGTTCATTCGTCATTGATCATTGATCCTTGTTCATTCTTCATCGTTCATTCTTCATTGATCATTGATCCTTGTTCATTCTTCATCGTTCATTCTTTATTGACCATTGATCCTTGTTCATTCTTCATCATTCATTCGTCATTGATCATTGATCCTTGTTCTTTCTTCATCGTTCATTCGTCATTGATCATTGATCCTTGTTCATTCTTCATCGTTCATTCCTCATTGATCATTTATCCTTGTTCCTTCTTCATCGTTCTTTCTTCATCGTTCATTCGTCATTGATCATTGCTCCTTGTTTATTCTTCATCGTTCATTTGTCATTGACCATTAATCCTTGTTCATTCTTCATCGTTCATTCGTCATTGACCATTAATCCTTGTTCATTCTTCATCGTTCATTTTTCATTGATCATTGATGCTTGTTCATTGTTCATCGTTCCTTCTTCATTGATCATTGATCCTTGTTCATTCTTCATCATCCATTCTTCATTGACCATTGATCCTTGTTCATTCTTCATTGATCATGATCCTTTTTCATTCTTCCTCGTTCATTCGTCGATGATCATTGATCCTTGTTCTTTCTTCATCGTTCATTCGTCATTGATCATTAATCCTTGTTCATTCTTCATCGTTCATTCGTCATTGATCATTTATCCTTGTTCTTTCTTCATCGTTCATTCGTCATTGATCATTGCTCCTTGTTCATTCTTCATCGTTCATTCGTCATTGATCATTTATCCTTGTTCTTTCTTCATCGTTCATTCGTCATTGATCATTAATCCTTGTTCATTCTTCATCATTCATTCGTCATTGATCATTTATCCTTGTTCTTTCTTCATCGTTCATTCTTCATTGATCATTGATCCTTGTTCATTCTTCATCGTTCATTCGTCATTGACCATTAATCCTTGTTCATTCTTCATCGTTCATTCTTCATTGATCATTGATCCTTGTTCATTCTTCATCGTTCATTCGTCATTGATCATTGATCCTTGTTCATTCTTCATCGTTCATTCTTCATTGATCATTGATCCTTGTTCATTCTTCATCGTTCATTCTTCATTGATCATTGATCCTTGTTCATTCTTCATCGTTCATTCTTCATTGATCATTGATCCTTGTTCATTCTTCATCGTTCATTCTTCATTGACCATTGATCCTTGTTCATTCTTCATCATTCATTCCTCATTGATCATTGATCCTTGTTCATTCTTCATCGTTCATTCGTCATTGATCATTGCTCCTTGTTCATTCTTCATCATTCATTCGTCATTGATCATTGATCCTTGTTCTTTCTTCATCGTTCATTCGTCATTGATCATTGATCCTTGTTCATTCTTCATCGTTCATTCGTAATTGATCATTTATCATTGTTCTTTCTTCATCGTTCATTCGTCATTGATCATTGCTCCTTGTTCATTCTTCATCGTTCATTCGTCATTGATCATTTATCCTTGTTCTTTCTTCATCGTTCATTCGTCATTGATCATTGATCCTTGTTCATTCTTCATCGTTCATTCGTCATTGATCATTTATCCTTGTTCTTTCTTCATCATTCTTTCTTCATCGTTCATTCGTCATTGATCATTGCTCCTTGTTCATTCTTCATCGTTCATTTGTCATTGACCATTAATCCTTGTTCATTCTTCATCGTTCATTCTTCATTGATCATTGATCGTTGTTCATTCTTCATCGTTCCTTCTTCATTGATCATTGATCGTTGTTCATTCTTCATCGTCCATACGTCATTGACCTTTGATCCTTGTTCATTCTTCATCGTTCATTCTTCATTGATCATTGATCCTTGTTCATTCTTCCTCGTTCATTCGTCGATGATCATAGATCCTTGTTCTTTCTTCATCGTTCATTCGTCATTGATCATTGATCCTTGTTCATTCTTCATCGTTCATTCGTCATTGATCATTTATCCTTGTTCATTCTTCATCATTCATTCGTCATTGATCATTGCTCCTTGTTGATTCTTCATCGTTCATTCGTCATTGATCATTTATCCTTGTTCTTTCTTCATCGTTCATTCGTCATTGATCATTGATCCTTGTTCATTCTTCATCGTTCATTCGTCATTGATCTTTTATCCCTGTTCTTTCTTCATCGTTCATTCGTCATTGATCATTGATCCTTGTTCATTCTTCATCGTTCATTCGTCATTGATCATTTATCCTTGTTCTTTCTTCATCGTTCATTCGTCATTGATCATTGCTCCTTGTTCATTCGTCATCGTTCATTCGTCATTGATCATTTATCCTTGTTCTTTCTTCATCGTTCATTCGTCATTGATCATTAATCCTTGTTCATTCTTCATCGTTCATTCGTCATTGATCATTTATCCTTGTTCTTTCTTCATCGTTCATTCGTCATTGATCATTGCTCCTTGTTCTTTCTTCATCGTTCATTCGTCATTGATCATTGATCCTTGTTCATTCTTCATCGTTCATTCGTCATTGTTCATTTATCCTTGTTCTTTCTTCATCGTTCATTCGTCATTGATCATTGTTCCTTGTTCATTCTTCATCGTTCATTCGTCATTGACCATTAATCCTTGTTCATTCTTCATCGTTCATTCGTCATTGACCATTAATCCTTGTTCATTCTTCATCATTCATTCTTCATTAATCATTGATCCTTGTTCATTCTTCATCGTTTCTTTTTCATTGATCATTGATCCTTGTTCATTCTTCATCGTTCATTCGTCATTGATCATTGCTCCTTGTTCATTCTTCATCGTTCATTCGTCATTGATCATTGCTCCTTGTTCATTCTTCATCGTTCATTCGTCATTGATCATTGATCCTTGTTCTTTCTTCATCGTTCATTCGTCATTGATCATTGATCCTTGTTCATTCTTCATCGCTCATTCGTCATTGATCATTTATCCTTGTTCATTCTTCATCGTTCATTCTTCATTGATCATTGATCCTTGTTCATTCTTCATCGTTCATTCTTTATTGACCATTGATCCTTGTTCATTCTTCATCATTCATTCTTCATTGATCATTGATCCTTGTTCATTCTTCATCGTTCATTCGTCATTGATCATTGCTCCTTGTTCATTCTTCATCGTTCATTCGTCATTGATCATTGATCCTTGTTCTTTCTTCATCGTTCATTCGTCATTGATCATTGATCCTTGTTCATTCTTCATCGTTCATTCGTCATTGATCATTTATCCTTGTTCTTTCTTCATCGTTCATTCGTCATTGATCATTGCTCCTTGTTCATTCTTCATCGTTCATTCGTCATTGATCATTTATCCTTGTTCTTTCTTCATCGTTCATTCGTCATTGATCATTAATCCTTGTTCATTCTTCATCGTTCATTCGTCATTGATCATTGATCCTTGTTCATTCTTCATCGTTCATTCGTCATTGATCATTTATCCTTGTTCTTTCTTCATCGTTCATTCGTCATTGATCATTGATCCTTGTTCATTCTTCATCGTTCATTCCTCATTGATCATTTATCCTTGTTCCTTCTTCATCGTTCTTTCTTCATCGTTCATTCGTCATTGATCATTGCTCCTTGTTTATTCTTCATCGTTCATTTGTCATTGACCATTAATCCTTGTTCATTCTTCATCGTTCATTCGTCATTGACCATTAATCCTTGTTCATTCTTCATCGTTCATTTTTCATTGATCATTGATCCTTGTTCATTCTTCATCGTTCCTTCTTCATTGATCATTGATCCTTGTTCATTCTTCATCATCCATTCTTCATTGACCATTGATCCTTGTTCATTCTTCATTGATCATGATCCTTTTTCATTCTTCCTCGTTCATTCGTCGATGATCATTGATCCTTGTTCTTTCTTCATCGTTCATTCGTCATTGATCATTAATCCTTGTTCATTCTTCATCGTTCATTCGTAATTGATCATTTATCCTTGTTCTTTCTTCATCGTTCATTCGTCATTGATCATTGCTCCTTGTTCATTCTTCATCGTTCATTCGTCATTGATCATTTATCCTTGTTCTTTCTTCATCGTTCATTCGTCATTGATCATTAATCCTTGTTCATTCTTAATCATTCATTCGTCATTGATCATTTATCCTTGTTCTTTCTTCATCGTTCATTCTTCATTGATCATTGATCCTTGTTCATTCTTCATCGTTCATTCGTCATTGACCATTAATCCTTGTTCATTCTTCATCGTTCATTCTTCATTGATCATTGATCCTTGTTCATTCTTCATCGTTCATTCGTCATTGATCATTGATCCTTGTTCATTCTTCATCGTTCATTCTTGATTGATCATTGATCCTTGTTCATTCTTCATCGTTCATTCTTCATTGATCATTGATCCTTGTTCATTCTTCATCGTTCATTCTTCATTGATCATTGATCCTTGTTCATTCTTCATCGTTCATTCTTCATTGACCATTGATCCTTGTTCATTCTTCATCATTCATTCCTCATTGATCATTGATCCTTGTTCATTCTTCATCGTTCATTCGTCATTGATCATTGCTCCTTGTTCATTCTTCATTATTCATTCGTCATTGATCATTGATCCTTGTTCTTTCTTCATCGTTCATTCGTCATTGATCATTGATCCTTGTTCATTCTTCATCGTTCATTCGTAATTGATCATTTATCATTGTTCTTTCTTCATCGTTCATTCGTCATTGATCATTGCTCCTTGTTCATTCTTCATCGTTTATTCGTCATTGATCATTTATCCTTGTTCTTTCTTTATCGTTCATTCGTCATTGATCATTAATCCTTGTTCATTCTTCATCGTTCATTCGTCATTGATCATTGATCCTTGTTCATTCTTCATCGTTCATTCGTCATTGATCATTTATCCTTGTTCTTTCTTCATCGTTCATTCGTCATTGATCATTTATCCTTGTTCTTTCTTCATCGTTCATTCGTCATTGATCATTGCTCCTTGTTCATTCGTCATCGTTCATTCGTCATTGATCATTTATCCTTGTTCTTTCTTCATCGTTCATTCGTCATTGATCATTTATCCTTGTTCTTTCTTCATCGTTCATTCGTCATTGATCATTGCTCCTTGTTCATTCGTCATCGTTCATTCGTCATTGATCATTTATCCTTGTTCATTCTTCATCGTTCATTCGTCATTGACCATTAATCCTTGTTCATTCTTCATCATTCATTCTTCATTAATCATTGATCCTTGTTCATTCTTCATCGTTTCTTTTTCATTGATCATTGATCCTTGTTCATTCTTCATCGTTCCTTCTTCATTGATCATTGATCCTTGTTCATTCTTCATCGTCCATACGTCATTGACCTTTGATCCTTGTTCATTCTTCATCGTTCATTCTTCATTGATCATTGATCCTTGTTCATTCTTCCTCGTTCATTCGTCGATGATCATTGATCCTTGTTCTTTCTTCATCGTTCATTCGTCATTGATCATTGATCCTTGTTCATTCTTCATCGTTCATTCGTCATTGATCATTTATCCTTGTTCTTTCTTCATCGTTCATTCGTCATTGATCATTGCTCCTTGTTCATTCGTCATTGATCATTTATCCTTGTTCTTTCTTCATCGTTCATTCGTCATTGATCATTAATCCTTGTTCATTCTTCATCATTCATTCGTCATTGATCATTTATCTTTGTTCTTTCTTCATCGTTCATTCGTCATTGATCATTGCTCCTTGTTCATTCTTCATCGTTCATTCGTCATTGATCATTTATCCTTGTTCTTTCTTCATCGTTCATTCGTCATTGATCATTGATCCTTGTTCATTCTTCATCGTTCATTCGTCATTGATCTTTTATCCCTGTTCTTTCTTCATCGTTCATTCGTCATTGATCATTGCTCCTTGTTTATTCTTCATCGTTCATTCGTCATTGACCATTAATCCTTGTTCATTCTTCATCGTTCATTCGTCATTGACAATTAATCCTTGTTCATTCTTCATCGTTCATTCTTCATTGATCATTGATCCTTGTTCATTCTTCATCGTTCCTTCTTCATTGATCATTGATCCTTGTTCATTCTTCATCGTCCATTCGTCATTGACCATTGATCCTTGTTCATTCTTCATCGTTCATTCTTCATTGATCATTGATCCTTGTTCATTCTTCATCGTTCATTCTTCATTGATCATTGATCCTTGTTTATTCTTCATCGTTCATTCGTCATTGATCATTGATCCTTGTTCATTCTTCATCGTTCATTCTTCATTGATCTTTGATCCTTGTTCATTCTTCCTCGTTTATTCGTCGATGATCATTGATCCTTGTTCTTTCTTCATCGTTCATTCATCATTGATCATTGATCCTTGTTCATTCTTCATCGTTCATTCGTCATTGATAATTTATCCTTGTTCTTTCTTCATCGTTCATTCGTCATTGATCATTGCTCCTTGTTCATTCTTCATCGTTCATTCGTCATTGATCATTTATCCTTGTTCTTTGTTCATCGTTCATTCGTCATTGATCATTAATCCTTGTTCATTCTTCATCGTTCATTCGTCATTGATCATTGATCCTTGTTCATTCTTCATCGTTCATTCGTCATTGATCATTTATCCTTGTTTTTTCTTCATCGTTCATTCGTCATTGATCATTGATCCTTGTTCATTCTTCATCGTTCATTCGTCATTGATCATTTATCCTTGTTCTTTCTTCATCGTTCATTCGTCATTGATCATTGCTCTTTGTTCATTCGTCATCGTTCATTCGTCATTGATCATTTATCCTTGTTCTTTCTTCATCGTTCATTCGTCATTGATCATTAATCCTTGTTCATTCTTCATCGTTCATTCGTCATTGATCATTTATCCTTGTTCTTTCTTCATCGTTCATTCGTCATTGATCATTGCTCCTTGTTCTTTCTTCATCGTTCATTCGTCATTGATCATTGATCCTTGTTCATTCTTCATCGTTCATTCGTCATTGTTCATTTATCCTTGTTCTTTCTTCATCGTTCATTCGTCATTGATCATTGTTCCTTGTTCATTCTTCATCGTTCATTCGTCATTGACCATTAATCCTTGTTCATTCTTCATCGTTCATTCGTCATTGACCATTAATCCTTGTTCATTCTTCATCATTCATTCTTCATTAATCATTGATCCTTGTTCATTCTTCATCGTTTCTTTTTCATTGATCATTGATCCTTGTTCATTCTTCATCGTCCAATCGTCATTGACCATTTTTCCTTGTTCATTCTTCATCGTTCATTCTTTATTGATCATTGATCCTTGTTCATTCTTCATCGTTCATTCTTCATTGATCATTGATCCTTGTTCATTCTTCATCGTTCGTTCGTCATTGATCATTGATCCTTGTTCATTCTTCATCGTTCATTCTTCATTGATCATTGATCCTTGTTCATTCTTCATCGTTCATTTTTCATTGATCATTGATCCTTGTTCGTTCTTCATCGTTCATTCTTCATTGATCATTCATCCTTGTTCTTTCTTCATCGTTCATTCTTCATTGATCTTTGATCCTTGTTTATTCTTCCTCGTTTATTCGTTGATGATCATTGATCCTTGTTCATTCTTCATGGTTCAGTGTTCATTGATCATTGATCCTTGTTCATTCTTCATCGTTCATTCGTCATTGATCATTGATCCTTGTTCATTCTTTATCGTTCATTCTTCAATGATCATTGATCCTTGTTCATTCTTCATCGTTCATTCTTTATTGATCATTGATCCTTGTTCATTCTTCATCGTTCATTCTTCATTGATCATTCATCCTTGTTCATTCTTCATCGTTCATTCTTCATTGATCTTTGATCCTTGTTTATTCTTCCTCGTTTATTCGTTGATGATCATTGATCCTTGTTCATTCTTCATGGTTCAGTGTTCATTGATCATTGATCCTTGTTCATTCTTCATCGTTCATTCGTCATTGATCATTGATCCTTGTTCATTCTTCATCGTTCATTCTTCATGGATCATTGATCCTTGTTCATTCTTCATTCTTCATCGTTCATTCTTCATTGATCATTGATCCTTGTTCATTCTTCATCGTTCATTCGTCATTGACCATTAATCCTTGTTCATTCTTCATCGTTCATTCGTCATTGATCATTGATCCTTGTTCATTCTTCATCGTTCATTCTTCATTGATCATTGATCCTTGTTCATTCTTCATCGTTCATTCGTCATTGATCATTGATCCTTGTTCATTCTTCATCGTTCATTCTTCATTGATCATTGATCTTTGTTCATTCTTCATCGTTCATTCTTCATTGATCATTGATCCTTGTTCATTCTTCCTCGTTCATTCGTCGATGATCATTGATCCTTGTTCTTTCTTCATCGTTCATTCGTCATTGATCATTGATCCTTGTTCATTCTTCATCGTTCATTCGTCATTGATCATTTATCCTTGTTATTTCTTCATCGTTCATTCGTCATTGATCATTGCTCCTTGTTCATTCTTCATCGTTCATTCGTCATTGATCATTTATCCTTGTTCTTTCTTCATCGTTCATTCGTCATTGATCATTAATCCTTGTTCATTCTTCATCATTCATTCGTCATTGATCATTTATCCTTGTTCTTTCTTCATCGTTCATTCGTCATTGATCATTGCTCCTTGTTCATTCTTCATCGTTCATTCGTCATTGATCATTTATCCTTGTTCTTTCTTCATCGTTCATTCGTCATTGATCATTGATCCTTGTTAATTCTTCATCGTTCATTCGTCATTGATCTTTTATCCTTGTTCTTTCTTCATCGTTCATTCGTCATTGATCATTGCTCCTTGTTTATTCTTCATCGTTCATTCGTCATTGACCATTAATCCTTGTTCATTCTTCATCGTTCATTCGTCATTGACCATTAATCCTTGTTCATTCTTCATCGTTCATTGATCATTGATCATTTATCCTTGTTCATTCTTCATCGTTCCTTCTTCATTGATCATTGATCCTTGTTCATTCTTCATCGTCCATTCGTCATTGACCATTGATCCTTGTTCATTCTTCATTGATCATTGATCCTTGTTCATTCTTCATCGTTCATTCTTCATTGATCATTGATCCTTGTTCATTCTTCATCGTTCATTCGGCATTGATCATTGATCCTTGTTCATTCTTCATCGTTCATTCTTCATTGATCTTTGATCCTTGTTCATTCTTCCTCGTTTATTCGTCGATGATCATTGATCCTTGTTCTTTCTTCATCGTTCATTCGTCATTGATCATTGATCCTTGTTCATTCTTCATCGTTCATTCGTCATTGATAATTTATCCTTGTTCTTTCTTCATCGTTCATTCGTCATTGATCATTGCTCCTTTTCATTCTTCATCGTTCATTCGTCATTGATCATTTATCCTTGTTCTTTGTTCATCGTTCATTCGTCATTGATCATTAATCCTTGTTCATTCTTCATCGTTCATTCGTCTTTGATCATTGATCCTTGTTCATTCTTCATCGTTCATTCGTCATTGATCATTTATCCTTGTTCTTTCTTCATCGTTCATTCGTCATTGATCATTGATCCTTGTTCATTCTTCATCGTTCATTCGTCATTGATCATTTATCCTTGTTCTTTCTTCATCGTTCATTCGTCATTGATCATTGCTCCTTGTTCATTCTTCATCGTTCATTCGTCATTGATCATTTATCCTTGTTCTTTCTTCATCGTTCATTCGTTATTGATTATTAATCCTTGTTCATTCTTCATCGTTCATTCGTCATTCATCATTTATCCTTGTTCTTTCTTCATCGTTCATTCGTCATTGATCATTGCTCCTTGTTCTTTCTTCATCGTTCATTCGTCATTGATCATTGATCCTTGTTCATTCTTCATCGTTCATTCGTCATTGTTACTTTATCCTTGTTCTTTCTTCATCGTTCATTCGTCATTGATCATTGTTCCTTGTTCATTCTTCATCGTTCATTCGTCATTGACCATTAATCCTTGTTCATTCTTCATCGTTCATTCGTCATTGACCATTAATCCTTGTTCATTCTTCATCATTCATTCTTCATTAATCATTGATCCTTGTTCATTCTTCATCGTTTCTTTTTCATTGATCATTGATCCTTGTTCATTCTTCATCGTCCAATCGTCATTGACCATTTTTCCTTGTTCATTCTTCATCGTTCATTCTTCATTGATCATTGTTCCTTGTTCATTCTTCATCGTTCATTCTTCATTGATCATTGATCCTTGTTCATTCTTCATCGTTCGTTCGTCATTTATCATTAATCCTTGTTCATTCTTCATCGTTCATTCTTCATTGATCATTGATCCTTGTTCATTCTTCATCGTTCATTTTTCATTGATCATTCATCCTTGTTCTTTCTTCATCATTCATTCTTCATTGATCTTTGATCCTTGTTTATTCTTCCTCGTTTATTCGTTGATGATCATTGATCCTTGTTCATTCTTCATGGTTCAGTGTTCATTGATCATTGATCCTTGTTCATTCTTCATCGTTCTTTCGTCATTGATCATTGATCCTTGTTCATTCTTTATCGTTCATTTTTCAATGATCATTGATCCTTGTTCATTCTTCATCGTTCATTCTTCATTGATCATTGATCCTTGTTCATTCTTCATCGTTCATTCTTCATTGATCATTCATCCTTGTTCATTCTTCATCGTTCATTCTTCATTGATCATTGATCTTTGTTCATTCTTCATCGTTCATTCTTCATTGATCTTTGATCCTTGTTCATTATTCATCATTCATTCTTCATTGATCATTGATCCTTGTTCGTTCTTCATCGTTCGTTCGTCATTGATCATTGATCCTTGTTCATTCTTCATCGTTCATTCTTCATTGATCATTGATCCTTGTTCATTCTTCATCGTTCATTTTTCATTGATCATTGATCCTTGTTCGTTCTTCATCGTTCATTCTTCATTGATCATTCATCCTTGTTCTTTCTTCATCGTTCATTCTTCATTGATCTTTGATCCTTGTTTATTCTTCCTCGTTTATTCGTTGATAATCATTGATCCTTGTTCATTCTTCATGGTTCAGTGTTCATTGATCATTGATCCTTGTTCATTCTTCATCGTTCATTCGTCATTGATCATTGATCCTTGTTCATTCTTCATCGTTCATTCTTCATGGATCATTGATCCTTGTTCATTCTTCATTCTTCATCATTCATTCTTCATTGACCATTAATCCTTGTTCATTCTTCATTGTTCATTCGTCATTGACCATTAATCCTTGTTCATTCTTCACCGTGCATTCTTCATTGATCATTGATCCTTGTTCATTCTTCATCGTTCCTTCTTCATTGATCATTGATCCTTGTTCATTCTTCATCGTCCATTCGTCATTGACCATTGATCCTTGTTCATTCTTCATCGTTCATTCTTCATTGATCATTGATCCTTGTTCATTCTTCATCGTTCATTCTTCATTGATCATTGATCCTTGTTCATTCTTCATCGTTCATTCGTCATTGATCATTGATCCTTGTTCATTCTTCATCGTTCATTCTTCATTGATCTTTGATCCTTGTTCATTCTTCCTCGTTTATTCGTCGATGATCATTGATCCTTGTTCTTTCTTCATCGTTCATTCGTCATTGATCATTGATCCTTGTTCATTCTTCATCGTTCATTCGTCATTGATAATTTATCCTTGTTCTTTCTTCATCGTTCATTCGTCATTGTTCATTGCTCCTTGTTCATTCTTCATCGTTCATTCGTCATTGATCATTTATCCTTGTTCTTTGTTCATCGTTCATTCGTCATTGATCATTAATCCTTGTTCATTCTTCATCGTTCATTCGTCATTGATCATTGATCCTTGTTCATTCTTCATCGTTCATTCGTCATTGATCATTTATCCTTGTTCTTTCTTCATCGTTCATTCGTCATTGATCATTGATCCTTGTTCATTCTTCATCGTTCATTCGTCATTGATCATTTATCCTTGTTCTTTCTTCATCGTTCATTCGTCATTGATCATTGCTCCTTGTTCATTCTTCATCGTTCATTCGTCATTGATCATTTATCCTTGTTCTTTCTTCATCGTTCATTCGTCATTGATCATTAATCCTTGTTCATTCTTCATCGTTCATTCGTCATTGATCATTTATCCTTGTTCTTTCTTCATCGTTCATTCGTCATTGATCATTGCTCCTTGTTCTTTCTTCATCGTTCATTCTTCATTGATCATTGATCCTTGTTCATTCTTCATCGTTCATTCGTCATTATTCATTTATCCTTGTTCTTTCTTCATCGTTCATTCGTCATTGATCATTGTTCCTTGTTCATTCTTCATCGTTCATTCGTCATTGACCATTAATCCTTGTTCATTCTTCATCGTTCATTCGTCATTGACCATTAATCCTTGTTCATTCTTCATCATTCATTCTTCATTAATCATTGATCCTTGTTCATTCTTCATCGTTTCTTTTTCATTGATCATTGATCCTTGTTCATTCTTCATCGTCCAATCGTCATTGACCATTTTTCCTTGTTCATTCTTCATCGTTCATTCTTCATTGATCATTGATCCTTGTTCATTCTTCATCGTTCATTCTTCATTGATTATTGATCCTTGTTCATTCTTCATCGTTCGTTCGTCATTGATCATTGATCCTTGTTCATTCTTCATCGTTCATTCTTCATTGATCATTGATCCTTGTTCATTCTTCATCGTTCATTTTTCATTGATCATTGATCCTTGTTCGTTCTTCATCGTTCATTCTTCATTGATCATTCATCCTTGTTCTTTCTTCATCGTTCATTCTTCATTGATCTTTGATCCTTGTTTATTCTTCCTCGTTTATTCGTTGATGATCATTGATCCTTGTTCATTCTTCATGGTTCAGTGTTCATTGATCATTGATCCTTGTTCATTCTTCATCGTTCATTCGTCATTGATCATTGATCCTTGTTCATTCTTTATCGTTCATTCTTCAATGATCATTGATCCTTGTTCATTCTTCATCGTTCATTCTTCATTGATCATTGATCCTTGTTCATTCTTCATCGTTCATTCTTCATTGATCATTCATCCTTGTTCATTCTTCATCGTTCATTCTTCATTGATCTTTGATCCTTGTTTATTCTTCCTCGTTTATTCGTTGATGATCATTGATCCTTGTTCATTCTTCATGGTTCAGTGTTCATTGATCATTGATCCTTGTTCATTCTTCATCGTTCATTCGTCATTGATCATTGATCCTTGTTCATTCTTCATCGTTCATTCTTCATGGATCATTGATCCTTGTTCATTCTTCATTCTTCATCGTTCATTCTTCATTGATCATTGATCCTTGTTCATTCTTCATCGTTCATTCGTCATTGACCATTAATCCTTGTTCATTCTTCATCGTTCATTCGTCATTGATCATTGATCCTTGTTCATTCTTCATCGTTCATTCTTCATTGATCATTGATCCTTGTTCATTCTTCATCGTTCATTCGTCATTGATCATTGATCCTTGTTCATTCTTCATCGTTCATTCTTCATTGATCATTGATCTTTGTTCATTCTTCATCGTTCATTCTTCATTGATCTTTGATCCTTGTTCATTATTCATCATTCATTCTTCATTGATCATTGATCCTTGTTCGTTCTTCATCGTTCATTCTTCATTGATCATTGATCCTTGTTCATTCTTCATCGTTCATTCTTCATTGATCTTTGATCCTTGTTCATTCTTCCTCGTTCATTCGTCGATGATCATTGATCCTTGTTCATTCTTCATGGTTCATTGTTCATTGATCATTGATCCTTGTTCATTCTTCATCGTTCATTCGTCATTGACCATTGATCCTTGTTCATTCTTCATCGTTCATTCGTCATTGACCATTAATCCTTGTTCATTCTTCATCGATCATTGATCCTTGTTCATTCTTCATCGTTCATTCTTCATTGATCATTGATCCTTGTTCATTCTTCATCGTTCATTCGTCATTGACCATTGATCCTTGTTCATTCTTCATCGTTCATTCGTCATTGACCATTAATCCTTGTTCATTCTTCATCGATCATTGATCCTTGTTCATTCTTCATCGTTCATTCTTCATTGATCATTGATCCTTGTTCATTTTTCATCGTTCATTCGTCATTGATCATTGATCCTTGTTCATTCTTCATCGTTCATTCTTCATTGAGCATTGATCCTTGTTCATTCTTGAGCCAAATGAAGACTCAGGCTCAGAGGGCAACAACGAAGGCCAAGAACACCCAAGCAACACAAGCAACATCATGGGCAACACACTTGAAGTATTTGAATCAACACCTGCACTTACTGATTCAGCATCAACATCAAGTAAAGGATCCCAACTCAATACCCAAGGAAGTGATAAAATAATTAAGGAGAATCAAAGGCAACTAATTAAATCAACAACAAGCCAAGAAGGCACAGCATATGGCACTGATCAAAACAAATCAGACAATCAGCAGCTGATCAATGAACCCACTGACCAGGCCACCTTAACGGACACCCACAGATGTGATCTGAACCGGTATGATGACGTGGGGGGTATAAATGGAATCTCCACACATTGGCCTAGCTGCCATGGTCCAAGAACCTTACTGGAAGTCATCAAAGGAGGACTGAAATCCGAGCTCAAGGTCGCCCAGACGACAGAATAAGCCAACAGCTGCATATCAGCTTCTAGGTGTTTATGTTTGCCTTAATTGGGCGCAAGTATGAACACGCGCTTGATTATTACCGTTATGACCGTTAATCCTTCATGTATTAGACCTAGCTCTGATTTCTAGCATTATATATAGTAGAGATCATCAATGTATGCGGAAAATCTGTTGCTTAATGAAAAAATTTCTCAAAAAATTCAGTGTTTGAATTTTTTTCACAATTGCTTGCAATTGGGGTTACTAGGGCCAGTTTTGCCCTTCGTGTTGGTGTGACACCTTGATCAGTCTTCAAGGCCACGCTACACCCTATCCAAGAACACGAAGTATTCCTTTGATTAATCGAAGGAAAGCACTGGTGTTGCATTTAAAAGAGGCTTGGTAGTCCAACTCTTATCAAAGCATTGTTCATCAATCTTGGAATATCCTTCGACATTTCATAATCATCCATTTTTGTTGCAATTACCAAGCGTATTTCGATCAATTGGTATCAGAGCAAGGACGTGTAGGGCTTGAATTTCATCCTCATTCGTTGGTGAAGAAGAATTCTCAATATCACGACTGAATGATCAGAGAAGTCAATTTCAGAGAAGAGGGCGATTTTCTTGTTCGTGTTCGATTCAGTGGTCAAATTCTTCAATTCCGGTTGTTTTCTTCCTTTTTTGTTTAATTACTTCATGAATTAATGTTCCTAGATATAATTCGAAGCATTTCAATTGAATTTGATTGGTGATTTGTGCATACATTGTCTGACAATCACGAAGGACATTCTGAAACCCTAAAGAACCCAGTTCTTGAAGGAGTTTCTGCATTTTGGTGATTTCATTCGTGATTTCTGTATGAAAATTCAATTGATTAAATTTCATTTGGTAAATAAAAGATTGCATTCAAGTTTCATTGCATTTTACTTACAAATCGATTGTGATTGGGCTGTGCATTGTATTAACATCACAGAAGAACAGTTCGTCAGTTCTGGAATTTTTTGTTTTTTTATTTTTTTTTATTTCTTTTGTGCACATTTGTTTGTGATACATAATACCTAAGGAATTGAAATTAACAACTGCATCTAAAGTGTAAAGTGATTGCTGTTATTCCTCTAAAAGGCTGGTACACAGAACACTCCACATTTGATCATTGCATTCACATTTGATTGTTGCTGTGCATAAGAACAGCTTGCTGCATTCATTTTTTTGATAATTGTGTGTTGCATCCATATAATCATCATGAATGACGAGGAGAAATTTGATGCATTGTTCAACATGGTATCCCAATTAAAATTGGCTGTCACAGAGATACAGAATGCTACCTCACAACAACCATTACACCCATATCAACAACTTAACAGTGAGAATGGGAGAGAGGATAAGACCATACGAATTGATGTGCACGAGTTTGATGGCACTACACATGACCCAGAGGTGTATATTGAATGGGAAAAGGGAGTAGAACGTTACTTTGAGTTCAAGGATACACACCCAGAGCATCAATATAAGATAGCAAAAGTAAAGCTAACTAAGCTGGCTGCAACCTGGCTGGAGGGTGTGCAGAGGCAAAGAACACGTGAGAATAGACCTAAGATCAGTACCTGGGAGAAGCTTAGGAAGTACCTTAGGAGGAAATACATCCCACACAATTACAAACAGCAATTATACACTAAATGGAGCAACCTAAGACAAGGGATTAGGTCTATAGCAGAGTACATACAGGAGGGAGAGAGGTTAACTGTGTTGTGCAATATTGATGAACCTGAAGAATTAAGGTTAGGAAGGTTTTTGGGTGGATTGAGAGAAGACCTTAGGGAGAAAATTGAGGTTATGCAAAACTTGACTTATGAGGGAGCCTGCAACAGTGCTATGATGTTTGAAAGAGCAGCAAGGAGAAAAAATATGCAACCTACACAAGCATTTACCAAAGCTAGGGAGTTCAACAGCTTTCGGCAGCCTGCATAGCACCTGTCTGACCACAAGGGAGCACACCCATACACATCAATTACCAATAGTAGGTCCACTGCACAGAGGCTACCTGACAGTAGGAGTACACAAACCCATATTGCACCAACTAGTTCTCACACAGAGAGACCAACTAATGCCAAGGATAAAGACATAAACCCTAAAGATGTCATGTGTTTTAAATGCCATGGGCATGGTCACTACAAGAGAAATTGCCCCAATGCACGAGCCTTCACACAAAGAGAATGGGAAGAAATTAATAGTAGGAAGGGACCAAGAGCTATGCTAGTGCACATAGAAGGCAAGGGGGAGGAAATCAAATTACCACCCACACCTGAGGATGAATATGAGGGTTCCTTTAGAGTGAATAGCTATGGGTATATGGAAAGAATGGAGGAGAATACTACTGAGGAAAGTGAGGAGGAGGGAGATATAGAGCATGTTTACCCCGAGGAGGAGCTTCACAATCTGTTGATCAGAAGAAACCTTCACATAGTCCCACAGGTCAAGAATTCAGACCAAAGAGAAAACATTTTTCAAACAAAATGTAAGATCGGGAACAAGCTATGTGATTTGATCATTGATGGAGGCAGTGAATCCAACTGTGTGAGCAAAGAGCTAGTCAAAACCTTGGGATTATCCACTAGACCTCACCCCAGACCTTACAAGCTAAGGTGGTTAGATGATCGTACGGGGAATGCGGTTAATAAACAATGTTTGGTGAGTTTTGGCATAGGCACATATCACGACCAAGTGCTTTGCGATGTTTTAGCCATGGATGCTTGTCATGTATTGCTCGGAAGGCCATGGCAACATGATAGGAAAACCATACACAATGGCTTCACCAATGTGTATTCCCTAAGGCACGAGGGTAAGACTAAGGAATTGATGCCACTACCCCCTCACAAAGCCATACCTCCTACTAAGACCAAACTATCTCCTACACATCTGATAGGAAGAAAGGAATGTGACAAAGCGCTGAAACTAGGGAACACAGTGTTTATAATGTTCACTAAGGAGTCACCACATACACACACACCTGTTCACCCATCTGTGCAAAAATTAATAGAGGAGTTCCAAGATGTCTTTCCAGATGACTTACCCCAAGGCTTACCACCCATAAGGGGAATTGAACACCAAATAGATTTGATACCAGGGGCACCTATACCTAATAGACCAGCTTACAGAACAAACCCTACTGAGGCTAAGGAGTTACAAAGGCAAGTGGAGGAGTTGTTAGCCAGGGGATATGTAAGGGAGAGTCTAAGTCCATGTGCTGTTCCTACACTATTATTCCCTAAGAAAGATGGATCATGGCGAATGTGCGTAGACAGCAGAAGTGTGAATAACATTACTGTTAAATATAGGTTTCCTATGCCTAGGCTAGATGACATGCTAGATTAATTAGCAGGGGCATGCTGGTTTAGCAAGATCGACCTTAGAAGTGGCTATCACCAAATAAGGATGCGAGAAGGTGATGAGTGGAAAACGGCATTCAAAACCAAATATGGACTATATGAGTGGATGGTGATGCCCTTTGGGTTGACTAGGGCTCCAAGCACATTCATGAGGTTAATGAACGAGGTGTTGAGACCCTTTCTTGGAAAATTTGTGGTAGTATACCTAGATGACATCTTGATCTATAGCGTGACTGTAGGTGAACATCTTGAGCACCTTAGGAGATTGTTTGAGGTTTTGAGGAAACAACAACTCTATGGAAAACTAGAGAAATGTGCCTTTATGATGACCGAGGTAAATTTCCTAGGATTTATAATTGGAAAGGAAGGAATTAAGGTAGACCCTATGAAGATAGAGGCAATTAGCACCTGGCCCACACCTACTTCCATTACACAAGTGAGATCTTTTCACGGGTTAGCATCATTCTATAGAAGATTCATTAAGAATTTTAGCTCCATCATGTCACCTTTAACAGAATGCACTAAGAAGGGCACTTTTGAATGGACCAATGAAGCACAAATAGCCTTTGAGCAAATTAAGGAGATGATGTGTAAGGCACCTATCTTGAGACTACCTGATTTCACCAAACCTTTTGAGGTCGAGTGTGACGCTAGTGGAAAAGGGATTGGGGCTGTGTTAATCCAAGAAGGGAGACCTGTTGCCTACTTTAGCGAAAAATTAAATGGGAGTAGACTTAACTATTCTACTTATGATAGAGAGTTCTATGCTATAGTGAGGGCATTAGAAACATGGTCACACTACCTGAAAGTTCAACCCTTCATTTTACACTCAGATCATGAATCACTTAAGCACATCAATGGACAAAGTAAGTTGAATTCAAGACATGGCAAGTGGGTAGAATTCCTTCAATCTTTCACATTTTCAGCCAAATATAAGGCAGGGAAGGCTAATATTGTAGCTGATGCTCTTAGTCGAAGATATCACATGTTAGCTATATTAGAAGCCAAAATTTTGGGGTTTGAAATGATTAAGCCATTGTATACAGAGGACCTTGATTTGAAAGAAATATATGCCGAGTGTAGTCAAGGACCTAAAGGACCTTTTTATGTGCAGGAGGGATTTTTATTTAAGAACAATAGGCTTTGCATACCTAGATCACCCTTGAGGAATGCTCTTGTCAAAGAAATTCATGAGGGAACACTAGCAGGGCATTTCGGTATTCAAAAAACATTAGACATGCTAGCACAACATTTCTTTTGGCCTAAGATGCTAGGCACAGTGGGTAAACACATACTGAAATGTGAAGTTTGCATGAGAGCTAAATTAACCTTTCACAAAGGTGAATATAGACCCCTACCTGTTGCTGACCACCCATGGGAGCACGTCAGTATGGATTTCATAGTGGCCCTACCTAGAACAGCAAGGGGCAAAGATGCCATCATGGTCGTAGTAGATCGATTCTCAAAAATGGCACACTTCATACCTTGCACCAAGACTAGTGATGCTAGACATATAGCCAAATTGTACTTTGATGAGATCATTAGATTACATGGCATACCTCAAAGTATTGTTAGTGATAGGGACTCTAAATTCTTGAGCACTTTTTGGACTAGTTTATGGCATATGATGGGCACCAAGTTGTTGTTTAGCACTGCATACCATCCTCAAACGGATGGGCAAACCGAAGTCACAAATAGAACATTAGGAAACATACTACGCACATTAGTTAAAAAGAATACAAAGGATTGGGATGACAAGTTACCACACGCTGAGTTTGCATATAATAGATGTCCAAGCTTGACCACTAAATACTCACCTTTTGAATGCGTGTATGGTTTTAATCCTTTGACTCCTACTACCTTAGTTTATGTGCCATTGCAGGACAGAGGAGCATGGAACGCTGAGAAACAAATAGCTGCAGCCCAGCACATACACACTCAAGTTCAGCAAAACATCATGCAAGCTAATGACAAGTATAAGAGGAAAGCAGACAAGGAATTCAGGGAGAAACGGCATTTCAACGTTTGAGACTATGTCTGGGTACATCTACGCAAAGATAGGTTTCCCAAGCAAAGAAGCAACAAGTTGAAACCAAAGGCAGATGGCCCATTTCAGATAATAGCCCAAGCAGGAGACAATGCTTATACAATAGATCTGCCAGCTACTTATGGTGTATCACCTACATTCAACATCGGCGATCTAGCACCATACTATGCAGACCCTGAATTGAGGACAATTCGCTTTCAAGAAGGGGGGATTGAGCCAAATCAAGACTCAGGCTCAGAGAGCAACAACGAAGGCCAAGAACACCCAAGCAACACAAGCAACATCATGGGCAACACACTTGAAGTATTTGAATCAACACCTGCACTTACTGATTCAGCTTCAACATCAAGTAAAGGATCCCAACTCAATACCCAAGGAAGTGATAAAATAATTAAGGAGAATCAAAGGCAACTAATTAAATCAACAACAAGCCAAGAAGGCACAGCATATGCCACTGATCAAAGCAAATCAGACAATCAGCAGCTGATCAATAAACCCACTGACCAGGCCACCTTAACGGACACCCACAGATGTGATCTGAACCGGTATGATGACGTGGGGGGTATAAATGGAATCTCCACACATTGGCCTAGCTGCCATGGTCCAAGAACCTTACTGGAAGTCATCAAAGGAGGACTGAAATCCGAGCTCAAGGTCGCCCAGACGACAGAATAAGCCAACAGCTGCATATCAGCTTCTAGGTGTTTATGTTTGCCTTAATTGGGCGAAAGTATGAACACGCGCTTGATTATTACCGTTATGACCGTTAATCCTTCATGTATTAGACCTAGCTCTGATTTCTAGCATTATATATAGTAGAGATCATCAATGTATGCGGAAAATCTGTTGCTTAATGAAAAAATTTCTCAAAAAATTCAGTGTTTGAATTTTTTTCACAATTGCTTGCAATTGGGGTTACTAGGGCCAGTTTAGCCCTTCGTCTTGGTGTGACACCTTGATCAGTCTTCAAGGCCACGCTACACCCTATCCAAGAACACGAAGTATTCCTTTGATTAATCGAAGGAAAGCACTGGTGTTGCATTGAAAAGAGGCTTGGTAGTCCAACTCTTATCAAAGTATTGTTCATCAATCTTGGAATATCCTTCGACATTTCATAATCATCCATTTTTTTTGCAATTACCAAGCGTATTTGGATCAATTCTTCATCGTTCATTCTTCATTGATAATTGATCCTTGATCATTCTTCATCGTTCATTCTTCATTGATCATTGATCCTTGTTCATTCTTCATCGTTCCTTCGTCATTGATCATTGATCCTTGTTCATTCTTCATCGTTCATTCTTCATTGATCATTGATCCTTGTTCATTCTTCATCGTTCATTCTTCATTGATCATTGATCCTTGTTCATTCTTCATCGTTCATTCGTCATTGATCATTGATCCTTGTTCTTTCTTCATCGTTCATTCGTCATTGATCATTGACCCTTGTTCATTCTTCATCGTTCATTCGTCATTTACCATTAATCCTTGTTCATTCTTCATCGTTCATTAGTCATTGACCATTAATCCTTGTTCAATCTTCATCGTTCATTCTTCATTGATCATTGATCCTTGTTCATTCTTCATCGTTCATTCGTCATTGATCATTGATCCTTGTTCATTCTTCATCGTTCATTCGTCATTGAGCATTGATCCTTGTTCATTCTTCATCGTTCATTCTTCATTGATCATTGATCCTTGATCATTGATCCTTGTTCATTCTTCATCGTTCATTCGTCATTCACCATTGATCCTTGTTCATTCTTCATCGTTCTTTCTTCATTGATCATTGATCCTTGTTCATTCTTCATCGTTCATTCTTCCTTGATCATTGATCCTTGTTCATTCTTCATCGTTCATTCGTCATTGATCATTGATCCTTGTTCAGTCTTCATCGTTGATTCTTCATTGATCATTGATCCTTGTTCATTCCTAATCGTTCATTCTTCATTGATCATTGATCCTTGTTCATTCTTCATCGTTCATTCTTCATTGATCATTGATCATTGTTCATTCTTCATCGTTCATTCTTTATTGATCTTTGATCCTTGTTCATTCTTCCTCATTCATTCGTCGATGATCATTGATCGTTGTTCATTCTTCATGGTTCATTGTTCATTGATCATTGATCCTTGTTCATTCTTCATCGTTCATTCGTCATTGATCATTGATCCTTGTTCATTCTTTATCGTTCATTCTTCATTGATCATTCATCCTTGTTCATTCTTCATTGTTCATTCTTCATTGATCATTGATTCTTGTTCATTCTTCATCGTTCATTCGTCATTGACCATTAATCCTTGTTCATTCTTCATCGTTTATTCTTCATTGATCATTGATCCTTGTTCATTCTTCCTCGTTCATTCGTCATTGATCATTGATCCTTGTTCATTCTTCCTCGTTCATTCGTCATTGATCATTGATCCTTGTCCATTCTTCATTGATCATTCATCCTTGTTCATTCTTAATCGTTCATTCTTCATTGATTATTGATCCTTGTTCATTCTTCATCGTTCATTCTACATTGATCATTGATCCTTGTTCATTCTTCATCGTTCATTCGTCATTGATCATTGATCCTTGTTTATTCTTCATTGTTCATTCTTCATTGATCATTGATCCTTGTTCCTTCTTCATCGTTCATTCTTCATTGATCATTGATCCTTGTTCATTCTTCATCGTTCATTATTCATTGATCATTGATCCTTGTTCATTCTTCATCGTTCATTCTTCATTGATCTTTGATCCTTGTTTATTCTTCCTCGTTCATTCGTCGATGATCATTGATCCTTGTTCATTCTTCATGATTCATTCTTCATTGATCATTGATCCTTGTTCATTCTTCATCGTTCATTCGTCATTGATCATTGATCCTTGTTCATTCTTCATCGTTCATTCTTCATTGATCATTGATCCTTGTTCATTCTTCATCGTTCATTCTTCATTGATCATTGATCCTTGTTCATTCTTCATCGTTCATTCGTCATTGACCATTAATCCTTGTTTATTCTTCATCGTTCATTCTTCATTGATCATTGATCCTTGTTCATTTTTCATCGTTCATTCTTCATTGATCATTGATCCTTGTTCATTCTTCATCGTTCATTCGTCATTGACCATTGATTGTTGTTCATTCTTCATCGTTCATTATTCATTGATCATTGATCCTTGTTCATTCTTCATCGTTCATTCGTCATTGATCATTGATCCTTGTTCATTCTTCGTCGTTCATTCTTCATTGATCATTGATCCTTGTTCATTTTTCATCGTTCATTCGTCATTGACCATTAATCCTTGTTCATTCTTCATCGTTCATTCTTCATTGATCATTGATCCTTGTTCATTCTTCATCGTTCATTCGTCATTGACCATTGATCCTTGTTCATTCTTCATCGTTCATTCTTCATTGATCATTGATCCTTGTTCATTCTTCATCGTTCATTCTTCATTGATCATTGATCCTTGTTCATTCTTCATCGTTCATTCGTCATTGATCATTGATCCTTGTTCATTCTTTATCGTTCATTCTTCATTGATCATTGATCCTTGTTCATTCTTCATTGATCATTGATCCTTGTTCATTCTTCATCGTTCATTCGTCATTGACCATTGATCCTTGTTCATTCTTCATCGTTCATTCTTTATTGATCATTGATCCTTGTTTATTTTTCATCGTTCATTCTTCATTGATCATTGGTCCTTGTTCATTCTTCCTCATTCATTCGTCATTGATCATTGATCCTTGTTTATTCTTCGTCGTTCATTCTTCATTGATCATTGATCCTTGTTCATTCTTCATCGTTCATTCATCATTGATCATTGATCCTTGTTCATTCTTTATTGACGATGGATCCTTGTTCATTCTTCATCGTTCATTCTTCATTGATCGTTGATCCTTGTTCATTCTTCATCGTTTATTCGTCAATTATCATTGATCCTTGTTCATTCTTCATCGTTCATTCTTCATTGATCATTGATCCTTGTTCATTCTTCATCGTTCAATCTTCTCTGATCATTGATCCTTGTTCATTTTTCATCGTTCATTCGTCATTGATCATTGAACCTTGTTCATTCTTCATCGTTCATTCTTCATTCATCATTGATCCTTGTGCATTCTTCATCGTTCTTTCTTCATTGATCCCTTGTTCATTCTTCATCGTCCATTCGTCATTGATCATTGTTCCTTGTTCATTCTTCATCGTTCATTCTTCATTGATCATTGATCCTTTTTCATTCTTCATCGTTCATTCGTCATTGATCATTGATCCTTGTTCATTCTTCATCGTTCATTCTTCATCGTTCATTCTTCATTGATCATTGATCCTTGTTCATTCTTCATTGATCATTGATCTTTGTTCATTCTTTATTGACAATGGATCCTTGTTCATTCTTCATCGTTCATTCTTCATTGATCGTTGATCCTTGTTCATTCTTCATCGTTTATTCGTCAATTATAATGGATCCTTGTTCATTCTTCATCGTTCATTCTTCATTGATCATTGATCCTTGTTCATTCTTCATCGTTCATTCTTAACGGATCATTAATCCTTGTTAATTTTTCATCGTGCATTCGTCATTGATCATTGATCCTTGTTCATTCTTCATCGTTCATTCTTCATTCATCATTGATCCTTGTTCATTCTTCATCGTTCTTTCTTCAATGATCATTGATCCTTGTTCATTCTTCATCGTTCATTCGTCATTGATCATCGATCCTTGTTCATTCTTCATCGTTCATTCTTCATTGATTATTGATCCTTGTTCATTCTTCATCGTTCATTCTTCATTCTTCATTGATCATTGATCCTTGTTCATTCTTCATCGTTCATTCGTCATTGACCATTAATCCTTGCTCATTCTTCATCGTTCATTCTTCATTGATCATTGATCCTTGTTCATTCTTCATCGTTCATTCTTCATTGATCATTGATCCTTGTTCATTCTTCATCGTTCATTCGTCATTGACCATTGATCATTGTTCATTATTCATCGTTAATTCTTCATTGATTATTGATCCTTGTTCGTTCTTCATCATTCATTCTTCATTGATCATTGATCCTTGTTAATTCTTCATCGTTCATTCTTCATTGATCATTGATCCTTGTTCTTTCTTCATCGTTCATTCGTCATTGATCATTGCTCCTTGTTCATTCTTCATCGTTCATTCGTCATTGACCATTAATCCTTGTTCATTCTTCATCGTTCATTCTTCATTGATCATTGATCCTTGTTCATTCTTCATCGTTCATTCGTCATTCACCATTGATCCTTGTTCATTCTTCATCGTTCATTCGTCATTAATCATTCATCCTTGTTCTTTCTTCATCGTTCATTCGTCATTGATCATTGCACCTTGTTCATTCTTCATCGTTCATTTGTCATTGACCATTAATCCTTGTTCATTCTTCATTGTTCATTCGTCATTGACCATTAATCCTTGTTCATTCTTCATCGTTCATTCTTCATTGATCATTGATCCTTATTCATTCTTTGTCGTTCCTTCTTCATTGATCATTGATCCGTGTTCATTCTTCATCGTTCATTCGTCATTAACCATTGATCCTTGTTCATTCTTCATCGTTCATTCTTCATTGATCATTGTTCCTTATTCATTCTTCATCGTTAATTCTTCATTGATCATTGATCCTTGTTCATTTTTCATCGTTCATTCGTCATTAATCATTGATCGTTGTTCATTCTTCATCGTTCATTCTTCATTGATCATTGATCATTGTTCATTCTTCATCGTTCATTCTTCATTGATCATTGATCCTTGTTCATTCTTCATCGTTCATTCTTCATTGATCATTGATCCTTGTTCATTCTTCATCGTTCATTCTTCATTGATCATTGATCCTTGTTCATTCTTCATCGTTCATTCGTCATTGATCATTGATCCTTGTTCATTCTTCATCGTTCATTCTGCATTGATCATTGATCCTTGTTCATTCTTCATCGTTCATTCTTCATTGATCATTGATCCTTGTTCGTTCTTCATCGTTCATTCTTCATTGATCATTCATCCTTGTTCATTCTTCATCGTTCATTCTTCATTGATCTTTGATCTTTGTTCATTCTTCCTCGTTCATTCGTCGATGATCATTGATCCTTGTTCATTCTTCATCGTTCATTGTTCATTGACCATTAATCCTTGTTCATTCTTCATCGTTCATTCGTCATTGATCATTGATCCTTGTTCATTCTTCATCGTTCATTCGTCATTGACCATTAATCCTTGCTCATTCTTCATCGTTCATTCTTCATTGATCATTGATCCTTGTTCATTCTTCATCGTTCATTCTTCATTGATCATTGATCCTTGTTCATTCTTCATCGTTCATTCGTCATTGACCATTGATCATTGTTCATTATTCATCGTTAATTCTTCATTGATTATTGATCCTTGTTCGTTCTTCATCATTCATTCTTCATTGATCATTGATCCTTGTTAATTCTTCATCGTTCATTCTTCATTGATCATTGATCCTTGTTCTTTCTTCATCGTTCATTCGTCATTGATCATTGCTCCTTGTTCATTCTTCATCGTTCATTCGTCATTGACCATTAATCCTTGTTCATTCTTCATCGTTCATTCTTCATTGATCATTGATCCTTGTTCATTCTTCATCGTTCATTCGTCATTCACCATTGATCCTTGTTCATTCTTCATCGTTCATTCGTCATTAATCATTCATCCTTGTTCTTTCTTCATCGTTCATTCGTCATTGATCATTGCACCTTGTTCATTCTTCATCGTTCATTTGTCATTGACCATTAATCCTTGTTCATTCTTCATTGTTCATTCGTCATTGACCATTAATCCTTGTTCATTCTTCATCGTTCATTCTTCATTGATCATTGATCCTTATTCATTCTTTGTCGTTCCTTCTTCATTGATCATTGATCCGTGTTCATTCTTCATCGTTCATTCGTCATTAACCATTGATCCTTGTTCATTCTTCATCGTTCATTCTTCATTGATCATTGTTCCTTATTCATTCTTCATCGTTAATTCTTCATTGATCATTGATCCTTGTTCATTTTTCATCGTTCATTCGTCATTAATCATTGATCGTTGTTCATTCTTCATCGTTCATTCTTCATTGATCATTGATCATTGTTCATTCTTCATCGTTCATTCTTCATTGATCATTGATCCTTGTTCATTCTTCATCGTTCATTCTTCATTGATCATTGATCCTTGTTCATTCTTCATCGTTCATTCTTCATTGATCATTGATCCTTGTTCATTCTTCATCGTTCATTCGTCATTGATCATTGATCCTTGTTCATTCTTCATCGTTCATTCTGCATTGATCATTGATCCTTGTTCATTCTTCATCGTTCATTCTTCATTGATCATTGATCCTTGTTCGTTCTTCATCGTTCATTCTTCATTGATCATTCATCCTTGTTCATTCTTCATCGTTCATTCTTCATTGATCTTTGATCTTTGTTCATTCTTCCTCGTTCATTCGTCGATGATCATTGATCCTTGTTCATTCTTCATCGTTCATTGTTCATTGACCATTAATCCTTGTTCATTCTTCATCGTTCATTCGTCATTGATCATTGATCCTTGTTCATTCTTCATCGTTCATTCGTCATTGACCATTAATCCTTGCTCATTCTTCATCGTTCATTCTTCATTGATCATTGATCCTTGTTCATTCTTCATCGTTCATTCTTCATTGATCATTGATCCTTGTTCATTCTTCATCGTTCATTCGTCATTGACCATTGATCCTTGTTCATTCTTCATCGTTCATTCTTCATTGATCATTGATCCTTGTTCATTCTTCATCGTTCATTCTTCATTGATCATTGATCCTTGTTCATTCTTCATCGTTCATTCGTCATTGATCATTGATCCTTGTTCATTCTTTATCGTTCATTCTTCATTGATCATTGATCCTTGTTCATTCTTCATTGATCATTGATCCTTGTTCATTCTTCATCGTTCATTCGTCATTGACCATTGATCCTTGTTCATTCTTCATCGTTCATTCTTTATTGATCATTGATCCTTGTTTATTTTTCATCGTTCATTCTTCATTGATCATTGGTCCTTGTTCATTCTTCCTCATTCATTCGTCATTGATCATTGATCCTTGTTTATTCTTCGTCGTTCATTCTTCATTGATCATTGATCCTTGTTCATTCTTCATCGTTCATTCATCATTGATCATTGATCCTTGTTCATTCTTTATTGACGATGGATCCTTGTTCATTCTTCATCGTTCATTCTTCATTGATCGTTGATCCTTGTTCATTCTTCATCGTTTATTCGTCAATTATCATTGATCCTTGTTCATTCTTCATCGTTCATTCTTCATTGATCATTGATCCTTGTTCATTCTTCATCGTTCAATCTTCTCTGATCATTGATCCTTGTTCATTTTTCATCGTTCATTCGTCATTGATCATTGAACCTTGTTCATTCTTCATCGTTCATTCTTCATTCATCATTGATCCTTGTGCATTCTTCATCGTTCTTTCTTCATTGATCCCTTGTTCATTCTTCATCGTCCATTCGTCATTGATCATTGTTCCTTGTTCATTCTTCATCGTTCATTCTTCATTGATCATTGATCCTTTTTCATTCTTCATCGTTCATTCGTCATTGATCATTGATCCTTGTTCATTCTTCATCGTTCATTCTTCATCGTTCATTCTTCATTGATCATTGATCCTTGTTCATTCTTCATTGATCATTGATCTTTGTTCATTCTTTATTGACAATGGATCCTTGTTCATTCTTCATCGTTCATTCTTCATTGATCGTTGATCCTTGTTCATTCTTCATCGTTTATTCGTCAATTATAATGGATCCTTGTTCATTCTTCATCGTTCATTCTTCATTGATCATTGATCCTTGTTCATTCTTCATCGTTCATTCTTAACGGATCATTAATCCTTGTTAATTTTTCATCGTGCATTCGTCATTGATCATTGATCCTTGTTCATTCTTCATCGTTCATTCTTCATTCATCATTGATCCTTGTTCATTCTTCATCGTTCTTTCTTCAATGATCATTGATCCTTGTTCATTCTTCATCGTTCATTCGTCATTGATCATCGATCCTTGTTCATTCTTCATCGTTCATTCTTCATTGATTATTGATCCTTGTTCATTCTTCATCGTTCATTCTTCATTCTTCATTGATCATTGATCCTTGTTCATTCTTCATCGTTCATTCGTCATTGACCATTAATCCTTGCTCATTCTTCATCGTTCATTCTTCATTGATCATTGATCCTTGTTCATTCTTCATCGTTCATTCTTCATTGATCATTGATCCTTGTTCATTCTTCATCGTTCATTCGTCATTGACCATTGATCATTGTTCATTATTCATCGTTAATTCTTCATTGATTATTGATCCTTGTTCGTTCTTCATCATTCATTCTTCATTGATCATTGATCCTTGTTAATTCTTCATCGTTCATTCTTCATTGATCATTGATCCTTGTTCTTTCTTCATCGTTCATTCGTCATTGATCATTGCTCCTTGTTCATTCTTCATCGTTCATTCGTCATTGACCATTAATCCTTGTTCATTCTTCATCGTTCATTCTTCATTGATCATTGATCCTTGTTCATTCTTCATCGTTCATTCGTCATTCACCATTGATCCTTGTTCATTCTTCATCGTTCATTCGTCATTAATCATTCATCCTTGTTCTTTCTTCATCGTTCATTCGTCATTGATCATTGCACCTTGTTCATTCTTCATCGTTCATTTGTCATTGACCATTAATCCTTGTTCATTCTTCATTGTTCATTCGTCATTGACCATTAATCCTTGTTCATTCTTCATCGTTCATTCTTCATTGATCATTGATCCTTATTCATTCTTTGTCGTTCCTTCTTCATTGATCATTGATCCGTGTTCATTCTTCATCGTTCATTCGTCATTAACCATTGATCCTTGTTCATTCTTCATCGTTCATTCTTCATTGATCATTGTTCCTTATTCATTCTTCATCGTTAATTCTTCATTGATCATTGATCCTTGTTCATTTTTCATCGTTCATTCGTCATTAATCATTGATCGTTGTTCATTCTTCATCGTTCATTCTTCATTGATCATTGATCATTGTTCATTCTTCATCGTTCATTCTTCATTGATCATTGATCCTTGTTCATTCTTCATCGTTCATTCTTCATTGATCATTGATCCTTGTTCATTCTTCATCGTTCATTCTTCATTGATCATTGATCCTTGTTCATTCTTCATCGTTCATTCGTCATTGATCATTGATCCTTGTTCATTCTTCATCGTTCATTCTGCATTGATCATTGATCCTTGTTCATTCTTCATCGTTCATTCTTCATTGATCATTGATCCTTGTTCGTTCTTCATCGTTCATTCTTCATTGATCATTCATCCTTGTTCATTCTTCATCGTTCATTCTTCATTGATCTTTGATCTTTGTTCATTCTTCCTCGTTCATTCGTCGATGATCATTGATCCTTGTTCATTCTTCATCGTTCATTGTTCATTGACCATTAATCCTTGTTCATTCTTCATCGTTCATTCGTCATTGATCATTGATCCTTGTTCATTCTTCATCGTTCATTCGTCATTGACCATTAATCCTTGCTCATTCTTCATCGTTCATTCTTCATTGATCATTGATCCTTGTTCATTCTTCATCGTTCATTCTTCATTGATCATTGATCCTTGTTCATTCTTCATCGTTCATTCGTCATTGACCATTGATCATTGTTCATTATTCATCGTTAATTCTTCATTGATTATTGATCCTTGTTCGTTCTTCATCATTCATTCTTCATTGATCATTGATCCTTGTTAATTCTTCATCGTTCATTCTTCATTGATCATTGATCCTTGTTCTTTCTTCATCGTTCATTCGTCATTGATCATTGCTCCTTGTTCATTCTTCATCGTTCATTCGTCATTGACCATTAATCCTTGTTCATTCTTCATCGTTCATTCTTCATTGATCATTGATCCTTGTTCATTCTTCATCGTTCATTCGTCATTCACCATTGATCCTTGTTCATTCTTCATCGTTCATTCGTCATTAATCATTCATCCTTGTTCTTTCTTCATCGTTCATTCGTCATTGATCATTGCACCTTGTTCATTCTTCATCGTTCATTTGTCATTGACCATTAATCCTTGTTCATTCTTCATTGTTCATTCGTCATTGACCATTAATCCTTGTTCATTCTTCATCGTTCATTCTTCATTGATCATTGATCCTTATTCATTCTTTGTCGTTCCTTCTTCATTGATCATTGATCCGTGTTCATTCTTCATCGTTCATTCGTCATTAACCATTGATCCTTGTTCATTCTTCATCGTTCATTCTTCATTGATCATTGTTCCTTATTCATTCTTCATCGTTAATTCTTCATTGATCATTGATCCTTGTTCATTTTTCATCGTTCATTCGTCATTAATCATTGATCGTTGTTCATTCTTCATCGTTCATTCTTCATTGATCATTGATCATTGTTCATTCTTCATCGTTCATTCTTCATTGATCATTGATCCTTGTTCATTCTTCATCGTTCATTCTTCATTGATCATTGATCCTTGTTCATTCTTCATCGTTCATTCTTCATTGATCATTGATCCTTGTTCATTCTTCATCGTTCATTCGTCATTGATCATTGATCCTTGTTCATTCTTCATCGTTCATTCTGCATTGATCATTGATCCTTGTTCATTCTTCATCGTTCATTCTTCATTGATCATTGATCCTTGTTCGTTCTTCATCGTTCATTCTTCATTGATCATTCATCCTTGTTCATTCTTCATCGTTCATTCTTCATTGATCTTTGATCTTTGTTCATTCTTCCTCGTTCATTCGTCGATGATCATTGATCCTTGTTCATTCTTCATCGTTCATTGTTCATTGACCATTAATCCTTGTTCATTCTTCATCGTTCATTCGTCATTGATCATTGATCCTTGTTCATTCTTCATCGTTCATTCGTCATTGACCATTAATCCTTGCTCATTCTTCATCGTTCATTCTTCATTGATCATTGATCCTTGTTCATTCTTCATCGTTCATTCTTCATTGATCATTGATCCTTGTTCATTCTTCATCGTTCATTCGTCATTGACCATTGATCATTGTTCATTATTCATCGTTAATTCTTCATTGATTATTGATCCTTGTTCGTTCTTCATCGTTCATTCTTCATTGATCATTGATCCTTGTTAATTCTTCATCGTTCATTCTTCATTGATCATTGATCCTTGTTCTTTCTTCATCGTTCATTCGTCATTGATCATTGCTCCTTGTTCATTCTTCATCGTTCATTCGTCATTGACCATTAATCCTTGTTCATTCTTCATCGTTCATTCTTCATTGATCATTGATCCTTGTTCATTCTTCATCGTTCATTCGTCATTCACCATTGATCCTTGTTCATTCTTCATCGTTCATTCGTCATTAATCATTCATCCTTGTTCTTTCTTCATCGTTCATTCGTCATTGATCATTGCACCTTGTTCATTCTTCATCGTTCATTTGTCATTGACCATTAATCCTTGTTCATTCTTCATTGTTCATTCGTCATTGACCATTAATCCTTGTTCATTCTTCATCGTTCATTCTTCATTGATCATTGATCCTTATTCATTCTTTGTCGTTCCTTCTTCATTGATCATTGATCCGTGTTTATTCTTCATCGTTCATTCGTCATTAACCATTGATCCTTGTTCATTCTTCATCGTTCATTCTTCATTGATCATTGATCCTTATTCATTCTTCATCGTTAATTCTTCATTGATCATTGATCCTTGTTCATTCTTCATCGTTCATTCGTCATTGATCATTGATCGTTGTTCATTCTTCATCGTTCATTCTTCATTGATCATTGATCATTGTTCATTCTTCATCGTTCATTCTTCATTGATCATTGATCCTTGTTCATTCTTCATCGTTCATTCTTCATTGATCATTGATCCTTGTTCATTCTTCATCGTTCATTCTTCATTGATCATTGATCCTTGTTCATTCTTCATCGTTCATTCGTCATTGATCATTGATCCTTGTTCATTCTTCATCGTTCATTCTGCATTGATCATTGATCCTTGTTCATTCTTCATCGTTCATTCTTCATTGATCATTGATCCTTGTTCGTTCTTCATCGTTCATTCTTCATTGATCATTCATCCTTGTTCATTCTTCATCGTTCATTCTTCATTGATCTTTGATCTTTGTTCATTCTTCCTCGTTCATTCGTCGATGATCATTGATCCTTGTTCATTCTTCATCGTTCATTGTTCATTGACCATTAATCCTTGTTCATTCTTCATCGTTCATTCGTCATTGATCATTGATCCTTGTTCATTCTTCATCGTTCATTCGTCATTGACCATTAATCCTTGTTCATTCTTTATCGTTCATTCTTCATTGATCATTGATCCTTGTTCATTCTTCATCGTACATTCTTCATTGATCATTGATCCTTGTTCATTCTTCATCGTTCATTCGTCATTGATCATTGATCGTTGTTCATTCTTCATCGTTCATTCGTCATTGATCATTGATCCTTGTTCATTCTTCATCGTTCATTCGTCATTGATCATTGATCCTCGTTCATTCTTCATCGTTCATTCGTCATTGATCATTGATCCTTGTTCATTCTTCATCGTTCATTCGTCATTGATCATTGATCCTTGTTCATTCTTCATCGTTCATTCTTCATTGATCATTGATCCTTGTTCATTCTTCATCGTTCATTCTTCATTGATCATTGATCCTTGTTCATTCTTCATCGTTCATTCGTCATTGATCATTAATCCTTGTTCATTCTTCATCGTTCATTCTTCATTGATCATTGATCCTTGTTCATTCTTCATCGTTCATTCGTCATTGATCATTGTTCCTTGTTCATTCTTCATCGTTCATTCTTCATTGATCATTGATCCTTTTTCATTCTTCATCGTTCATTCGTCATTGACCATTAATCCTTGTTCATTCTTTATCGTTCATTCTTCATTGATCATTGATCCTTGTTCATTCTTCATCGTACATTCTTCATTGATCATTGATCCTTGTTCATTCTTCATCGTTCATTCGTCATTGAGCATTGATCCTTGTTCATTCTTCATCGTTCATTCTTCATTGATCATTGATCCTTGTTCATTCTTCATCGTTCATTCGTCATTGATCATTGATCCTCGTTCATTCTTCATCGTTCATTCGTCATTGAACATTGATCCTTGTTCATTCTTCATCGTTCATTCGTCATTGATCATTGATCCTTGTTCATTCTTCATCGTTCATTCTTCATTGATCATTGATCCTTGTTCATTCTTCATCGTTCATTCTTCATTGATCATTGATCCTTGTTCATTCCTCATCGTTCATTCGTCATTGATCATTGATCCTTGTTCATTCTTCATCGTTCATTCTTCATTGATCATTGATCCTTGTTCATTCTTCATCGTTCATTCTTCATTGATCATTCATCCTTGTTCATTCTTCATCGTTCATTCTTCATTGATCATTGATCCTTGTTTATTCTTCATCGTTCATTCTTCATTGATCATTGATCCTTGTTCATTCTTCATCGCTCATTCGTCATTGATCATTGATCCTTGTTCATTCTTCATCGTTCATTCGTCATTGATCATTGATCCTTGTTCATTCTTCATCGTTCATTCGTCATTGATCATTGATCCTCGTTCATTCTTTATCGTTCATTCGTCATTGATCATTGATCCTTGTTCATTCTTCATTGATCATTGATCCTTGTTCATTCTTCATCGTTCATTCGTCATTGATCATTGTTCCTTGTTCATTCTTCATCATTCATTCTTCATTGATCATTGATCCTTTTTCATTCTTCATCGTTCATTCGTCATTGATCATTGATCCTTGTTCATTTTTCATCGTTCATTCTTCATTGATCATTGATCCTTGTTTATTCTTCATCGTTCATTCTTTATTGATCATTGATCCTTGTTCATTCTTCATCGTTCATTCGTCATTGAGCATTGATCCTTGTTCATTCTTCATCGTTCATTCTTCATTGATCATTGATCCTTGTTCATTCTACATCGTTCATTCGTCATTGACCATTAATCCTTGTTCATTCTTCATCGTTCATTCTTCATTGATCATTGATGCTTGTTCATTCTTCATCGTTCATTCTTCATTGATCATTGATCCTTGTTCATTCTTCATCGTTCATTCGTCATTGACCATTGATCCTTGTTCATTCTTCATCGTTCGTTCTTCATTGATCATTGATCCTTGTTCATTCTTCATCGTTAATTCGTCATTGACCATTAATCCTTGTTCATCCTTCATCGTTCATTCTTCATTGATCATTGATCCTTGTTCATTCTTCATTATTCATTCTTTATTGATCATTGATCCTTGTTCATTCTTCATCGTTCATTCCTCATTGACTATTGAACGTTGTTCATTCTTCATCGTTCATTCTTCATTGATCATTGATCCTTGTTCATTCTTCATCGTTCATTCTTCATTGATCATTGATACTTGTTCTTTCTTCATCGTTCATTCTTTATTGATCATTGATCCTTGTTCATTCTTCATCGTTCATTCGTCATTGACTATTGTTCGTTGTTCATTCTTCATTCTTCATCGTTCATTCGTCATTGATCATTGATCCTTGTTCATTCTTCATCGTTCATTCGTCATTGATCATTGATCCTTGTTCATTCTTCATCGTTCATTCGTCATTGATCATTGATCCTTGTTCATTCTTCATCGTTCATTCGTCATTGATCATTGATCCTTGTTCATTCTTCATCGTTCATTCGTCATTGATCATTGATCCTTGTTCATTCTTCATCGTTCATTCTTCATTAATCATTGATCCTTGTTCATTCTTCATCGTTCATTCTTCATTGATCATTGATCCTTGTTTATTCTTCATCGTTCATTATTCATTGATCATTGATCGTTGTTCATTCTTCATCGTTCATTCGTCATTGAGCATTGATCCTTGTTCATTCTTCATCGTTCATTCTTCATTGATCATTGATCCTTGTTCATTCTTCATCGTTCATTCGTCATTGATCATTGATCCTCGTTCATTCTTCATCGTTCATTCGTCATTGATCATTGATCCTTGTTCATTCTTCATCGTTCATTCGTCATTGATCATTGATCCTTGTTCATTCTTCATCGTTCATTCTTCATTGATCATTGATCCTCGTTCATTCTTTATCGTTCATTCGTCATTGATCATTGATCCTTGTTCATTCTTCATCGTTCATTCGTCATTGATCATTGATCCTTGTTCATTCTTCATCGTTCATTCTTCATTGATCATTGATCCTTGTTCATTCTTCATTGATCATTCATCCTTGTTCATTCTTCATCGTTCATTCTTCATTGATCATTGATCCTTGTTTATTCTTCATCGTTCATTCTTCATTGATCATTGATCCTTGTTCATTCTTCATCGTTCATTCGTCATTGATCATTGATCCTTGTTCATTCTTCATCGTTTTTTCGTCATTGACTATTGATCGTTGTTCATTCTTCATCGTTCATTCGTCATTGAGCATTGATCCTTGTTCATTCTTCATCGTTCATTCTTCATTGATCATTGATCCTTGTTCATTCTTCATCGTTCATTCGTCATTGACCATTAATCCTTGTTCATTCTTCATCGTTCATTCTTCATTGATCATTGATCCTTGTTCATTCTTCATGGTTCATTCTTCATTGATCATTGATCCTTGTTCATTCTTCATGGTTCATTGTTCATTGATCATTGATCCTTGTTCATTCTTCATCGTTCATTCGTCATTGATCATTGATCCTTTTTCTTTCTTCATCGTTCATTCGTCATTGATCATTGATCCTTGTTCATTCTTCATCGTTCATTCGTCATTGATCATTGATCCTTGTTCATTCTTCATCGTTCATTCTTCATTGAACATTGATCCTTGTTCATTCTTCATGGTTCATTCGTCATTGATCATTAATCCTTGTTCATTCTTCATCGTTCATTCTTCATTGATCATTGATCCTTGTTCATTCTTCATCGTTCATTCTTCATTGATCATTGATCCTTTTTCTTTCTTCATCGTTCATTCGTCATTGATCATTGATCCTTGTTCATTCTTCATCGTTCTTTCGTCATTGACTATTGATCGTTGTTCATTCTTCATCGTTCATTCTTCATTGATCATTGATCCTTGTTTATTCTTCATCGTTCATTCTTCATTGATCATTGATCCTTGTTCATTCTTCATCGTTCATTCGTCATTGATCATTGATCCTTGTTCATGCTTCATCGTTCATTCTTCATTGATCATTGATCCTTGTTTATTCTTCATCGTTCTTTCTTCATTGATCATTGATCGTTGTTCATTCTTCATCGTTCATTCGTCATTGAGCATTGATCCTTGTTCATTCTTCATCGTTCATTCTTCATTGATCATTGATCCTTGTTCATTCTTCATCGTTCATTCGTCATTGACCATTAATCCTTGTTCATTCTTCATCGTTCATTCGTCATTGATCATTGATCCTTGTTCATGCTTCATCGTTCATTCTTCATTGATCATTGATCCTTGTTCATTCTTCATCGTTCATTCTTTATTGATCATTGATCCTTGTTCATTCTTCATCGTTCATTCTTCATTGATCATTGATCCTTGTTCATTCTTCATTGTTCATTCGTCATTGATCATTGATCCTTGTTCATTCTTTATCGTTCATTCTTCATTGATCATTGATCCTTGTTCATTCTTCATCGTTCATTCGTCATTGACCATTGATCCTTGTTCATTCTTCATCGTTCATTCTTCATTGATCATTGATCGTTGTTCATTCTTCATCGTTCATTCTTCATTGATCATTGATCCTTGTTCATTCTTCATCGTTCATTTGTCATTGATCATTGATCCTTGTTCATTCTTCATCGTTCATTCTTCATTGATCATTGATCCTTGTTCATTCTTCATCGTTCCTTCTTCATTGATTATTGATCCTTGTTCATTCTTCATCGTTCATTCGTCATTGACCATTAACCCTTGTTCATTCTTCATCGTTCATTCTTCATTGATCATTAATCCTTGTTCATTCTTCATCATTCATTCTTTATTGATCATTGATCCTTGTTCATTCTTCATCGTTCATTCCTCATTGACTATTGATCGTTGTTCATTCTTCATCGTTCATTCTTCATTGATCATTGATCCTTGTTCATTCTTCATCGTTCATTCTTCATTGATCATTGATCCTTATTCATTCTTCATCGTTCATTCGTCATTGATCATTGATCCTTGTTCATTCTTCATCGTTCATTCTTCATTGATCATTGATCCTTGTTCATTCTTCATCGTTCCTTCTTCATTGATCATTGATCCTTGTTCCTTCTTCATCGTTCATTCTTCATTGATAATTGATCCTTGTTCATTCTTCATCGTTCATTCTTCATTGATCATTGATCCTTGTTCATTCTTCATCGTTCTTTTGTCAATGATCATTGATCCTTGTTCATTCTTCATTGATCATTGATCCTTGTTCATTCTTCATCGTTCATTCGTCATTGATCATTGATCCTTGTTCATTCTTCATCGTTCATTCTTCATTGATCATTGATCCTTGTTCATTCTTCATCGTTCATTCGTCATTGATCATTGATCCTTGTTCATTCTTCTTCGTTCATTCTTCATTGATCATTGATCCTTGTTCATTCTTCATCGTTCATTCGTCATTGATCATTGATCCTTGTTCATTCTTCATCGTTCATTCTTCATTGATCATTGATCCTTGTTCATTCTTCATCGTTCATTCGTCATTGATCATTGATCCTTGTTTATTCTTCATCGTTCATTCTTCATTGATCATTGATCCTTGTTTATTCTTCATCGTTCATTCTTTATTGATCATTGATCCTTGTTCATTCTTCATCGTTCATTCGTCATTGAGCATTGATCCTTGTTCATTCTTCATAGTTCATTCTTCATTGATCATTGATCCTTGTTCATTCTTCATCGTTCATTCGTCATTGACCATTAATCCTTGTTCATTCTTCATCGTTCATTCTTCATTGATCATTGATGCTTGTTCATTCTTCATCGTTCATTCTTCATTGATCATTGATCCTTGTTCATTCTTCATCGTTCATTCGTCATTGACCATTGATCCTTGTTCATTCTTGATCGTTCATTCTTCATTGATCATTGATCCTTGTTCATTCTTCATCGTTCATTCGTCATTGACCATTAACCCTTGTTCATTCTTCATCGTTCATTCGTCATTGATCATTGATCCTTGTTCATTCTTCATCATTCATTCTTTATTGATCATTGATCCTTGTTCATTCTTCATCGTTCATTCCTCATTGACTATTGATCGTTGTTCATTCTTCATCGTTCATTCTTCATTGATAATTGATCCTTGTTCATTCTTCATCGTTCATTCTTCATTGATCATTGATCCTTATTCATTCTTCATCGTTCATTCGTCATTGATCATTGATCCTTGTTCATTCTTCATCGTTCATTCTTCATTGATCATTGATCCTTGTTTATTCTTCATCGTTCATTCTTCATTGATCATTGATGATTGTTCATTCTTCATCGTTCATTCGTCATTGAGCATTGATCCTTGTTCATTCTTCATCGTTCATTCTTCATTGATGATCCAAGATCAAATACGTTATCTCATGAGCCGATTGCTTTAGTTCTTGAAGTACTTGGTTTTAATCCTTTTAAATCTGAATTTGTTACATGTCTAACTTGGGTTGAAGATTAAGTAAAGCTACCTATATATTGGTTGGACGTCACTTTGATAGGTCCAAGTTTAGTTATGTTTTTTTAAAGTCTTTTACCACTTAAATCTGATTAATTAGCTACTGCATGCTTGGGGAACAACTTAAATCAGCCTAATGCATGCTTTGGAGGCTATTTAATGCTGTTTTGTGAGTTCCAATGCTTGTTCCCCATGCTTGGACGTCCCACCTTAATTTCTCTTGCTTTTTTTAGCTTCCTTTTGCTGTTGTAACTCTATTTAAAGAGAGCTATTCATGAATGAAAGTTCAGACTTGTTTTATGAATCAACCTTTGTGTTTTCTTCTTGCCTATCTTTGTGTTTGTCCAAGGTTAACAAGAGTTCTTTAATACTTTGAGTGTGTTCTTGAGTATTAAACTAGGGGAGATTGAGTTTGTCTTGTCTCTAGCCTAAATACTATTGCATTGAGTTTGTTCTTGTGCTTTGGTTGTCCTATTTTCATTCAAATATACATTCTGCCCAAATTACTTCTTCTTTCTTTTCTTTTGTCCTTCTCCTTCCTTAATCATTTAGGAAGTCTTGAGTTAGCATTTACATCATTTGGTATCAGAGCTTTGGTATTTTAAAGAGTGTTTCAAAGTGTTAATTCATTCAAAATAAACACAAAAAAAAAAAAAAAAAAACTATTGCTGAAGAAAACCTCGCTGAGCTATTGAGATCAATCAATTTGAGGTTAGAAAGAATGGAGAAAAAAAATGAAGAGCGTGAGATTGAAAAACAAAAGCAAGATACAAGAATGGATGCTATGGCTGATATACTTTTAAAAGCTACAAGAAAAATTGGTGAGATTGAAAATGAGGATTCTAGTAGTGGAAATAATTATAAATCTTTTGATGAAGATAGGGGGCTTAGAATTGATCTTCCAGAATTTGATGGAGGTCATGATAGCGAATCATTTCTTGATTGGCTAAGGCAAATTGAAACCGTGTTTGAATATAAGGAGTATGATGATAAAAAGAAGTTTAAGCTTGCTGTTCTTAAACTCACTAAACTTGCTGCCTTATGGTACGAAAATGTTAAAGCAAATAGAAGAAGAGAAGGAAAAAATAAAATGGACTCTTGGGAAAAATTTAAAAAAAAGATGAGGGATAAATGGGTGAGTAAGGAGTATGAGCAGGAGCAATACTTGAAACTTACACATCTTTCACAAGAAAATGAGATGAGTGTGGAAGAATACATTAGAGAGTTTGAAAAACTATGTTTGATTTGTGATTTGCAAGAGAAGGAAGCCTTTAAAATTGCTCGTTTCATTAAAGGGCTGTCCAAAAATATTTGTAGAAAAGTGGAAGTTACTCATTATGCTTCTTTTAGTGATGTTTGCAAATTGGCTTTGAAATATGAAGCACAATCCAAGGAAGAGAAAGAGAAGGAAAAGCCTAAGTTTCCTTACAAAGGTACTTCGAAGTTTACTCCTTCCAACTCAAAAGGGAGTACTTTTCAAAGTAAGGCTTTCCCATCTAGTTTTATAAGCGAAAAATCAAAAGAAAAGGCTGTTGTGTCGCCTAGTGAACTTGCAACAAGGAGGAAATGTTTTAAATGTCATGGAAGAGGACATATTGCTAGTGAATGTCCTAGCAAGGCTGTTTTAACATCTACTCAGTGTGCTATTATGGATGAAGAGGAAAAAATGTATAATTTTGTGGCAAATGAAGTGGAAGATTTGGAGGATGATTATGAGGAGGAAATACAACCAGAAGATGAGTACAATATGATGGTGGTTCGAAAAGTGCTATTTAGTGAGCCACAAGCTGATTTGAAGCAACGCCACAATTTGTTTCATACTAGATGCAAAATTGGAGAGAATACTTGCAATGTTATAGTTGATAGTGGTGCACAAACTGATGTAGTATCATCTGAAGTTGTGAGTAAGCTGAAGTTAGCTACTAGAGATCATGAAGAACCTTACAAGTTGAATTGGTTGAATGATAGCACTGGAATAAGGGTGAGGAAGCAAGCTTTGGTTTCTTATTCTATTGGAGGCTTTGAAGATGAAAGATGGTGCGATGTAATTCCCATGGATGCTTGTCACTTGCTGCTTGGAAGACCATGGCAATTTGATCACAATTCGGAGCATAGAGGAAAAAGTAATGAGTATATTGTAACAAAAAAAGATGGTAGAAAAGTCAAATTAATTCCCTTACCCCCTAAAGTTGCTAAGAAAGAAAAAGACAAAAGCAACTATCTTGTAACATGTAATGAGTTTGAAAAAATAGTGGATGAATATGGTGGTGGTTATGCTTTGGTTCTAAGGACCAAAGATCAGATTAGTACTTCTTGTGATAACTCATCTTCCTTAAATGAGTTATTAGAAGAGTACAAAGATGTATTTCCAAATGACTTGCCCAAGGGCCTCCCACCAATAAGAGGCATTGAGCACGCCATTGACTTGATTCCTGGAGCACCTTTGCCAAATAAAGCTGCTTATAGATGTAACCCCGAGGAAAGTAAAGAGCTTGAGAGGCAAGTGAGTGAGTTGATTGAAAGGGGCTACGTGAGAGAAAGTCTTAGTCCTTGTGCTGTCCCTGCCCTTTTAGTGCCTAAGAAAGATGGCACTTGGAGAATGTGTGTAGATAGTAGATCCATAAATAACATAACCATCAAATACCGTTTTCCTATGCCTAGGTTGCAAGATATGCTTGATGAATTAAGTGGAGCCTTAGTCTTTTCAAAAATAGATTTAAGGAGTGGTTATCATCAAATGAGAATAAGGGAAGGGGATGAATGGAAAACTGCTTTTAAAACAAAACAAGGGTTATATGAGTGGTTAGTGATGCCATTTGGGCTTTGCAATGCTCCAAGTTCTTTCATGAGGTTAATGAATGAGGTTCTCCGTCCTTTTCTTAATAATTTTGTTGTTGTTTACTTGGATGATATTCTAGTGTATAGTAAAAACAATGAAGACCATATGGTGCATTTGAAGAGGTTGTTTGAAAAATTGAGGGAAGTAAAGTTGTATGGAAAGCTTGAGAAGTGTTTTTTTATGACCCCTAGTGTGTCATTTTTGGGATACATTGTGACTAGAGAAGGAGTGCAAGTAGATCCAGAAAAGGTTAAGGCAGTTAAGTCTTGGTTGGCTCCAACCAATGTGCATGAGGTAAGGAGTTTTCATGGGCTTGCTTCTTTCTATAGGCGGTTCATTAGAAACTTCTCTTCTATTATGGCTCCCATTACCGAGTTAACAAAAAAGGGTGAATTTGAATGGACTGAAAATGCTCAAAGGGCTTTTGATAAAGTCAAATACATGCTTTGCAATGCACCTATACTTGTTCTCCCTGATTTTAACAACGTGTTTGAAGTAGAGTGTGATGCAAGTGGGGTTGGAATAGGGGCTGTCCTTATTCAAGAAAAGAAGCCAGTAAGTTTCTTTAGTGAGAAGTTAAGTGAGGCTAAATTGAATTACTCTACTTATGATCGTGAATTTTATGCCATCGTTAGAGCTCTTGATCATTGGTCTCATTACCTTAGACCAAAACCCTTTGTTCTTCATTCTGATCATGAAGCTTTAAAATTCATAAATGGGCAACAAAAACTTAATAAAAGACATGCAAAGTGGGTAGAATTTCTTCAATCATTTACCTTTAGCTCCAAATATAAAGATGGAAAAAGTAATATTGTAGCTGATGCTTTATCTCGAAGAGCATACTTGCTTTCTATGGTGGATGCTAAGGTTTTGGGTTTTGAACAACTCAAGGAGTATTACAAAGATGATCCTGATTTTGCTAATGAATTTCCAAAGCCATCGAAAGATTACGTTGATCAAGATGGTTATCTTTTTAAAGGTAACAAGTTGTGTGTTCCTAAAAGTGGCATTCGTGAATTATTGGTAAGAGAAGTTCATAGTGGTGGATTGGCTGGTCATTTTGGCATTCAAAAGACTCTTGATATTCTTGGTGAGCATTTCTATTGGCCAAGGATGATCAGGGATGTTACTTTAGTTGTGGAGAGATGTGCTACATGTCAAAAGTCAAAAGGGCATTTCACAAAAGGGCTTTATACTCCATTACCTGTTCCAGATTCTCCTTGGGAAAGTGTTAGCATGGATTTCATTGTTGGGCTACCACGGACTCAAAAGGGTAGAGATAGCATTATGGTGGTGGTAGATAGATTTTCCAAAATGGCTCATTTTGTAGCTTGTAATAAAACAGATGATGCAGTAAAAGTGGCTGAATTGTACTTCAAGGAAATTGTCAAACTACATGGCATTCCTCGAAGTATAGTTTCGGATAGGGACTCCAAGTTTTTAAGTCACTTTTGGAGGACCCTATGGAAGTTGGTTGGTACCAAGTTACTATTTAGCACCTCTCATCATCCCCAAACTGATGGACAAACAGAGGTGACAAATAGAACTTTGGGTGCTTTGTTACGTGGTCTTGTGAGCAAAACGCAGAAAGATTGGGACATGAAACTAGCCCATGCGGAGTTTGCTTACAATAGGGCTCATTCTTTAACTACTTCTCGTTCTCCTTTTGAAGTAGTGTATGGAGTGAATCCATTTGTGCCTGTTGATTTGATTCCCTTGCTGAAAACTAATATGGTAGAAAAAGATGCAAAAAAGAGGGTGGAAACCTTTCAAAAAACCTGTGAGCAAGTAAAGAAAAGAATTGAGGAGATGAATAAAAAATACCAAGAGAGAGCAAACAAAAAAAGGAAACAACCCATATTTAACCCTGGGGATTTGGTTTGGCTTCATTTGAGAAAAGAGAGATTTCCGAAGCTTCGCAAAAACAAGCTCATGCCTCGTTCTGATGGTCCGTTTAAAGTACTTGAGAGGGTAAATGATAATGCATACAAGATTGAACTTCCTGATGAGTTGATGGGTGTTAGTGCTACTTTTAATGTGGGCGATTTGTCACCGTACTTGGATGATTCAAGTTTGAGGACAAACTCTTCAAAAGAAGGAGAGAATGATCCAAGATCAAATACGTTATCTCATGAGCCGATTGCTTTAGTTCTTGAAGTACTTGGTTTTAATCCTTTTAAATCTGAATTTGTTACATGTCTAACTTGGGTTGAAGATTAAGTAAAGCTACCTATATATTGGTTGGACGTCACTTTGATAGGTCCAAGTTTAGTTATGTTTTTTTAAAGTCTTTTACCACTTAAATCTGATTAATTAGCTACTGCATGCTTGGGGAACAACTTAAATCAGCCTAATGCATGCTTTGGAGGCTATTTAATGCTGTTTTGTGAGTTCCAATGCTTGTTCCCCATGCTTGGACGTCCCACCTTAATTTCTCTTGCTTTTTTTAGCTTCCTTTTGCTGTTGTAACTCTATTTAAAGAGAGCTATTCATGAATGAAAGTTCAGACTTGTTTTATGAATCAACCTTTGTGTTTTCTTCTTGCCTATCTTTGTGTTTGTCCAAGGTTAACAAGAGTTCTTTAATACTTTGAGTGTGTTCTTGAGTATTAAACTAGGGGAGATTGAGTTTGTCTTGTCTCTAGCCTAAATACTATTGCATTGAGTTTGTTCTTGTGCTTTGGTTGTCCTATTTTCATTCAAATATACATTCTGCCCAAATTACTTCTTCTTTCTTTTCTTTTGTCCTTCTCCTTCCTTAATCATTTAGGAAGTCTTGAGTTAGCATTTACATCAATTGATCATTGATCCTTGTTCATTCTTCATCGTTCATTCGTCATTGACCATTAATCCTTGTTCATTCTTTATCGTTCATTCTTCATTGATCATTGATCCTTGTTCATTCTTCATCGTTCATTCTTCATTGATCATTGATCCTTGTTCATTCTTCATCGTTCATTCGTCATTGATCATTGATCCTTGTTCATTCTTCATCGTTCATTCTTCATTGATCATTGATCCTTGTTCAATCTTCATCGTTCATTCTTCATTGATCATTGATCCTTGTTCCTTCTTCATCGTTCATTCTTCATTGATAATTGATCCTTGTTCATTCTTCATCGTTCATTCTTCATTGATCATTGATCCTTGTTCATTCTTCATCGTTCTTTTGTCAATGATCATTGATCCTTGTTCATTCTTCATTGATCATTGATCCTTGTTCATTCTTCATCGTTCATTCGTCATTGATCATTGATCCTTGTTCATTCTTCATCGTTCATTCTTCATTGATCATTGATCCTTGTTTATTCTTCATCGTTCTTTCTTCATTGATCATTGATCGTTGTTCATTCTTCATCGTTCATTCGTCATTGAGCATTGATCCTTGTTCATTCTTCATCGTTCATTCTTCATTGATCATTGATCCTTGTTCATTCTTCATCGTTCATTCGTCATTGACCATTAATCCTTGTTCATTCTTCATCGTTCATTCTTCATTGATCATTGATCCTTGTTCATTCTTCATCGTTCATTCTTCATTGATCATTGATCCTTGTTCATTCTTCATCGTTCATTCTTCATTGATCATTGATCCTTGTTCATTCTTCATCGTTCATTCTTCATTGATCATTGATCCTTGTTCATTCTTCATTGTTCATTCGTCATTGATCATTGATCCTTGTTCATTCTTTATCGTTCATTCTTCATTGATCATTGATCCTTGTTCATTCTTCATCGTTCATTCGTCATTGACCATTGATCCTTGTTCATTCTTCATCGTTCATTCTTCATTGATCATTGATCGTTGTTCATTCTTCATCGTTCATTCTTCATTGACCATTAATCCTTGTTCATTCTTCATCGTTCATTCTTCATTGATCATTGATCCTTCTTCATCGTTCATTCTTCATTGATCATTGATCGTTGTTCATTCTTCATCGTTCATTCTTCATTGATCATTGATCCTTGTTCATTCTTCATCGTTCATTTGTCATTGATCATTGATCCTTGTTCATTCTTCATCGTTCATTATTCATTGATCATTGATCCTTGTTCATTCTTCATCGTTCCTTCTTCATTGATTATTGATCCTTGTTCATTCTTCATCGTTCATTCGTCATTGACCATTAACCCTTGTTCATTCTTCATCGTTCATTCTTCATTGATCATTAATCCTTGTTCATTCTTCATCATTCATTCTTTATTGATCATTGATCCTTGTTCATTCTTCATCGTTCATTCCTCATTGACTATTGATCGTTGTTCATTCTTCATCGTTCATTCTTCATTGATCATTGATCCTTGTTCATTCTTCATCGTTCATTCTTCATTGATCATTGATCCTTATTCATTCTTCATCGTTCATTCGTCATTGATCATTGATCCTTGTTCATTCTTCATCGTTCATTCTTCATTGATCATTGATCCTTGTTCATTCTTCATCGTTCCTTCTTCATTGATCATTGATCCTTGTTCCTTCTTCATCGTTCATTCTTCATTGATAATTGATCCTTGTTCATTCTTCATCGTTCATTCTTCATTGATCATTGATCCTTGTTCATTCTTCATCGTTCTTTTGTCAATGATCATTGATCCTTGTTCATTCTTCATTGATCATTGATCCTTGTTCATTCTTCATCGTTCATTCGTCATTGATCATTGATCCTTGTTCATTCTTCATCATTCATTCTTCATTGATCATTGATCCTTGTTCATTCTTCATCGTTCATTCGTCATTGATCATTGATCCTTGTTCATTCTTCATCGTTCATTCTTCATTGATCATTGATCCTTGTTCATTCTTCATCGTTCATTCGTCATTGATCATTGATCCTTGTTCATTCTTCATCGTTCATTCTTCATTGATCATTGATCCTTGTTCATTCTTCATCGTTCATTCGTCATTGATCATTGATCCTTGTTCATTCTTCATCGTTCATTCTTCATTGATCATTGATCCTTGTTTATTCTTCATCGTTCATTCTTTATTGATCATTGATCCTTGTTCATTCTTCATCGTTCATTCGTCATTGAGCATTGATCCTTGTTCATTCTTCATCGTTCATTCTTCATTGATCATTGATCCTTGTTCATTCTTCATCGTTCATTCGTCATTGATCATTGATCCTTGTTCATTCTTCATCGTTCATTCTTCATTGATCATTGATCCTTGTTTATTCTTCATCGTTCATTCTTTATTGATCATTGATCCTTGTTCATTCTTCATCGTTCATTCGTCATTGAGCATTGATCCTTGTTCATTCTTCATAGTTCATTCTTCATTGATCATTGATCCTTGTTCATTCTTCATCGTTCATTCGTCATTGACCATTAATCCTTGTTCATTCTTCATCGTTCATTCTTCATTGATCATTGATGCTTGTTCATTCTTCATCGTTCATTCTTCATTGATCATTGATCCTTGTTCATTCTTCATCGTTCATTCGTCATTGACCATTGATCCTTGTTCATTCTTGATCGTTCATTCTTCATTGATCATTGATCCTTGTTCATTCTTCATCGTTCATTCGTCATTGACCATTAACCCTTGTTCATTCTTCATCGTTCATTCTTCATTGATCATTGATCCTTGTTCATTCTTCTTCATTCATTCTTTATTGATCATTGATCCTTGTTCATTCTTCATCGTTCATTCCTCATTGACTATTGATCGTTGTTCATTCTTCATCGTTCATTCTTCATTGATAATTGATCCTTGTTCATTCTTCATCGTTCATTCTTCATTGATCATTGATCCTTTGTCATTCTTCATCGTTCATTCGTCATTGATCATTGATCCTTGTTCATTCTTCATCGTTCATTCTTCATTGATCATTGATCCTTGTTTATTCTTCATCGTTCATTCTTCATTGATCATTGATGATTGTTCATTCTTCATCGTTCATTCGTCATTGAGCATTGATCCTTGTTCATTCTTCATCGTTCATTCTTCATTGATCATTGATCCTTGTTCATTCTTCATCGTTCATTCGTCATTGACCATTAATCCTTGTTCATTCTTTATCGTTCATTCTTCATTGATCATTGATCCTTGTTCATTCTTCATCGTTCATTCTTCATTGATCATTGATCCTTGTTCATTCTTCATCGTTCATTCGTCATTGATCATTGATCCTTGTTCATTCTTCATCGTTCATTCTTCATTGATCATTGATCCTTGTTCATTCTTCATCGTTCATTCTTCATTGATCATTGATCCTTGTTCCTTCTTCATCGTTCATTCTTCATTGATAATTGATCCTTGTTCATTCTTCATCGTTCATTCTTCATTGATCATTGATCCTTGTTCATTCTTCATCGTTCATTCTTCATTGATCATTGATCCTTGTTCATTCTTCATCGTTCCTTCTTCATTGATCATTGATCCTTGTTCCTTCTTCATCGTTCATTCTTCATTGATAATTGATCCTTGTTCATTCTTCATCGTTCATTCTTCATTGATCATTGATCCTTGTTCATTCTTCATCGTTCTTTTGTCAATGATCATTGATCCTTGTTCATTCTTCATTGATCATTGATCCTTGTTCATTCTTCATCGTTCATTCGTCATTGATCATTGATCCTTGTTCATTCTTCATCATTCATTCTTCATTGATCATTGATCCTTGTTCATTCTTCATCGTTCATTCGTCATTGATCATTGATCCTTGTTCATTCTTCATCGTTCATTCTTCATTGATCATTGATCCTTGTTCATTCTTCATCGTTCATTCGTCATTGATCATTGATCCTTGTTCATTCTTCATCGTTCATTCTTCATTGATCATTGATCCTTGTTCATTCTTCATCGTTCATTCGTCATTGATCATTGATCCTTGTTCATTCTTCATCGTTCATTCTTCATTGATCATTGATCCTTGTTTATTCTTCATCGTTCATTCTTTATTGATCATTGATCCTTGTTCATTCTTCATCGTTCATTCGTCATTGAGCATTGATCCTTGTTCATTCTTCATAGTTCATTCTTCATTGATCATTGATCCTTGTTCATTCTTCATCGTTCATTCGTCATTGACCATTAATCCTTGTTCATTCTTCATCGTTCATTCTTCATTGATCATTGATGCTTGTTCATTCTTCATCGTTCATTCTTCATTGATCATTGATCCTTGTTCATTCTTCATCGTTCATTCGTCATTGACCATTGATCCTTGTTCATTCTTGATCGTTCATTCTTCATTGATCATTGATCCTTGTTCATTCTTCATCGTTCATTCGTCATTGACCATTAACCCTTGTTCATTCTTCATCGTTCATTCTTCATTGATCATTGATCCTTGTTCATTCTTCTTCATTCATTCTTTATTGATCATTGATCCTTGTTCATTCTTCATCGTTCATTCCTCATTGACTATTGATCGTTGTTCATTCTTCATCGTTCATTCTTCATTGATAATTGATCCTTGTTCATTCTTCATCGTTCATTCTTCATTGATCATTGATCCTTTGTCATTCTTCATCGTTCATTCGTCATTGATCATTGATCCTTGTTCATTCTTCATCGTTCATTCTTCATTGATCATTGATCCTTGTTTATTCTTCATCGTTCATTCTTCATTGATCATTGATGATTGTTCATTCTTCATCGTTCATTCGTCATTGAGCATTGATCCTTGTTCATTCTTCATCGTTCATTCTTCATTGATCATTGATCCTTGTTCATTCTTCATCGTTCATTCGTCATTGACCATTAATCCTTGTTCATTCTTTATCGTTCATTCTTCATTGATCATTGATCCTTGTTCATTCTTCATCGTTCATTCTTCATTGATCATTGATCCTTGTTCATTCTTCATCGTTCATTCGTCATTGATCATTGATCCTTGTTCATTCTTCATCGTTCATTCTTCATTGATCATTGATCCTTGTTCATTCTTCATCGTTCATTCTTCATTGATCATTGATCCTTGTTCCTTCTTCATCGTTCATTCTTCATTGATAATTGATCCTTGTTCATTCTTCATCGTTCATTCTTCATTGATCATTGATCCTTGTTCATTCTTCATCGTTCATTCTTCATTGATCATTGATCCTTGTTCCTTCTTCATCGTTCATTCTTCATTGATAATTGATCCTTGTTCATTCTTCATCGTTCATTCTTCATTGATCATTGATCCTTGTTCATTCTTCATCGTTCTTTTGTCAATGATCATTGATCCTTGTTCATTCTTCATTGATCATTGATCCTTGTTCATTCTTCATCGTTCATTCGTCATTGATCATTGATCCTTGTTCATTCTTCATCGTTCATTCTTCATTGATCATTGATCCTTGTTCATTCTTCATTGATCATTCATCCTTGTTCATTCTTCATCGTTCATTCGTCATTGACCATTAATCCTTGTTCATTCTTCATCGTTCGTTCTTCATTGATCATTGATCCTTGTTCTTTCTTCATCGTTCATTCTTTATTAATCATTGATCCTTGTTCATTCTTCATCGTTCATTCGTCATTGACTATTGTTCGTTGTTCATTCTTCATCGTTCATTCGTCATTGATCATTGATCCTTGTTCATTCTTCATCGTTCATTCTTCATTGATCATTGATCCTTGTTCATTCTTCATCGTTCATTCTTCATTGATCATTGATCCTTGTTCCTTCTTCATCGTTCATTCTTCATTGATAATTGATCCTTGTTCATTCTTCATCGTTCATTCTTCATTGATCATTGATCCTTGTTCATTCTTCATCGTTCTTTTGTCAATGATCATTGATCCTTGTTCATTCTTCATTGATCATTGATCCTTGTTCATTCTTCATCGTTCATTCGTCATTGATCATTGATCCTTGTTCATTCTTCATCGTTCATTCTTCATTGATCATTGATCCTTGTTTATTGTTCATCGTTCTTTCTTCATTGATCATTGATCGTTGTTCATTCTTCATCGTTCATTCGTCATTGAGCATTGATCCTTGTTCATTCTTCATCGTTCATTCTTCATTGATCATTGATCCTTGTTCATTCTTCATCGTTCATTCGTCATTGACCATTAATCCTTGTTCATTCTTCATCGTTCATTCTTCATTGATCATTGATCCTTGTTCATTCTTCATCGTTCATTCTTCATTGATCATTGATCCTTGTTCATTCTTCATCGTTCATTCTTCATTGATCATTGATCCTTGTTCATTCTTCATCGTTCATTCTTCATTGATCATTGATCCTTGTTCATTCTTCATTGTTCATTCGTCATTGATCATTGATCCTTGTTCATTCTTTATCGTTCATTCTTCATTGATCATTGATCCTTGTTCATTCTTCATCGTTCATTCGTCATTGACCATTGATCCTTGTTCATTCTTCATCGTTCATTCTTCATTGATCATTGATCCTTGTTTATTCTTCATCGTTCATTCTTTATTGATCATTGATCGTTGTTCATTCTTCATCGTTCATTCTTCATTGATCATTGATCCTTGTTCATTCTTCATCGTTCATTTGTCATTGATCATTGATCCTTGTTCATTCTTCATCGTTCATTCTTCATTGATCATTGATCCTTGTTCATTCTTCATCGTTCCTTCTTCATTGATTATTGATCCTTGTTCATTCTTCATCGTTCATTCGTCATTGACCATTAACCCTTGTTCATTCTTCATCGTTCATTCTTCATTGATCATTAATCCTTGTTCATTCTTCATCATTCATTCTTTATTGATCATTGATCCTTGTTCATTCTTCATCGTTCATTCCTCATTGACTATTGATCGTTGTTCATTCTTCATCTTTCATTCTTCATTGATCATTGATCCTTGTTCATTCTTCATCGTTCATTCTTCATTGATCATTGATCCTTATTCATTCTTCATCGTTCATTCGTCATTGATCATTGATCCTTGTTCATTCTTCATCGTTCATTCTTCATTGATCATTGATCCTTGTTCATTCTTCATCGTTCCTTCTTCATTGATCATTGATCCTTGTTCCTTCTTCATCGTTCATTCTTCATTGATAATTGATCCTTGTTCATTCTTCATCGTTCATTCTTCATTGATCATTGATCCTTGTTCATTCTTCATCGTTCTTTTGTCAATGATCATTGATCCTTGTTCATTCTTCATTGATCATTGATCCTTGTTCATTCTTCATCGTTCATTCGTCATTGATCATTGATCCTTGTTCATTCTTCATCGTTCATTCTTCATTGATCATTGATCCTTGTTCATTCTTCATCGTTCATTCGTCATTGATCATTGATCCTTGTTCATTCTTCTTCGTTCATTCTTCATTGATCATTGATCCTTGTTCATTCTTCATCGTTCATTCGTCATTGATCATTGATCCTTGTTCATTCTTCATCGTTCATTCTTCATTGATCATTGATCCTTGTTCATTCTTCATCGTTCATTCGTCATTGATCATTGATCCTTGTTCATTCTTCATCGTTCATTCTTCATTGATCATTGATCCTTGTTTATTCTTCATCGTTCATTCTTTATTGATCATTGATCCTTGTTCATTCTTCATCAATCATTCGTCATTGAGCATTGATCCTTGTTCATTCTTCATAGTTCATTCTTCATTGATCATTGATCCTTGTTCATTCTTCATCGTTCATTCGTCATTGACCATTAATCCTTGTTCATTCTTCATCGTTCATTCTTCATTGATCATTGATGCTTGTTCATTCTTCATCGTTCATTCTTCATTGATCATTGATCCTTGTTCATTCTTCATCGTTCATTCGTCATTGACCATTGATCCTTGTTCATTCTTGATCGTTCATTCTTCATTGATCATTGATCCTTGTTCATTCTTCATCGTTCATTCTTCATTGATCATTGATCCTTGTTTATTCTTCATCGTTCATTCTTCATTGATCATTGATGATTGTTCATTCTTCATCGTTCATTTGTCATTGAGCATTGATCCTTGTTCATTCTTCATCGTTCATTCTTCATTGATCATTGATCCTTGTTCATTCTTCATCGTTCATTCGTCATTGACCATTAATCCTTGTTCATTCTTTATCGTTCATTCTTCATTGATCATTGATCCTTGTTCATTCTTCATCGTTCATTCTTCATTGATCATTGATCCTTGTTCATTCTTCATCGTTCATTCGTCATTGACCATTGATCCTTGTTCATTCTTCATCGTTCATTCTTCATTGATCATTGATCGTTGTTCATTCTTCATCGTTCATTCTTCATTGATCATTGATCCTTGTTCATTCTTCATCGTTCATTTGTCATTGATCATTGATCCTTGTTCATTCTTCATCGTTCATTCTTCATTGATCATTGATCCTTGTTCATTCTTCATCGTTCCTTCTTCATTGATTATTGATCCTTGTTCATTCTTCATCGTTCATTCGTCATTGACCATTAACCCTTGTTCATTCTTCATCGTTCATTCTTCATTGATCATTAATCCTTGTTCATTCTTCATCATTCATTCTTTATTGATCATTGATCCTTGTTCATTCTTCATCGTTCATTCCTCATTGACTATTGATCGTTGTTCATTCTTCATCGTTCATTCTTCATTGATCATTGATCCTTGTTCATTCTTCATCGTTCATTCTTCATTGATCATTGATCCTTATTCATTCTTCATCGTTCATTCGTCATTGATCATTGATCCTTGTTCATTCTTCATCGTTCATTCTTCATTGATCATTGATCCTTGTTCATTCTTCATCGTTCCTTCTTCATTGATCATTGATCCTTGTTCATTCTTCATCGTTCATTCGTCATTGAGCATTGATCCTTGTTCATTCTTCATAGTTCATTCTTCATTGATCATTGATCCTTGTTCATTCTTCATCGTTCATTCGTCATTGACCATTAATCCTTGTTCATTCTTCATCGTTCATTCTTCATTGATCATTGATGCTTGTTCATTCTTCATCGTTCATTCTTCATTGATCATTGATCCTTGTTCATTCTTCATCGTTCATTCGTCATTGACCATTGATCCTTGTTCATTCTTGATCGTTCATTCTTCATTGATCATTGATCCTTGTTCATTCTTCATCGTTCATTCTTCATTGATCATTGATCCTTGTTTATTCTTCATCGTTCATTCTTCATTGATCATTGATGATTGTTCATTCTTCATCGTTCATTTGTCATTGAGCATTGATCCTTGTTCATTCTTCATCGTTCATTCTTCATTGATCATTGATCCTTGTTCATTCTTCATCGTTCATTCGTCATTGACCATTAATCCTTGTTCATTCTTTATCGTTCATTCTTCATTGATCATTGATCCTTGTTCATTCTTCATCGTTCATTCTTCATTGATCATTGATCCTTGTTCATTCTTCATCGTTCATTCGTCATTGACCATTGATCCTTGTTCATTCTTCATCGTTCATTCTTCATTGATCATTGATCGTTGTTCATTCTTCATCGTTCATTCTTCATTGATCATTGATCCTTGTTCATTCTTCATCGTTCATTTGTCATTGATCATTGATCCTTGTTCATTCTTCATCGTTCATTCTTCATTGATCATTGATCCTTGTTCATTCTTCATCGTTCCTTCTTCATTGATTATTGATCCTTGTTCATTCTTCATCGTTCATTCGTCATTGACCATTAACCCTTGTTCATTCTTCATCGTTCATTCTTCATTGATCATTAATCCTTGTTCATTCTTCATCATTCATTCTTTATTGATCATTGATCCTTGTTCATTCTTCATCGTTCATTCCTCATTGACTATTGATCGTTGTTCATTCTTCATCGTTCATTCTTCATTGATCATTGATCCTTGTTCATTCTTCATCGTTCATTCTTCATTGATCATTGATCCTTATTCATTCTTCATCGTTCATTCGTCATTGATCATTGATCCTTGTTCATTCTTCATCGTTCATTCTTCATTGATCATTGATCCTTGTTCATTCTTCATCGTTCCTTCTTCATTGATCATTGATCCTTGTTCATTCTTCATCGTTCATTCGTCATTGAGCATTGATCCTTGTTCATTCTTCATAGTTCATTCTTCATTGATCATTGATCCTTGTTCATTCTTCATCGTTCATTCGTCATTGACCATTAATCCTTGTTCATTCTTCATCGTTCATTCTTCATTGATCATTGATGCTTGTTCATTCTTCATCGTTCATTCTTCATTGATCATTGATCCTTGTTCATTCTTCATCGTTCATTCGTCATTGACCATTGATCCTTGTTCATTCTTGATCGTTCATTCTTCATTGATCATTGATCCTTGTTCATTCTTCATCGTTCATTCTTCATTGATCATTGATCCTTGTTTATTCTTCATCGTTCATTCTTCATTGATCATTGATGATTGTTCATTCTTCATCGTTCATTTGTCATTGAGCATTGATCCTTGTTCATTCTTCATCGTTCATTCTTCATTGATCATTGATCCTTGTTCATTCTTCATCGTTCATTCGTCATTGACCATTAATCCTTGTTCATTCTTTATCGTTCATTCTTCATTGATCATTGATCCTTGTTCATTCTTCATCGTTCATTCTTCATTGATCATTGATCCTTGTTCATTCTTCATCGTTCATTCGTCATTGACCATTGATCCTTGTTCATTCTTCATCGTTCATTCTTCATTGATCATTGATCGTTGTTCATTCTTCATCGTTCATTCTTCATTGATCATTGATCCTTGTTCATTCTTCATCGTTCTTTTGTCAATGATCATTGATCCTTGTTCATTCTTCATTGATCATTGATCCTTGTTCATTCTTCATCGTTCATTCGTCATTGATCATTGATCCTTGTTCATTCTTCATCGTTCATTCTTCATTGATCATTGATCCTTGTTCATTCTTCATCGTTCATTCGTCATTGATCATTGATCCTTGTTCATTCTTCTTCGTTCATTCTTCATTGATCATTGATCCTTGTTCATTCTTCATCGTTCATTCGTCATTGATCATTGATCCTTGTTCATTCTTCATCGTTCATTCTTCATTGATCATTGATCCTTGTTCATTCTTCATCGTTCATTCGTCATTGATCATTGATCCTTGTTCATTCTTCATCGTTCATTCTTCATTGATCATTGATCCTTGTTTATTCTTCATCGTTCATTCTTTATTGATCATTGATCCTTGTTCATTCTTCATCGTTCATTCGTCATTGAGCATTGATCCTTGTTCATTCTTCATAGTTCATTCTTCATTGATCATTGATCCTTGTTCATTCTTCATCGTTCATTCGTCATTGACCATTAATCCTTGTTCATTCCTCATCGTTCATTCTTCATTGATCATTGATGCTTGTTCATTCTTCATCGTTCATTCTTCATTGATCATTGATCCTTGTTCATTCTTCATCGTTCATTCGTCATTGACCATTGATCCTTGTTCATTCTTGATCGTTCATTCTTCATTGATCATTGATCCTTGTTCATTCTTCATCGTTCATTCTTCATTGATCATTGATCCTTGTTTATTCTTCATCGTTCATTCTTCATTGATCATTGATGATTGTTCATTCTTCATCGTTCATTTGTCATTGAGCATTGATCCTTGTTCATTCTTCATCGTTCATTCTTCATTGATCATTGATCCTTGTTCATTCTTCATCGTTCATTCGTCATTGACCATTAATCCTTGTTCATTCTTTATCGTTCATTCTTCATTGATCATTGATCCTTGTTCATTCTTCATCGTTCATTCTTCATTGATCATTGATCCTTGTTCATTCTTCATCGTTCATTCGTCATTGATCATTGATCCTTGTTCATTCTTCATCGTTCATTCTTCATTGATCATTGATCCTTGTTCATTCTTCATCGTTCATTCTTCATTGATCATTGATCCTTGTTCATTCTTCATCGTTCTTTTGTCAATGATCATTGATCCTTGTTCATTCTTCATTGATCATTAATCCTTGTTCATTCTTCATCGTTCATTCGTCATTGATCATTGATCCTTGTTCATTCTTCATCGTTCATTCTTCATTGATCATTGATCCTTGTTCATTCTTCATTGATCATTCATCCTTGTTCATTCTTCATCGTTCATTCGTCATTGACCATTAATCCTTGTTCATTCTTCATCGTTCATTCTTCATTGATCATTGATCCTTGTTCTTTCTTCATCGTTCATTCTTTATTAATCATTGATCCTTGTTCATTCTTCATCGTTCATTCGTCATTGACTATTGTTCGTTGTTCATTCTTCATCGTACATTCTTCATTGATCATTGATCCTTGTTCATTCTTCATCGTTCATTCTTCATTGATCATTGATCCTTGTTCATTCTTCATCGTTCATTCGTCATTGATCATTGATCCTTGTTCATTCTTCATCGTTCATTCTTCATTGATCTTTGATCCTTGCTCATTCTTCCTCGTTCATTCGTCGATGATCATTGATCGTTGTTCATTCTTCATGGTTCATTGTTCATTGATCATTGATCCTTGTTCATTCTTCATCGTTCATTCGTCATTGATCATTGATCCTTTTTCTTTCTTCATCGTTCATTCGTCATTGATCATTGATCCTTGTTCATTCTTCATCGTTCATTCGTCATTGATCATTGATCCTTGTTCATTCTTCATCGTTCATTCTTCATTGAACATTGATCCTTGTTCATTCTTCATGGTTCATTCGTCATTGATCATTAATCCTTGTTCATTCTTCATCGTTCATTCTTCATTGATCATTGATCCATGTTCCTTCTTCATCGTTCATTCTTCATTGATTATTGATCGTCGTTCATTCTTCATCGTTCATTCTTCATTGATCATTGATCCTTGTTCATTCTTCATTGATCATTGATCATTGTTCATTCTTCATCGTTCATTCTTCATTGATCATTGATCCTTGTTCATTCTTCATCGTTCATTCATCATTGACCATTAATCCTAGTTCATTCTTCATGTTCATTCTTCATTGATCATTAATCCTTGTTCATTCTTCATCGTTCATTCTTTATTGATCATTGATCCTTGTTCATTCTTCATCGTTCATTCGTCATTGACTATTGATCGTTGTTCATTCTTCATCGTTCATTCTTCATTGATCATTGATCCTTGTTCATTCTTCATCGTTCATTCTTCATTGATCATTGATCCTTGTTCATTCTTCATCGTTCATTCGTCATTGATCATTGATCCTTGTTCATTCTTCATCGTTCATTCTTCATTGATCATTGATCCTTGTTTATTCTTCATCGTTCATTCTTTATTGATCATTGATCGTTGTTCATTCTTCATCGTTCATTCGTCATTGAGCATTCATCCTTGTTCATTCTTCATCGTTCATTCTTCATTGATCATTGAGCCTTGTTCATTCTACATCGTTCATTCGTCATTGACCATTAATCCTTGTTCATTCTTCATCGTTCATTCTTCATTGATCATTGATTCTTGTTCATTCTTCATCGTTCATTCTTCATTGATCATTGATCCTTGTTCATTCTTCATCGTTCATTCGTCATTGACCATTGATCCTTGTTCATTCTTCATCGTTCATTCTTCATTGATCATTGATCCCTGTTCATTCTTCATCGTTCATTCGTCATTGACCATTAATCGTTGTTCATTCTTCATCGTTCATTCTTCATTGATCATTGATCCTTATTCATTCTTCATCGTTCATTCTTCTTCGTTGATCATTGATCCTTGTTCATTCTTCGTCGTTCCTTCTTCATTGATCATTGATCCTTGTTCATTCTTCATCGTTCATTCGTCATTGACCATTAATCCTTGTTCATTCTTCATCGTTCATTCTTCATTGATCATTGATCCTTTTTCTTTCTTCATCGTTCATTCGTCATTGATCATTGATCCTTGTTCATTCTTCATCGCTCTTTCGTCATTGATCATTGATCCTTGTTCATTCTTCATCGTTCGTTCGTCATTGATCATTGATCCTTGTTCATTCTTCATCGTTCATTCGTCATTGATCATTGATCCTTGTTCATTTTTCATCGTTCATTCGTCATTGATCATTGATCATTGTTCATTCTTCATCGTTCATTCTTCATTGATCATTGATCCTTGTTCATTCTTCATCGTTCATTCGTCATTGATCATTGATCCTTGTTCATTCTTCATCGTTCATTTGTCATTGATCATTGATCCTTGTTCATTCTTCATCGTTCATTCGTCATTGATCATTGATCCTTGTTCATTCTTCATCGTTCATTCTTCATTGATCATTGATCCTTGTTTATTCTTCATCGTTCATTCTTTATTGATCATTGATCCTTGTTCATTCTTCATCGTTCATTCGTTATTGAGCATTGATCCTTGTTTATTCTTCATCGTTCATTCTTCATTGATCATTGATCCTTGTTCATTCTTCTTCGTTCATTCGTCATTGACCATTAATCCTTGTTCATTCTTCTTCGTTCATTCTTCATTGATCATTGATGCTTGTTCATTCTTCATCGTTCATTTTTCATTGATCATTGATCCTTGTTCATTCTTCATCGTTCATTCGTCATTGACCATTGATCCTTGTTCATTCTTCATCGTTCATTCTTCATTGATCATTGATCCTTGTTCATTCTTCATCGTTCATTCGTCATTGACCATTAATCCTTGTTCATTCTTTATCGTTCATTCTTCATTGATCATTGATCCTTGTTCATTCTTCATCGTTCATTCTTCATTGATCATTGATCCTTGTTCATTCTTCATCGTTCATTCGTCATTGATCATTGATCCTTGTTCATTCTTCATCGTTCATTCTTCATTGATCATTGATCCTTGTTCATTCTTCATCGTTCATTCTTCATTGATCATTGATCCTTGTTCCTTCTTCATCGTTCATTCTTCATTGAGCATTGATCCTTGTTCATTCTTCATCGTTCATTCGTCATTGATCATTGATCCTTGTTCATTCTTCATCGTTCATTCTTCATTGATCATTGATCCTTGTTTATTCTTCATCGTTCATTCTTTATTGATCATTGATCCTTGTTCATTCTTCATCGTTCATTCGTTATTGAGCATTGATCCTTGTTTATTCTTCATCGTTCATTCTTCATTGATCATTGATCCTTGTTCATTCTTCTTCGTTCATTCGTCATTGACCATTAATCCTTGTTCATTCTTCTTCGTTCATTCTTCATTGATCATTGATGCTTGTTCATTCTTCATCGTTCATTTTTCATTGATCATTGATCCTTGTTCATTCTTCATCGTTCATTCGTCATTGACCATTGATCCTTGTTCATTCTTCATCGTTCATTCTTCATTGATCATTGATCCTTGTTCATTCTTCATCGTTCATTCGTCATTGACCATTAATCCTTGTTCATTCTTTATCGTTCATTCTTCATTGATCATTGATCCTTGTTCATTCTTCATCGTTCATTCTTCATTGATCATTGATCCTTGTTCATTCTTCATCGTTCATTCGTCATTGATCATTGATCCTTGTTCATTCTTCATCGTTCATTCTTCATTGATCATTGATCCTTGTTCATTCTTCATCGTTCATTCTTCATTGATCATTGATCCTTGTTCCTTCTTCATCGTTCATTCTTCATTGAGCATTGATCCTTGTTCATTCTTCATCGTTCATTCTTCATTGATCATTGATCCTTGTTCATTCTTCATCGTTCTTTTGTCAATGATCATTGATCCTTGTTCATTCTTCATTGATCATTGATCCTTGTTCATTCTTCATCGTTCATTCGTCATTGATCATTGATCCTTGTTCATTCTTCATCGTTCATTCTTCGTTGATCATTGATCCTTGTTCATTCTTCATTGATCATTCATCCTTGTTCATTCTTCATCGTTCATTCGTCATTGACCATTAATCCTTGTTCATTCTTCATCGTTCATTCTTCATTGATCATTGATCCTTGTTCTTTCTTCATCGTTCATTCTTTATTAATCATTGATCCTTGTTCATTCTTCATCGTTCATTCGTCATTGACTATTGTTCGTTGTTCATTCTTCAAAGTTCATTCTTCATTGATCATTGATCCTTGTTCATTCTTCATCGTTCATTCTTCATTGATCATTGATCCTTGTTCATTCTTCATCGTTCATTCGTCATTGATCATTGATCCTTGTTCATTCTTCATCGTTCATTCTTCATTGATCATTGATCCTTGTTTATTCTTCATCGTTCATTCTTTATTGATTATTGATCCTTGTTCATTCTTCATCGTTCATTCGTTATTGAGCATAGATCCTTGTTTATTCTTCATCGTTCATTCTTCATTGATCATTGATCCTTGTGTATTCTTCTTCGTTTATTCGTCATTGACCATTAATCCTTGTTCATTCTTCTTCGTTCATTCTTCATTGATCATTGATGCTTGTTCATTCTTCATCGTTCATTTTTCATTGATCATTGATCCTTGTTCATTCTTCATCGTTCATTCGTCATTGACCATTGATCCTTGTTCATTCTTCATCGTTCATTCTTCATTGATCATTGATCCTTGTTCATTCTTCATCGTTCATTCGTCATTGACCATTAATCCTTGTTCATTCTTTATCGTTCATTCTTCATTGATCATTGATCCTTGTTCATTCTTCATCGTTCATTCTTCATTGATCATTGATCCTTGTTCATTCTTCATCGTTCATTCGTCATTGATCATTGATCCTTGTTCATTCTTCATCGTTCATTGTTCATTGATCATTGATCCTTGTTCATTCTTCATCGTTCATTCTTCATTGATCATTGATCCTTGTTCCTTCTTCATCGTTCATTCTTCATTGAGCATTGATCCTTGTTCATTCTTCATCGTTCATTCTTCATTGATCATTGATCCTTGTTCATTCTTCATCGTTCTTTTGTCAATGATCATTGATCCTTGTTCATTCTTCATTGATCATTGATCCTTGTTCATTCTTCATCGTTCATTCGTCATTGATCATTGATCCTTGTTCATTCTTCATCGTTCATTCTTCATTGATCATTGATCCTTGTTCATTCTTCATTGATCATTCATCCTTGTTCATTCTTCATCGTTCATTCGTCATTGACCATTAATCCTTGTTCATTCTTCATCGTTCATTCGTCATTGATCATTGATCCTTGTTCATTCTTCATCGTTCATTCTTCATTGATCATTGATCCTTGTTTATTCTTCATCGTTCATTCTTTATTGATCATTGATCGTTGTTCATTCTTCATCGTTCATTCGTCATTGAGCATTGATCCTTGTTCATTCTTCATCGTTCATTCTTCATTGATCATTGATCCTTGTTCATTCTACATCGTTCATTCGTCATTGACCATTAATCCTTGTTCATTCTTCATCGTTCATTCTTCATTGATCATTGATCCTTGTTCATTCTTCATCGTTCATTCTTCATTGATCATTGATCCTTGTTCATTCTTCATCGTTCATTCGTCATTGACCATTGATCCTTGTTCATTCTTCATCGTTCATTCTTCATTGATCATTGATCCTTGTTCATTCTTCATCGTTCATTCGTCATTGACCATTAATCCTTGTTCATTCTTTATCGTTCATTCTTCATTGATCATTGATCCTTGTTCATTCTTCATCGTTCATTCTTCATTGATCATTGATCCTTGTTCATTCTTCATCGTTCATTCGTCATTGATCATTGATCCTTGTTCATTCTTCATCGTTCATTCTTCATTGATCATTGATCCTTGTTCATTCTTCATCGTTCATTCTTCATTGATCATTGATCCTTGTTCCTTCTTCATCGTTCATTCTTCATTGAGCATTGATCCTTGTTCATTCTTCATCGTTCATTCTTCATTGATCATTGATCCTTGTTCATTCTTCATCGTTCTTTTGTCAATGATCATTGATCCTTGTTCATTCTTCATTGATCATTGATCCTTGTTCATTCTTCATCGTTCATTCGTCATTGATCATTGATCCTTGTTCATTCTTCATCGTTCATTCTTCGTTGATCATTGATCCTTGTTCATTCTTCATTGATCATTCATCCTTGTTCATTCTTCATCGTTCATTCGTCATTGACCATTAATCCTTGTTCATTCTTCATCGTTCATTCTTCATTGATCATTGATCCTTGTTCTTTCTTCATCGTTCATTCTTTATTAATCATTGATCCTTGTTCATTCTTCATCGTTCATTCGTCATTGACTATTGTTCGTTGTTCATTCTTCAAAGTTCATTCTTCATTGATCATTGATCCTTGTTCATTCTTCATCGTTCATTCTTCATTGATCATTGATCCTTGTTCATTCTTCATCGTTCATTCGTCATTGATCATTGATCCTTGTTTATTCTTCATCGTTCATTCTTCATTGATAATTGATCCTTGTTTATTCTTCATCGTTTATTCTTCATTGATCATTGATCCTTGTTCATTCTTCATCGTTCATTCGTCATTGAGCATTGATCCTTGTTCATTCTTCATCGTTCATTCTTCATTGATCATTGATCCCTTTTCATTCTTCAACGTTCATTCTTCATTGATCATTGATCCTTGTTCATTCCTAATCGTTCATTCTTCATTGATCATTGATCCTTGTTCATTCTTCATCGTTCATTCTTCATTGATCATTGATCCTTGTTCATTCTTCATCGTTCATTCTTCATTGATCTTTGATCCTTGCTCATTCTTCCTCGTTCATTCGTCGATGATCATTGATCGTTGTTCATTCTTCATGGTTCATTGTTCATTGATCATTGATCCTTGTTCATTCTTCATCGTTCATTCGTCATTGATCATTGATCCTTTTTCTTTCTTCATCGTTCATTCGTCATTGATCATTGATCCTTGTTCATTCTTCATCGTTCATTCGTCATTGATCATTGATCCTTGTTCATTCTTCATCGTTCATTCTTCATTGAACATTGATCCTTGTTCATTCTTCATGGTTCATTCGTCATTGATCATTAATCCTTGTTCATTCTTCATCGTTCATTCTTCATTGATCATTGATCCATGTTCCTTCTTCATCGTTCATTCTTCATTGATCATTGATCGTCGTTCATTCTTCATCGTTCATTCTTCATTGATCATTGATCCTTGTTCATTCTTCATTGATCATTGATCATTGTTCATTCTTCATCGTTCATTCTTCATTGATCATTGATCCTTGTTCATTCTTCATCGTTCATTCGTCATTGACCATTAATCCTTGTTCATTCTTCATCGTTCATTCTTCATTGATCATTGATCCTTGTTCTTTCTTCATCGTTCATTCTTTATTAATCATTGATCCTTGTTCATTCTTCATCGTTCATTCGTCATTGACTATTGTTCGTTGTTCATTCTTCATCGTTCATTCTTCATTGATCATTGATCCTTGTTCATTCTTCATCGTTCATTCTTCATTGATCATTGATCCTTGTTCATTCTTCATCGTTCATTCGTCATTGATCATTGATCCTTGTTTATTCTTCATCGTTCATTCTTCATTGATAATTGATCCTTGTTTATTCTTCATCGTTTATTCTTCATTGATCATTGATCCTTGTTCATTCTTCATCGTTCATTCGTCATTGAGCATTGATCCTTGTTCATTCTTCATCGTTCATTCTTCATTGATCATTGATCCCTTTTCATTCTTCAACGTTCATTCTTCATTGATCATTGATCCTTGTTCATTCCTAATCGTTCATTCTTCATTGATCATTGATCCTTGTTCATTCTTCATCGTTCATTCTTCATTGATCATTGATCCTTGTTCATTCTTCATCGTTCATTCTTCATTGATCTTTGATCCTTGCTCATTCTTCCTCGTTCATTCGTCGATGATCATTGATCGTTGTTCATTCTTCATGGTTTATTGTTCATTGATCATTGATCCTTGTTCATTCTTCATCGTTCATTCGTCATTGATCATTGATCCTTTTTCTTTCTTCATCGTTCATTCGTCATTGATCATTGATCCTTGTTCATTCTTCATCGTTCATTCGTCATTGATCATTGATCCTTGTTCATTCTTCATCGTTCATTCTTCATTGAACATTGATCCTTGTTCATTCTTCATGGTTCATTCGTCATTGATAATTAATCCTTGTTCATTCTTCATCGTTCATTCTTCATTGATCATTGATCCATGTTCCTTCTTCATCGTTCATTCTTCATTGATCATTGATCGTCGTTCATTCTTCATCGTTCATTCTTCATTGATCATTGATCCTTGTTCATTCTTCATTGATCATTGATCATTGTTCATTCTTCATCGTTCATTCTTCATTGATCATTGATCCTTGTTCATTCTTCATCGTTCATTCATCATTGACCATTAATCCTAGTTCATTCTTCATGTTCAATCTTCATTGATCATTAATCCTTGTTCATTCTTCATCGTTCATTCTTTATTGATCATTGATCCTTGTTCATTCTTCATCGTTCATTCGTCATTGACTATTGATCGTTGTTCATTCTTCATCGTTCATTCTTCATTGATCATTGATCCTTGTTCATTCTTCATCGTTCATTCTTCATTGATCATTGATCCTTGTTCATTCTTCATCGTTCATTCGTCATTGATCATTGATCCTTGTTCATTCTTCATCGTTCATTCTTCATTGATCATTGATCCTTGTTTATTCTTCATCGTTCATTCTTTATTGATCATTGATCGTTGTTCATTCTTCATCGTTCATTCGTCATTGAGCATTGATCCTTGTTCATTCTTCATCGTTCATTCTTCATTGATCATTGATCCTTGTTCATTCTACATCGTTCATTCGTCATTGACCATTAATCCTTGTTCATTCTTCATCGTTCATTCTTCATTGATCATTGATCCTTTTTCTTTCTTCATCGTTCATTCGTCATTGATCATTGATCCTTGTTCATTCTTCATCGTTCATTCGTCATTGATCATTGATCCTTGTTCATTCTTCATCGTTCATTCGTCATTGATCATTGATCCTTGTTCATTCTTCATCGTTCATTCGTCATTGATCATTGATCCTTGTTCATTTTTCATCGTTCATTCGTCATTGATCATTGATCATTGTTCATTCTTCATCGTTCATTCTTCATTGATCATTGATCCTTGTTCATTCTTCATCGTTCATTCGTCATTGATCATTGATCCTTGTTCATTCTTCATCGTTCATTCTTCATTGATCATTGATCCTTGTTCATTCTTCATCGTTCATTCGTCATTGATCATTGATCCTTGTTCATTCTTCATCGTTCATTCTTCATTGATCATTGATCCTTGTTTATTCTTCATCGTTCATTCTTTATTGATTATTGATCCTTGTTCATTCTTCATCGTTCATTCGTTATTGAGCATAGATCCTTGTTTATTCTTCATCGTTCATTCTTCATTGATCATTGATCCTTGTGTATTCTTCTTCGTTTATTCGTCATTGACCATTAATCCTTGTTCATTCTTCTTCGTTCATTCTTCATTGATCATTGATGCTTGTTCATTCTTCATCGTTCATTTTTCATTGATCATTGATCCTTGTTCATTCTTCATCGTTCATTCGTCATTGACCATTGATCCTTGTTCATTCTTCATCGTTCATTCTTCATTGATCATTGATCCTTGTTCATTCTTCATCGTTCATTCGTCATTGACCATTAATCCTTGTTCATTCTTTATCGTTCATTCTTCATTGATCATTGATCCTTGTTCATTCTTCATCGTTCATTCTTCATTGATCATTGATCCTTGTTCATTCTTCATCGTTCATTCGTCATTGATCATTGATCCTTGTTCATTCTTCATCGTTCATTGTTCATTGATCATTGATCCTTGTTCATTCTTCATCGTTCATTCTTCATTGATCATTGATCCTTGTTCCTTCTTCATCGTTCATTCTTCATTGAGCATTGATCCTTGTTCATTCTTCATCGTTCATTCTTCATTGATCATTGATCCTTGTTCATTCTTCATCGTTCTTTTGTCAATGATCATTGATCCTTGTTCATTCTTCATTGATCATTGATCCTTGTTCATTCTTCATCGTTCATTCGTCATTGATCATTCTTCATTGATCATTGATCCTTGTTCATTCTTCATTGATCATTCATCCTTGTTCATTCTTCATCGTTCATTCGTCATTGACCATTAATCCTTGTTCATTCTTCATCGTTCATTCTTCATTGATCATTGATCCTTGTTCTTTCTTCATCGTTCATTCTTTATTAATCATTGATCCTTGTTCATTCTTCATCGTTCATTCGTCATTGACTATTGTTCGTTGTTCATTCTTCATCGTTCATTCTTCATTGATCATTGATCCTTGTTCATTCTTCATCGTTCATTCTTCATTGATCATTGATCCTTGTTCATTCTTCATCGTTCATTCGTCATTGATCATTGATCCTTGTTTATTCTTCATCGTTCATTCTTCATTGATAATTGATCCTTGTTTATTCTTCATCGTTTATTCTTCATTGATCATTGATCCTTGTTCATTCTTCATCGTTCATTCGTCATTGAGCATTGATCCTTGTTCATTCTTCATCGTTCATTCTTCATTGATCATTGATCCCTTTTCATTCTTCAACGTTCATTCTTCATTGATCATTGATCCTTGTTCATTCCTAATCGTTCATTCTTCATTGATCATTGATCCTTGTTCATTCTTCATCGTTCATTCTTCATTGATCATTGATCCTTGTTCATTCTTCATCGTTCATTCTTCATTGATCTTTGATCCTTGCTCATTCTTCCTCGTTCATTCGTCGATGATCATTGATCGTTGTTCATTCTTCATGGTTCATTGTTCATTGATCATTGATCCTTGTTCATTCTTCATCGTTCATTCGTCATTGATCATTGATCCTTTTTCTTTCTTCATCGTTCATTCGTCATTGATCATTGATCCTTGTTCATTCTTCATCGTTCATTCGTCATTGATCATTGATCCTTGTTCATTCTTCATCGTTCATTCTTCATTGAACATTGATCCTTGTTCATTCTTCATGGTTCATTCGTCATTGATCATTAATCCTTGTTCATTCTTCATCGTTCATTCTTCATTGATCATTGATCCATGTTCCTTCTTCATCGTTCATTCTTCATTGATCATTGATCGTCGTTCATTCTTCATCGTTCATTCTTCATTGATCATTGATCCTTGTTCATTCTTCATTGATCATTGATCATTGTTCATTCTTCATCGTTCATTCTTCATTGATCATTGATCCTTGTTCATTCTTCATCGTTCATTCATCATTGACCATTAATCCTAGTTCATTCTTCATGTTCATTCTTCATTGATCATTAATCCTTATTCATTCTTCATCGTTCATTCTTTATTGATCATTGATCCTTGTTCATTCTTCATCGTTCATTCGTCATTGACTATTGATCGTTGTTCATTCTTCATCGTTCATTCTTCATTGATCATTGATCCTTGTTCATTCTTCATCGTTCATTCTTCATTGATCATTGATCCTTGTTCATTCTTCATCGTTCATTCGTCATTGATCATTGATCCTTGTTCATTCTTCATCGTTCATTCTTCATTGATCATTGATCCTTGTTTATTCTTCATCGTTCATTCTTTATTGATCATTGATCGTTGTTCATTCTTCATCGTTCATTCGTCATTGAGCATTGATCCTTGTTCATTCTTCATCGTTCATTCTTCATTGATCATTGATCCTTGTTCATTCTACATCGTTCATTCGTCATTGACCATTAATCCTTGTTCATTCTTCATCGTTCATTCTTCATTGATCATTGATCCTTTTTCTTTCTTCATCGTTCATTCGTCATTGATCATTGATCCTTGTTCATTCTTCATCGTTCATTCGTCATTGATCATTGATCCTTGTTCATTCTTCATCGTTCATTCGTCATTGATCATTGATCCTTGTTCATTCTTCATCGTTCATTCGTCATTGATCATTGATCCTTGTTCATTTTTCATCGTTCATTCGTCATTGATCATTGATCATTCTTCATTCTTCATCGTTCATTCTTCATTGATCATTGATCCTTGTTCATTCTTCATCGTTCATTCGTCATTGATCATTGATCCTTGTTCATTCTTCATCGTTCATTCTTCATTGATCATTGATCCTTGTTCATTCTTCATCGTTCATTCGTCATTGATCATTGATCCTTGTTCATTCTTCATCGTTCATTCTTCATTGATCATTGATCCTTGTTTATTCTTCATCGTTCATTCTTTATTGATTATTGATCCTTGTTCATTCTTCATCGTTCATTCGTTATTGAGCATAGATCCTTGTTTATTCTTCATCGTTCATTCTTCATTGATCATTGATCCTTGTTCATTCTTCTTCGTTCATTCGTCATTGACCATTAATCCTTGTTCATTCTTCTTCGTTCATTCTTCATTGATCATTGATGCTTGTTCATTCTTCATCGTTCATTTTTCATTGATCATTGATCCTTGTTCATTCTTCATCGTTCATTCGTCATTGACCATTGATCCTTGTTCATTCTTCATCGTTCTATCTTCATTGATCATTGATCCTTGTTCATTCTTCATCGTTCATTCGTCATTGACCATTAATCCTTGTTCATTCTTTATCGTTCATTCTTCATTGATCATTGATCTTTGTTCATTCTTCATCGTTCATTCTTCATTGATCATTGATCCTTGTTCATTCTTCATCGTTCATTCGTCATTGATCATTGATCCTTGTTCATTCTTCATCGTTCATTGTTCATTGATCATTGATCCTTGTTCATTCTTCATCGTTCATTCTTCATTGATCATTGATCCTTGTTCCTTCTTCATCGTTCATTCTTCATTGAGCATTGATCCTTGTTCATTCTTCATCGTTCATTCTTCATTGATCATTGATCCTTGTTCATTCTTCATCGTTCTTTTGTCAATGATCATTGATCCTTGTTCATTCTTCATTGATCATTGATCCTTGTTCATTCTTCATCGTTCATTCGTCATTGATCATTGATCCTTGTTCATTCTTCATCGTTCATTCTTCATTGATCATTGATCCTTGTTCATTCTTCATTGATCATTCATCCTTGTTCATTCTTCATCGTTCATTCGTCATTGACCATTAATCCTTGTTCATTCTTCATCGTTCATTCTTCATTGATCATTGATCCTTGTTCTTTCTTCATCGTTCATTCTTTATTAATCATTGATCCTTGTTCATTCTTCATCGTTCATTCGTCATTGACTATTGTTCGTTGTTCATTCTTCATCGTTCATTCTTCATTGATCATTGATCCTTGTTCATTCTTCATCGTTCATTCTTCATTGATCATTGATCCTTGTTCATTCTTCATCGTTCATTCGTCATTGATCATTGATCCTTGTTTATTCTTCATCGTTCATTCTTCATTGATAATTGATCCTTGTTTATTCTTCATCGTTTATTCTTCATTAATCATTGATCCTTGTTCATTCTTCATCGTTCATTCGTCATTGAGCATTGATCCTTGTTCATTCTTCATCGTTCATTCTTCATTGATCATTGATCCCTTTTCATTCTTCAACGTTCATTCTTCATTGATCATTGATCCTTGTTCATTCCTAATCGTTCATTCTTCATTGATCATTGATCCTTGTTCATTCTTCATCGTTCATTCTTCATTGATCATTGATCCTTGTTCATTCTTCATTGATCTTTGATCCTTGCTCATTCTTCCTCGTTCATTCGTCGATGATCATTGATCGTTGTTCATTCTTCATGGTTCATTGTTCATTGATCATTGATCCTTGTTCATTCTTCATCGTTCATTCGTCATTGATCATTGATCCTTTTTCTTTCTTCATCGTTCATTCGTCATTGATCATTGATCCTTGTTCATTCTTCATCGTTCATTCGTCATTGATCATTGATCCTTGTTCATTCTTCATCGTTCATTCTTCATTGAACATTGATCCTTGTTCATTCTTCATGGTTCATTCGTCATTGATCATTAATCCTTGTTCATTCTTCATCGTTCATTCTTCATTGATCATTGATCCATGTTCCTTCTTCATCGTTCATTCTTCATTGATCATTGATCGTCGTTCATTCTTCATCGTTCATTCTTCATTGATCATTGATCCTTGTTCATTCTTCATTGATCATTGATCATTGTTCATTCTTCATCGTTCATTCTTCATTGATCATTGATCCTTGTTCATTCTTCATCGTTCATTCATCATTGACCATTAATCCTAGTTCATTCTTCATGTTCATTCTTCATTGATCATTAATCCTTGTTCATTCTTCATCGTTCATTCTTTATTGATCATTGATCCTTGTTCATTCATCATCGTTCATTCGTCATTGACTATTGATCGTTGTTCATTCTTCATCGTTCATTCTTCATTGATCATTGATCCTTGTTCATTCTTCATCGTTCATTCTTCATTGATCATTGATCCTTGTTCATTCTTCATCATTCATTCGTCATTGATCATTGATCCTTGTTCATTCTTCATCGTTCATTCTTCATTGATCATTGATCCTTGTTTATTCTTCATCGTTCATTCTTTATTGATCATTGATCGTTGTTCATTCTTCATCGTTCATTCGTCATTGAGCATTGATCCTTGTTCATTCTTCATCGTTCATTCTTCATTGATCATTGATCCTTGTTCATTCTACATCGTTCATTCGTCATTGACCATTAATCCTTGTTCATTCTTCATCGTTCATTCTTCATTGATCATTGATCCTTGTTCATTCTTCATCGTTCATTCTTCATTGATCATTGATCCTTGTTCATTCTTCATCGTTCATTCGTCATTGACCATTGATCCTTGTTCATTCTTCATCGTTCATTCTTCATTGATCATTGATCCTTGTTCATTCTTCATCGTTCATTTGTCATTGACCATTAATCCTTGTTCATTCTTCATCGTTCATTCTTCATTGATCATTGATCCTTACTCATTCTTCATCGTTCATTCTTCATTGATCATTGATCCTTGTTCATTCTTCGTCGTTCCTTCTTCGTTGATCATTGATCCTTGTTCATTCTTCGTCGTTCCTTCTTCATTGATCATTGATCCTTGTTCATTTTTCATCGTTCATTCGTCATTGACCATTAATCCTTGTTCATTCTTCATCGTTCATTCTTCATTGATCATTGATCCTTGTTCATTCTTCATCGTTCATTCGTCATTGATCATTGATCCTTGTTCATTCTTCATCGTTCATTCGTCATTGATCATTGATCCTTGTTCATTTTTCATCGTTCATTCGTCATTGATCATTGATCCTTGTTCATTCTTCATCGTTCATTCTTCATTGATCATTGATCCTTGTTCATTCTTCATCGTTCATTCTTCATTGATCATTGATCCTTGTTCATTCTTCATCGTTCTTTTGTCAATGATCATTGATCCTTGTTCATTCTTCATTGATCATTGATCCTTGTTCATTCTTCATCGTTCATTCGTCATTGATCATTGATCCTTGTTCATTCTTCATCGTTCATTCTTCATTGATCATTGATCATTGATCCTTGTTCATTCTTCATCGTTCATTCTTCATTGATCATTGATCCTTGTTCCTTCTTCATCGTTCATTCTTCATTGATAATTGATCCTTGTTCATTCTTCATCGTTCATTCTTCATTGATCATTGATCATTGTTCATTCTTCATCGTTCATTCTTCATTGATCATTGATCCTTGTTCATTCTTCATCGTTCATTCATCATTGACCATTAATCCTAGTTCATTCTTCATGTTCATTCTTCATTGATCATTAATCCTTGTTCATTCTTCATCGTTCATTCTTTATTGATCATTGATCCTTGTTCATTCATCATCGTTCATTCGTCATTGACTATTGATCGTTGTTCATTCTTCATCGTTCATTCTTCATTGATCATTGATCCTTGTTCATTCTTCATCGTTCATTCTTCATTGATCATTGATCCTTGTTCATTCTTCATCGTTCATTCGTCATTGATCATTGATCCTTGTTCATTCTTCATCGTTCATTCTTCATTGATCATTGATCCTTGTTTATTCTTCATCGTTCATTCTTTATTGATCATTGATCGTTGTTCATTCTTCATCGTTCATTCGTCATTGAGCATTGATCCTTGTTCATTCTTCATCGTTCATTCTTCATTGATCATTGATCCTTGTTCATTCTACATCGCTCATTCGTCATTGACCATTAATCCTTGTTCATTCTTCATCGTTCATTCTTCATTGATCATTGATCCTTGTTCATTCTTCATCGTTCATTCTTCATTGATCATTGATCCTTGTTCATTCTTCATCGTTCATTCTTCATTGATCATTGATCCTTGTTCATTCTTCGTCGTTCATTCGTCATTGATCATTGATCCTTGTTCATTCTTCATCGTTCATTCTTCATTGATCATTGATCCTTGTTTATTCTTCATCGTTCATTCTTTATTGATCATTGATCGTTGTTCATTCTTCATCGTTCATTCGTCATTGAGCATTGATCCTTGTTCATTCTTCATCGTTCATTCTTCATTGATCATTGATCCTTGTTCATTCTACATCGTTCATTCGTCATTGACCATTAATCCTTGTTCATTCTTCATCGTTCATTCTTCATTGATCATTGATCCTTTTTCTTTCTTCATCGTTCATTCGTCATTGATCATTGATCCTTGTTCATTCTTCATCGTTCATTCGTCATTGATCATTGATCCTTGTTCATTCTTCATCGTTCATTCGTCATTGATCATTGATCCTTGTTCATTCTTCATCGTTCATTCGTCATTGATCATTGATCCTTGTTCATTTTTCATCGTTCATTCGTCATTGATCATTGATCATTGTTCATTCTTCATCGTTCATTCTTCATTGATCATTGATCCTTGTTCATTCTTCATCGTTCATTCGTCATTGATCATTGATCCTTGTTCATTCTTCATCGTTCATTCTTCATTGATCATTGATCCTTGTTCATTCTTCATCGTTCATTCGTCATTGATCATTGATCCTTGTTCATTCTTCATCGTTCATTCTTCATTGATCATTGATCCTTGTTTATTCTTCATCGTTCATTCTTTATTGATTATTGATCCTTGTTCATTCTTCATCGTTCATTCGTTATTGAGCATAGATCCTTGTTTATTCTTCATCATTCATTCTTCATTGATCATTGATCCTTGTTCATTCTTCTTCGTTCATTCGTCATTGACCATTAATCCTTGTTCATTCTTCTTCGTTCATTCTTCATTGATCATTGATGCTTGTTCATTCTTCATCGTTCATTTTTCATTGATCATTGATCCTTGTTCATTCTTCATCGTTCATTCGTCATTGACCATTGATCCTTGTTCATTCTTCATCGTTCATTCTTCATTGATCATTGATCCTTGTTCATTCTTCATCGTTCATTCGTCATTGACCATTAATCCTTGTTCATCCTTTATCGTTCATTCTTCATTGATCATTGATCCTTGTTCATTCTTCATCGTTCATTCTTCATTGATCATTGATCCTTGTTCATTCTTCATCGTTCATTCGTCATTGATCATTGATCCTTGTTCATTCTTCATCGTTCATTGTTCATTGATCATTGATCCTTGTTCATTCTTCATCGTTCATTCTTCATTGATCATTGATCCTTGTTCCTTCTTCATCGTTCATTCTTCATTGAGCATTGATCCTTGTTCATTCTTCATCGTTCATTCTTCATTGATCATTGATCCTTGTTCATTCTTCATCGTTCTTTTGTCAATGATCATTGATCCTTGTTCATTCTTCATTGATCATTGATCCTTGTTCATTCTTCATCGTTCATTCGTCATTGATCATTGATCCTTGTTCATTCTTCATCGTTCATTCTTCATTGATCATTGATCCTTGTTCATTCTTCATTGATCATTCATCCTTGTTCATTCTTCATCGTTCATTCGTCATTGACCATTAATCCTTGTTCATTCTTCATCGTTCATTCTTCATTGATCATTGATCCTTGTTCTTTCTTCATCGTTCATTCTTTATTAATCATTGATCCTTGTTCATTCTTCATCGTTCATTCGTCATTGACTATTGTTCGTTGTTCATTCTTCATCGTTCATTCTTCATTGATCATTGATCCTTGTTCATTCTTCATCGTTCATTCTTCATTGATCATTGATCCTTGTTCATTATTCATCGTTCATTCGTCATTGATCATTGATCATTGTTTATTCTTCATCGTTCATTCTTCATTGATAATTGATCCTTGTTTATTCTTCATCGTTTATTCTTCATTGATCATTGATCCTTGTTCATTCTTCATCGTTCATTCGTCATTGAGCATTGATCCTTGTTCATTCTTCATCGTTCATTCTTCATTGATCATTGATCCCTTTTCATTCTTCAACGTTCATTCTTCATTGATCATTGATCCTTGTTCATTCCTAATCGTTCATTCTTCATTGATCATTGATCCTTGTTCATTCTTCATCGTTCATTCTTCATTGATCATTGATCCTTGTTCATTCTTCATCGTTCATTCTTCATTGATCTTTGATCCTTGCTCATTCTTCCTCGTTCATTCGTCGATGATCATTGATCGTTGTTCATTCTTCATGGTTCATTGTTCATTGATCATTGATCCTTGTTCATTCTTCATCGTTCATTCGTCATTGATCATTGATCCTTTTTCTTTCTTCATCGTTCATTCGTCATTGATCATTGATCCTTGTTCATTCTTCATCGTTCATTCGTCATTGATCATTGATCCTTGTTCATTCTTCATCGTTCATTCTTCATTGAACATTGATCCTTGTTCATTCTTCATGGTTCATTCGTCATTGATCATTAATCCTTGTTCATTCTTCATCGTTCATTCTTCATTGATCATTGATCCATGTTCCTTCTTCATCGTTCATTCTTCATTGATCATTGATCGTCGTTCATTCTTCATCGTTCATTCTTCATTGATCATTGATCCTTGTTCATTCTTCATTGATCATTGATCATTGTTCATTCTTCATCGTTCATTCTTCATTGATCATTGATCCTTGTTCATTCTTCATCGTTCATTCATCATTGACCATTAATCCTAGTTCATTCTTCATGTTCATTCTTCATTGATCATTAATCCTTGTTCATTCTTCATCGTTCATTCTTTATTGATCATTGATCCTTGTTCATTCATCATCGTTCATTCGTCATTGACTATTGATCGTTGTTCATTCTTCATCGTTCATTCTTCATTGATCATTGATCCTTGTTCATTCTTCATCGTTCATTCTTCATTGATCATTGATCCTTGTTCATTCTTCATCATTCATTCGTCATTGATCATTGATCCTTGTTCATTCTTCATCGTTCATTCTTCATTGATCATTGATCCTTGTTTATTCTTCATCGTTCATTCTTTATTGATCATTGATCGTTGTTCATTCTTCATCGTTCATTCGTCATTGAGCATTGATCCTTGTTCATTCTTCATCGTTCATTCTTCATTGATCATTGATCCTTGTTCATTCTACATCGTTCATTCGTCATTGACCATTAATCCTTGTTCATTCTTCATCGTTCATTCTTCATTGATCATTGATCCTTGTTCATTCTTCATCGTTCATTCTTCATTGATCATTGATCCTTGTTCATTCTTCATCGTTCATTCGTCATTGACCATTGATCCTTGTTCATTCTTCATCGTTCATTCTTCATTGATCATTGATCCTTGTTCATTCTTCATCGTTCATTCGTCATTGACCATTAATCCTTGTTCATTCTTCATCGTTCATTCTTCATTGATCATTGATCCTTACTCATTCTTCATCGTTCATTCTTCATTGATCATTGATCCTTGTTCATTCTTCGTCGTTCCTTCTTCGTTGATCATTGATCCTTGTTCATTCTTCGTCGTTCCTTCTTCATTGATCATTGATCCTTGTTCATTTTTCATCGTTCATTCGTCATTGACCATTAATCCTTGTTCATTCTTCATCGTTCATTCTTCATTGATCATTGATCCTTGTTCATTCTTCATCGTTCATTCGTCATTGATCATTGATCCTTGTTCATTCTTCATCGTTCATTCGTCATTGATCATTGATCCTTGTTCATTTTTCATCGTTCATTCGTCATTGATCATTGATCCTTGTTCATTCTTCATCGTTCATTCTTCATTGATCATTGATCCTTGTTCATTCTTCATCGTTCATTCTTCATTGATCATTGATCCTTGTTCATTCTTCATCGTTCTTTTGTCAATGATCATTGATCCTTGTTCATTCTTCATTGATCATTGATCCTTGTTCATTCTTCATCGTTCATTCGTCATTGATCATTGATCCTTGTTCATTCTTCATCGTTCATTCTTCATTGATCATTGATCATTGATCCTTGTTCATTCTTCATCGTTCATTCTTCATTGATCATTGATCCTTGTTCCTTCTTCATCGTTCATTCTTCATTGATAATTGATCCTTGTTCATTCTTCATCGTTCATTCTTCATTGATCATTGATCATTGTTCATTCTTCATCGTTCATTCTTCATTGATCATTGATCCTTGTTCATTCTTCATCGTTCATTCATCATTGACCATTAATCCTAGTTCATTCTTCATGTTCATTCTTCATTGATCATTAATCCTTGTTCATTCTTCATCGTTCATTCTTTATTGATCATTGATCCTTGTTCATTCATCATCGTTCATTCGTCATTGACTATTGATCGTTGTTCATTCTTCATCGTTCATTCTTCATTGATCATTGATCCTTGTTCATTCTTCATCGTTCATTCTTCATTGATCATTGATCCTTGTTCATTCTTCATCGTTCATTCGTCATTGATCATTGATCCTTGTTCATTCTTCATCGTTCATTCTTCATTGATCATTGATCCTTGTTTATTCTTCATCGTTCATTCTTTATTGATCATTGATCGTTGTTCATTCTTCATCGTTCATTCGTCATTGAGCATTGATCCTTGTTCATTCTTCATCGTTCATTCTTCATTGATCATTGATCCTTACTCATTCTTCATCGTTCATTCTTCATTGATCATTGATCCTTGTTCATTCTTCGTCGTTCCTTCTTCGTTGATCATTGATCCTTGTTCATTCTTCGTCGTTCCTTCTTCATTGATCATTGATCCTTGTTCATTTTTCATCGTTCATTCGTCATTGACCATTAATCCTTGTTCATTCTTCATCGTTCATTCTTCATTGATCATTGATCCTTGTTCATTCTTCATCGTTCATTCGTCATTGATCATTGATCCTTGTTCATTCTTCATCGTTCATTCGTCATTGATCATTGATCCTTGTTCATTCTTCATCGTTCATTCGTCATTGATCATTGATCCTTGTTCATTTTTCATCGTTCATTCGTCATTGATCATTGATCCTTGTTCATTCTTCATCGTTCATTCTTCATTGATCATTGATCCTTGTTCATTCTTCATCGTTCATTCTTCATTGATCATTGATCCTTGTTCATTCTTCATCGTTCTTTTGTCAATGATCATTGATCCTTGTTCATTCTTCATTGATCATTGATCCTTGTTCATTCTTCATCGTTCATTCGTCATTGATCATTGATCCTTGTTCATTCTTCATCGTTCATTCTTCATTGATCATTGATCCTTGTTCATTCTTCATCGTTCATTCTTCATTGATCATTGATCCTTGTTCCTTCTTCATCGTTCATTCTTCATTGATAATTGATCCTTGTTCATTCTTCATCGTTCATTCTTCATTGATCATTGATCCTTGTTCATTCTTCATCGTTCTTTTGTCAATGATCATTGATCCTTGTTCATTCTTCATTGATCATTGATCCTTGTTCATTCTTCATCGTTCATTCGTCATTGATCATTGATCCTTGTTCATTCTTCATCGTTCATTCTTCATTGATCATTGATCCTTGTTCATTCTTCATTGATCATTCATCCTTGTTCATTCTTCATCGTTCATTCGTCATTGACCATTAATCCTTGTTCATTCTTCATCGTTCATTCTTCATTGATCATTGATCCTTGTTCTTTCTTCATCGTTCATTCTTTATTAATCATTGATCCTTGTTCATTCTTCATCGTTCATTCGTCATTGACTATTGTTCGTTGTTCATTCTTCATCGTTCATTCTTCATTGATCATTGATCCTTGTTCATTCTTCATCGTTCATTCTTCATTGATCATTGATCCTTGTTCATTCTTCATCGTTCATTCGTCATTGATCATTGATCCTTGTTTATTCTTCATCGTTCATTCTTCATTGATAATTGATCCTTGTTTATTCTTCATCGTTTATTCTTCATTGATCATTGATCCTTGTTCATTCTTCATCGTTCATTCGTCATTGAGCATTGATCCTTGTTCATTCTTCATCGTTCATTCTTCATTGATCATTGATCTCTTTTCATTCTTCAACGTTCATTCTTCATTGATCATTGATCCTTGTTCATTCCTAATCGTTCATTCTTCATTGATCATTGATCCTTGTTCATTCTTCATCGTTCATTCTTCATTGATCATTGATCCTTGTTCATTCTTCATCGTTCATTCTTCATTGATCTTTGATCCTTGCTCATTCTTCCTCGTTCATTCGTCGATGATCATTGATCGTTGTTCATTCTTCATGGTTCATTGTTCATTGATCATTGATCCTTGTTCATTCTTCATCGTTCATTCGTCATTGATCATTGATCCTTTTTCTTTCTTCATCGTTCATTCGTCATTGATCATTGATCCTTGTTCATTCTTCATCGTCCATTCGTCATTGATCATTGATCCTTGTTCATTCTTCATCGTTCATTCTTCATTGAACATTGATCCTTGTTCATTCTTCATGGTTCATTCGTCATTGATCATTAATCCTTGTTCATTCTTCATCGTTCATTCTTCATTGATCATTGATACATGTTCCTTCTTCATCGTTCATTCTTCATTGATCATTGATCGTCGTTCATTCTTCATCGTTCAATCTTCATTGATCATTGATCCTTGTTCATTCTTCATTGATCATTGATCATTGTTCATTCTTCATCGTTCATTCTTCATTGATCATTGATCCTTGTTCATTCTTCATCGTTCATTCATCATTGACCATTAATCCTAGTTCATTCTTCATGTTCATTCTTCATTGATCATTAATCCTTGTTCATTCTTCATCGTTCATTCTTTATTGATCATTGATCCTTGTTCATTCATCATCGTTCATTCGTCATTGACTATTGATCGTTGTTCATTCTTCATCGTTCATTCTTCATTGATCATTGATCCTTGTTCATTCTTCATCGTTCATTCTTCATTGATCATTGATCCTTGTTCATTCTTCATCGTTCATTCGTCATTGATCATTGATCCTTGTTCATTCTTCATCGTTCATTCTTCATTGATCATTGATCCTTGTTTATTCTTCATCGTTCATTCTTTATTGATCATTGATCGTTGTTCATTCTTCATCGTTCATTCGTCATTGAGCATTGATCCTTGTTCATTCTTCATCGTTCATTCTTCATTGATCATTGATCCTTGTTCATTCTACATCGTTCATTCGTCATTGACCATTAATCCTTGTTCATTCTTCATCGTTCATTCTTCATTGATCATTGATCCTTGTTCATTCTTCATCGTTCATTCTTCATTGATCATTGATCCTTGTTCATTCTTCATCGTTCATTCGTCATTGACCATTGATCCTTGTTCATTCTTCATCGTTCATTCTTCATTGATCATTGATCCTTGTTCATTCTTCATCGTTCATTCGTCATTGACCATTAATCCTTGTTCATTCTTCATCGTTCATTCTTCATTGATCATTGATCCTTACTCATTCTTCATCGTTCATTCTTCATTGATCATTGATCCTTGTTCATTCTTCGTCGTTCCTTCTTCGTTGATCATTGATCCTTGTTCATTCTTCGTCGTTCCTTCTTCATTGATCATTGATCCTTGTTCATTTTTCATCGTTCATTCGTCATTGACCATTAATCCTTGTTCATTCTTCATCGTTCATTCTTCATTGATCATTGATCCTTGTTCATTCTTCATCGTTCATTCGTCATTGATCATTGATCCTTGTTCATTCTTCATCGTTCATTCGTCATTGATCATTGATCCTTGTTCATTTTTCATCGTTCATTCGTCATTGATCATTGATCCTTGTTCATTCTTCATCGTTCATTCTTCATTGATCATTGATCCTTGTTCATTCTTCATCGTTCATTCTTCATTGATCATTGATCCTTGTTCATTCTTCATCGTTCTTTTGTCAATGATCATTGATCCTTGTTCATTCTTCATTGATCATTGATCCTTGTTCATTCTTCATCGTTCATTCGTCATTGATCATTGATCCTTGTTCATTCTTCATCGTTCATTCTTCATTGATCATTGATCATTGATCCTTGTTCATTCTTCATCGTTCATTCTTCATTGATCATTGATCCTTGTTCCTTCTTCATCGTTCATTCTTCATTGATAATTGATCCTTGTTCATTCTTCATCGTTCATTCTTCATTGATCATTGATCATTGTTCATTCTTCATCGTTCATTCTTCATTGATCATTGATCCTTGTTCATTCTTCATCGTTCATTCATCATTGACCATTAATCCTAGTTCATTCTTCATGTTCATTCTTCATTGATCATTAATCCTTGTTCATTCTTCATCGTTCATTCTTTATTGATCATTGATCCTTGTTCATTCATCATCGTTCATTCGTCATTGACTATTGATCGTTGTTCATTCTTCATCGTTCATTCTTCATTGATCATTGATCCTTGTTCATTCTTCATCGTTCATTCTTCATTGATCATTGATCCTTGTTCATTCTTCATCGTTCATTCGTCATTGATCATTGATCCTTGTTCATTCTTCATCGTTCATTCTTCATTGATCATTGATCCTTGTTTATTCTTCATCGTTCATTCTTTATTGATCATTGATCGTTGTTCATTCTTCATCGTTCATTCGTCATTGAGCATTGATCCTTGTTCATTCTTCATCGTTCATTCTTCATTGATCATTGATCCTTACTCATTCTTCATCGTTCATTCTTCATTGATCATTGATCCTTGTTCATTCTTCGTCGTTCCTTCTTCGTTGATCATTGATCCTTGTTCATTCTTCGTCGTTCCTTCTTCATTGATCATTGATCCTTGTTCATTTTTCATCGTTCATTCGTCATTGACCATTAATCCTTGTTCATTCTTCATCGTTCATTCTTCATTGATCATTGATCCTTGTTCATTCTTCATCGTTCATTCGTCATTGATCATTGATCCTTGTTCATTCTTCATCGTTCATTCGTCATTGATCATTGATCCTTGTTCATTCTTCATCGTTCATTCGTCATTGATCATTGATCCTTGTTCATTTTTCATCGTTCATTCGTCATTGATCATTGATCCTTGTTCATTCTTCATCGTTCATTCTTCATTGATCATTGATCCTTGTTCATTCTTCATCGTTCATTCTTCATTGATCATTGATCCTTGTTCATTCTTCATCGTTCTTTTGTCAATGATCATTGATCCTTGTTCATTCTTCATTGATCATTGATCCTTGTTCATTCTTCATCGTTCATTCGTCATTGATCATTGATCCTTGTTCACTCTTCATCGTTCATTCTTCATTGATCATTGATCCTTGTTCATTCTTCATCGTTCATTCTTCATTGATCATTGATCCTTGTTCCTTCTTCATCGTTCATTCTTCATTGATAATTGATCCTTGTTCATTCTTCATCGTTCATTCTTCATTGATCATTGATCCTTGTTCATTCTTCATCGTTCTTTTGTCAATGATCATTGATCCTTGTTCATTCTTCATTGATCATTGATCCTTGTTCATTCTTCATCGTTCATTCGTCATTGATCATTGATCCTTGTTCATTCTTCATCGTTCATTCTTCATTGATCATTGATCCTTGTTCATTCTTCATTGATCATTCATCCTTGTTCATTCTTCATCGTTCATTCGTCATTGACCATTAATCCTTGTTCATTCTTCATCGTTCATTCTTCATTGATCATTGATCCTTGTTCTTTCTTCATCGTTCATTCTTTATTAATCATTGATCCTTGTTCATTCTTCATCGTTCATTCGTCATTGACTATTGTTCGTTGTTCATTCTTCATCGTTCATTCTTCATTGATCATTGATCCTTGTTCATTCTTCATCGTTCATTCTTCATTGATCATTGATCCTTGTTCATTCTTCATCGTTCATTCGTCATTGATCATTGATCCTTGTTTATTCTTCATCGTTCATTCTTCATTGATAATTGATCCTTGTTTATTCTTCATCGTTTATTCTTCATTGATCATTGATCCTTGTTCATTCTTCATCGTTCATTCGTCATTGAGCATTGATCCTTGTTCATTCTTCATCGTTCATTCTTCATTGATCATTGATCTCTTTTCATTCTTCAACGTTCATTCTTCATTGATCATTGATCCTTGTTCATTCCTAATCGTTCATTCTTCATTGATCATTGATCGTTGTTCATTCTTCATCGTTCATTCTTCATTGATCATTGATCCTTGTTCATTCTTCATCGTTCATTCTTCATTGATCATTGATCCTTGTTCATTCTTCATCGTTCATTCGTCATTGATCATTGATCCTTGTTCATTCTTCATCGTTCATTCTTCATTGATCATTGATCCTTGTTTATTCTTCATCGTTCATTCTTTATTGATCATTGATCGTTGTTCATTCTTCATCGTTCATTCGTCATTGAGCATTGATCCTTGTTCATTCTTCATCGTTCATTCTTCATTGATCATTGATCCTTGTTCATTCTACATCGTTCATTCGTCATTGACCATTAATCCTTGTTCATTCTTCATCGTTCATTCTTCATTGATCATTGATCCTTGTTCATTCTTCATCGTTCATTCTTCATTGATCATTGATCCTTGTTCATTCTTCATCGTTCATTCGTCATTGACCATTGATCCTTGTTCATTCTTCATCGTTCATTCTTCATTGATCATTGATCCTTGTTCATTCTTCATCGTTCATTCGTCATTGACCATTAATCCTTGTTCATTCTTCATCGTTCATTCTTCATTGATCATTGATCCTTATTCATTCTTCATCGTTCATTCTTCATTGATCATTGATTCTTGTTCATTCTTCGTCGTTCCTTCTTCGTTGATCATTGATCCTTGTTCATTCTTCGTCGTTCCTTCTTCATTGATCATTGATCCTTGTTCATTTTTCATCGTTCATTCGTCATTGACCATTAATCCTTGTTCATTCTTCATCGTTCATTCTTCATTGATCATTGATCCTTTTTCTTTCTTCATCGTTCATTCGTCATTGATCATTGATCCTTGTTCATTCTTCATCGTTCATTCGTCATTGATCATTGATCCTTGTTCATTCTTCATCGTTCATTCGTCATTGATCATTGATCCTTGTTCATTCTTCATCGTTCATTCGTCATTGATCATTGATCCTTGTTCATTTTTCATCGTTCATTCGTCATTGATCATTGATCCTTGTTCATTCTTCATCGTTCATTCTTCATTGATCATTGATCCTTGTTCATTCTTCATCGTTCATTCGTCATTGATCATTGATCCTTGTTCATTCTTCATCGTTCATTCTTCATTGATCATTGATCCTTGTTCATTCTTCATCGTTCATTCGTCATTGATCATTGATCCTTGTTCATTCTTCATCGTTCATTCTTCATTGATCATTGATCCTTGTTTATTCTTCATCGTTCATTCTTTATTGATCATTGATCCTTGTTCATTCTTCATCGTTCATTCGTTATTGAGCATTGATCCTTGTTTATTTTTCATCGTTCATTCTTCATTGATCATTGATCCTTGTTCATTCTTCTTCGTTCATTCGTCATTGACCATTAATCCTTGTCCATTCTTCTTCGTTCATTCTTCATTGATCATTGATGCTTGTTCATTCTTCATCGTTCATTTTTCATTGATCATTGATCCTTGTTCATTCTTCATCGTTCATTCGTCATTGACCATTGATCCTTGTTCATTCTTCATCGTTCATTCTTCATTGATCATTGATCCTTGTTCATTCTTCATCGTTCATTCGTCATTGACCATTAACCCTTGTTCATTCTTCATCGTTCATTCTTCATTGATCATTAATCCTTGTTCATTCTTCATCATTCATTCTTTATTGATCATTGATCCTTGTTCATTCTTCATCGTTCATTCCTCATTGACTATTGATCGTTGTTCATTCTTCATCGTTCATTCTTCATTGATCATTGATCATTCTTCATCGTTCATTCTTCATTGATCATTGATCCTTATTCATTCTTCATCGTTCATTCGTCATTGATCATTGATCCTTGTTCATTCTTCATCGTTCATTCTTCATTGATCATTGATCCTTGTTTATTCTTCATCGTTCATTCTTCATTGATCATTGATCGTTGTTCATTCTTCATCGTTCATTCGTCATTGAGCATTGATCCTTGTTCATTCTTCATCGTTCATTCTTCATTGATCATTGATCCTTGTTCATTCTTCATCGTTCATTCGTCATTGACCATTAATCCTTGTTCATTCTTTATCGTTCATTCTTCATTGATCATTGATCCTTGTTCATTCTTCATCGTTCATTCTTCATTGATCATTGATCCTTGTTCATTCTTCATCGTTCATTCGTCATTGATCATTGATCCTTGTTCATTCTTCATCGTTCATTCTTCATTGATCATTGATCCTTGTTTATTCTTCATCGTTCCTTCTTCATTGATCATTGATCCTTGTTCCTTCTTCATCGTTCATTCTTCATTGATAATTGATCCTTGTTCATTCTTCATCGTTCATTCTTCATTGATCATTGATCCTTGTTCATTCTTCATCGTTCTTTTGTCAATGATCATTGATCCTTGTTCATTCTTCATTGATCATTGATCCTTGTTCATTCTTCATCGTTCATTCGTCATTGATCATTGATCCTTGTTCATTCTTCATCGTTCATTCTTCATTGATCATTGATCCTTGTTCATTCTTCATCGTTCATTCGTCATTGATCATTGATCCTTGTTCATTCTTCTTCGTTCATTCTTCATTGATCATTGATCCTTGTTCATTCTTCATCGTTCATTCGTCATTGATCATTGATCCTTGTTCATTCTTCATCGTTCATTCTTCATTGATCATTGATCCTTGTTCATTCTTCATCGTTCATTCGTCATTGATCATTGATCCTTGTTCATTCTTCATCGTTCATTCTTCATTGATCATTGATCCTTGTTTATTCTTCATCGTTCATTCTTTATTGATCATTGATCCTTGTTCATTCTTCATCGTTCATTCGTCATTGAGCATTGATCCTTGTTCATTCTTCATAGTTCATTCTTCATTGATCATTGATCCTTGTTCATTCTTCATTGTTCATTCGTCATTGACCATTAATCCTTGTTCATTCTTCATCGTTCATTCTTCATTGATCATTGATGCTTGTTCATTCTTCATCGTTCATTCTTCATTGATCATTGATCCTTGTTCATTCTTCATCGTTCATTCGTCATTGACCATTGATCCTTGTTCCTTCTTGATCGTTCATTCTTCATTGATCATTGATCCTTGTTCATTCTTCATCGTTCATTCGTCATTGACCATTAACCCTTGTTCATTCTTCATCGTTCATTCTTCATTGATCATTGATCCTTGTTCATTCTTCATCATTCATTCTTTATTGATCATTGATCCTTGTTCATTCTTCATCGTTCATTCCTCATTGACTATTGATCGTTGTTCATTCTTCATCGTTCATTCTTCATTGATCATTGATCCTTGTTCATTCTTCATCGTTCATTCTTCATTGATCATTGATCCTTATTCATTCTTCATCGTTCATTCGTCATTGATCATTGATCCTTGTTCATTCTTTATCGTTCATTCTTCATTGATCATTGATCCTTGTTCATTCTTCATCGTTCATTCTTCATTGATCATTGATCCTTGTTCATTCTTCATCGTTCATTCGTCATTGATCATTGATCCTTGTTCATTCTTCATCGTTCATTCTTCATTGATCATTGATCCTTGTTCATTCTTCATCGTTCATTCGTCATTGATCATTGATCCTTGTTCATTCTTCATCGTTCATTCTTCATTGATCATTGATCCTTGTTTATTCTTCATCGTTCATTCTTTATTAATCATTGATCCTTGTTCATTCTTCATCGTTCATTCGTTATTGAGCATTGATCCTTGTTTATTCTTCATCGTTCATTCTTCATTGATCATTGATCCTTGTTCATTCTTCTTCGTTCATTCGTCATTGACCATTAATCCTTGTTCATTCTTCTTCGTTCATTCTTCATTGATCATTGATGCTTGTTCATTCTTCATCGTTCATTTTTCATTGATCATTGATCCTTGTTCATTCTTCATCGTTCATTCGTCATTGACCATTGATCCTTGTTCATTCTTCATCGTTCATTCTTCATTGATCATTGATCCTTGTTCATTCTTCATCGTTCATTCGTCATTGACCATTAATCCTTGTTCATTCTTCATCGTTCATTCTTCATTGATCATTGATCCTTATTCATTCTTCATCGTTCATTCTTCATTGATCATTGATCCTTGTTCATTCTTCGTCGTTCCTTCTTCGTTGATCATTGATCCTTGTTCATTCTTCGTCGTTCCTTCTTCATTGATCATTGATCCTTGTTCATTTTTCATCGTTCATTCGTCATTGACCATTAATCCTTGTTCATTCTTCATCGTTCATTCTTCATTGATCATTGATCCTTTTTCTTTCTTCATCGTTCATTCGTCATTGATCATTGATCCTTGTTCATTCTTCATCGTTCATTCGTCATTGATCATTGATCCTTGTTCATTCTTCATCGTTCATTCGTCATTGATCATTGATCCTTGTTCATTCTTCATCGTTCATTCGTCATTGATCATTGATCCTTGTTCATTTTTCATCGTTCATTCGTCATTGATCATTGATCCTTGTTCATTCTTCATCGTTCATTCTTCATTGATCATTGATCCTTGTTCATTCTTCATCGTTCATTCGTCATTGATCATTGATCCTTGTTCATTCTTCATCGTTCATTCTTCATTGATCATTGATCCTTGTTCATTCTTCATCGTTCATTCGTCATTGATCATTGATCCTTGTTCATTCTTCATCGTTCATTCTTCATTGATCATTGATCCTTGTTTATTCTTCATCGTTCATTCTTTATTGATCATTGATCCTTGTTCATTCTTCATCGTTCATTCGTTATTGAGCATTGATCCTTGTTTATTCTTCATCGTTCATTCTTCATTGATCATTGATCCTTGTTCATTCTTCTTCGTTCATTCGTCATTGACCATTAATCCTTGTTCATTCTTCTTCGTTCATTCTTCATTGATCATTGATGCTTGTTCATTCTTCATCGTTCATTTTTCATTGATCATTGATCCTTGTTCATTCTTCATCGTTCATTCGTCATTGACCATTGATCCTTGTTCATTCTTCATCGTTCATTCTTCATTGATCATTGATCCTTGTTCATTCTTCATCGTTCATTCGTCATTGACCATTAACCCTTGTTCATTCTTCATCGTTCATTCTTCATTGATCATTAATCCTTGTTCATTCTTCATCATTCATTCTTTATTGATCATTGATCCTTGTTAATTTTTCATCGTTCATTCGTCAATGATCATTGATCGTTGTTCATTCTTCATCGTTCATTCTTCATTGATCATTGATCATTGATCATTCTTCATCGTTCATTCTTCATTGATCATTCATCCTTATTCATTCTTCATCATTCATTCGTCATTGATCATTGATCCTTGTTCATTCTTCATCGTTCATTTTTCATTGATCATTGATCCTTGTTTATTCTTCATCGTTCATTCTTCATTGATCATTGATCCTTGTTCATTCTTCATTGATCATTGATCATTGTTCATTCTTCATCGTTCATTCTTCATTGATCATTGATCCTTGTTCATTCTTCATCGTTCATTCATCATTGACCATTAATCCTAGTTCATTCTTCATGTTCATTCTTCATTGATCATTAATCCTTGTTCATTCTTCATCGTTCATTCTTTATTGATCATTGATCCTTGTTCATTCTTCATCGTTCATTCGTCATTGACTATTGATCGTTGTTCATTCTTCATCGTTCATTCTTCATTGATCATTGATCCTTTTTCATTCTTCATCGTTCATTCTTCATTGATCATTGGTCCTTGTTCATTCTTCATCGTTCATTCGTCATTGATCATTGATCCTTGTTCATTCTTCATCGTTCATTCTTCATTGATCATTGATCCTTGTTTATTCTTCATCGTTCATTCTTTATTGATCATTGATCGTTGTTCATTCTTCATCGTTCATTCGTCATTGAGCATTGATCCTTGTTCATTCTTCATCGTTCATTCTTCATTGATCATTGATCCTTGTTCATTCTACATCGTTCATTCGTCATTGACCATTAATCCTTGTTCATTCTTCATCGTTCATTCTTCATTGATCATTGATCCTTGTTCATTCTTCATCGTTCATTCTTCATTGATCATTGATCCTTGTTCATTCTTCATCGTTCATTCGTCATTGACCATTGATCCTTGTTCATTCTTCATTGTTCATTCTTCATTGATCATTGATCCTTGTTCATTCTTCATCGTTCATTCGTCATTGACCATTAATCCTTGTTCATTCTTCATCGTTCATTCTTCATTGATCATTGATCCTTATTCATTCTTCATCGTTCATTCTTCATTGATCATTGATCCTTGTTCATTCTTCGTCGTTCCTTCTTCGTTGATCATTGATCCTTGTTCATTCTTCGTCGTTCCTTCTTCATTGATCATTGATCCTTGTTCATTTTTCATCGTTCATTCGTCATTGACCATTAATCCTTGTTCATTCTTCATCGTTCATTCTTCATTGATCATTGATCCTTTTTCTTTCTTCATCGTTCATTCGTCATTGATCATTGATCCTTGTTCATTCTTCATCGTTCATTCGTCATTGATCATTGATCCTTGTTCATTCTTCATCGTTCATTCGTCATTGATCATTGATCCTTGTTCATTCTTCATCGTTCATTCGTCATTGATCATTGATCCTTGTTCATTTTTCATCGTTCATTCGTCAATGATCATTGATCCTTGTTCATTCTTCATCGTTCATTCTTCATTGATCATTGATCCTTGTTCATTCTTCATCGTTCATTCGTCATTGATCATTGATCCTTGTTCATTCTTCATCGTTCATTCTTCATTGATCATTGATCCTTGTTCATTCTTCATCGTTCATTCGTCATTGATCATTGATCCTTGTTCATTCTTCATCGTTCATTCTTCATTGATCATTGATCCTTGTTTATTCTTCATCGTTCATTCTTTATTGATCATTGATCCTTGTTCATTCTTCATCGTTCATTCGTTATTGAGCATTGATCCTTGTTTATTCTTCATCGTTCATTCTTCATTGATCATTGATCCTTGTTCATTCTTCTTCGTTCATTCGTCATTGACCATTAATCCTTGTTCATTCTTCTTCGTTCATTCTTCATTGATCATTGATGCTTGTTCATTCTTCATCGTTCATTTTTCATTGATCATTGATCCTTGTTCATTCTTCATCGTTCATTCGTCATTGACCATTGATCCTTGTTCATTCTTCATCGTTCATTCTTCATTGATCATTGATCCTTGTTCATTCTTCATCGTTCATTCGTCATTGACCATTAACCCTTGTTCATTCTTCATCGTTCATTCTTCATTGATCATTAATCCTTGTTCATTCTTCATCATTCATTCTTTATTGATCATTGATCCTTGTTCATTCTTCATCGTTCATTCCTCATTGACTATTGATCGTTGTTCATTCTTCATCGTTCATTCTTCATTGATCATTGATCATTCTTCATCGTTCATTCTTCATTGATCATTGATCCTTATTCATTCTTCATCGTTCATTCGTCATTGATCATTGATCCTTGTTCATTCTTCATCGTTCATTCTTCATTGATCATTGATCCTTGTTTATTCTTCATCGTTCATTCTTCATTGATCATTGATCGTTGTTCATTCTTCATCGTTCATTCGTCATTGAGCATTGATCCTTGTTCATTCTTCATCGTTCATTCTTGATTGATCATTGATCCTTGTTCATTCTTCATCGTTCATTCGTCATTGACCATTAATCCTTGTTCATTCTTTATCGTTCATTCTTCATTGATCATTGATCCTTGTTCATTCTTCATCGTTCATTCTTCATTGATCATTGATCCTTGTTCATTCTTCATCGTTCATTCGTCATTGATCATTGATCCTTGTTCATTCTTCATCGTTCATTCTTCATTGATCATTGATCCTTGTTTATTCTTCATCGTTCCTTCTTCATTGATCATTGATCCTTGTTCCTTCTTCATCGTTCATTCTTCATTGATAATTGATCCTTGTTCATTCTTCATCGTTCATTCTTCATTGATCATTGATCCTTGTTCATTCTTCATCGTTCATTCGTCATTGATCATTGATCCTTGTTCATTCTTCATCGTTCATTCTTCATTGATCATTGATCCTTGTTCATTCTTCATCGTTCATTCGTCATTGATCATTGATCCTTGTTCATTCTTCATCGTTCATTCTTCATTGATCATTGATCCTTGTTTATTCTTCATCGTTCATTCTTTATTGATCATTGATCCTTGTTCATTCTTCATCGTTCATTCGTCATTGAGCATTGATCCTTGTTCATTCTTCATAGTTCATTCTTCATTGATCATTGATCCTTGTTCATTCTTCATCGTTCATTCGTCATTGACCATTAATCCTTGTTCATTCTTCATCGTTCATTCTTCATTGATCATTGATGCTTGTTCATTCTTCATCGTTCATTCTTCATTGATCATTGATCCTTGTTCATTCTTCATCGTTCATTCGTCATTGACCATTGATCCTTGTTCCTTCTTGATCGTTCATTCTTCATTGATCATTGATCCTTGTTCATTCTTCATCGTTCATTCGTCATTGACCATTAACCCTTGTTCATTCTTCATCGTTCATTCTTCATTGATCATTGATCCTTGTTCATTCTTCATCATTCATTCTTTATTGATCATTGATCCTTGTTCATTCTTCATCGTTCATTCCTCATTGACTATTGATCGTTGTTCATTCTTCATCGTTCATTCTTCATTGATCATTGATCCTTGTTCATTCTTCATCGTTCATTCTTCATTGATCATTGATCCTTATTCATTCTTCATCGTTCATTCGTCATTGATCATTGATCCTTGTTCATTCTTTATCGTTCATTCTTCATTGATCATTGATCCTTGTTCATTCTTCATCGTTCATTCTTCATTGATCATTGATCCTTGTTCATTCTTCATCGTTCATTCGTCATTGATCATTGATCCTTGTTCATTCTTCATCGTTCATTCTTCATTGATCATTGATCCTTGTTCATTCTTCATCGTTCATTCGTCATTGATCATTGATCCTTGTTCATTCTTCATCGTTCATTCTTCATTGATCATTGATCCTTGTTTATTCTTCATCGTTCATTCTTTATTAATCATTGATCCTTGTTCATTCTTCATCGTTCATTCGTTATTGAGCATTGATCCTTGTTTATTCTTCATCGTTCATTCTTCATTGATCATTGATCCTTGTTCATTCTTCTTCGTTCATTCGTCATTGACCATTAATCCTTGTTCATTCTTCTTCGTTCATTCTTCATTGATCATTGATGCTTGTTCATTCTTCATCGTTCATTTTTCATTGATCATTGATCCTTGTTCATTCTTCATCGTTCATTCGTCATTGACCATTGATCCTTGTTCATTCTTCATCGTTCATTCTTCATTGATCATTGATCCTTGTTCATTCTTCATCGTTCATTCGTCATTGACCATTAATCCTTGTTCATTCTTCATCGTTCATTCTTCATTGATCATTGATCCTTATTCATTCTTCATCGTTCATTCTTCATTGATCATTGATCCTTGTTCATTCTTCGTCGTTCCTTCTTCGTTGATCATTGATCCTTGTTCATTCTTCGTCGTTCCTTCTTCATTGATCATTGATCCTTGTTCATTTTTCATCGTTCATTCGTCATTGACCATTAATCCTTGTTCATTCTTCATCGTTCATTCTTCATTGATCATTGATCCTTTTTCTTTCTTCATCGTTCATTCGTCATTGATCATTGATCCTTGTTCATTCTTCATCGTTCATTCGTCATTGATCATTGATCCTTGTTCATTCTTCATCGTTCATTCGTCATTGATCATTGATCCTTGTTCATTCTTCATCGTTCATTCGTCATTGATCATTGATCCTTGTTCATTTTTCATCGTTCATTCGTCATTGATCATTGATCCTTGTTCATTCTTCATCGTTCATTCTTCATTGATCATTGATCCTTGTTCATTCTTCATCGTTCATTCGTCATTGATCATTGATCCTTGTTCATTCTTCATCGTTCATTCTTCATTGATCATTGATCCTTGTTCATTCTTCATCGTTCATTCGTCATTGATCATTGATCCTTGTTCATTCTTCATCGTTCATTCTTCATTGATCATTGATCCTTGTTTATTCTTCATCGTTCATTCTTTATTGATCATTGATCCTTGTTCATTCTTCATCGTTCATTCGTTATTGAGCATTGATCCTTGTTTATTCTTCATCGTTCATTCTTCATTGATCATTGATCCTTGTTCATTCTTCTTCGTTCATTCGTCATTGACCATTAATCCTTGTTCATTCTTCTTCGTTCATTCTTCATTGATCATTGATGCTTGTTCATTCTTCATCGTTCATTTTTCATTGATCATTGATCCTTGTTCATTCTTCATCGTTCATTCGTCATTGACCATTGATCCTTGTTCATTCTTCATCGTTCATTCTTCATTGATCATTGATCCTTGTTCATTCTTCATCGTTCATTCGTCATTGACCATTAACCCTTGTTCATTCTTCATCGTTCATTCTTCATTGATCATTAATCCTTGTTCATTCTTCATCATTCATTCTTTATTGATCATTGATCCTTGTTAATTTTTCATCGTTCATTCGTCAATGATCATTGATCGTTGTTCATTCTTCATCGTTCATTCTTCATTGATCATTGATCATTGATCATTCTTCATCGTTCATTCTTCATTGATCATTCATCCTTATTCATTCTTCATCATTCATTCGTCATTGATCATTGATCCTTGTTCATTCTTCATCGTTCATTTTTCATTGATCATTGATCCTTGTTTATTCTTCATCGTTCATTCTTCATTGATCATTGATCCTTGTTCATTCTTCATTGATCATTGATCATTGTTCATTCTTCATCGTTCATTCTTCATTGATCATTGATCCTTGTTCATTCTTCATCGTTCATTCATCATTGACCATTAATCCTAGTTCATTCTTCATGTTCATTCTTCATTGATCATTAATCCTTGTTCATTCTTCATCGTTCATTCTTTATTGATCATTGATCCTTGTTCATTCTTCATCGTTCATTCGTCATTGACTATTGATCGTTGTTCATTCTTCATCGTTCATTCTTCATTGATCATTGATCCTTTTTCATTCTTCATCGTTCATTCTTCATTGATCATTGGTCCTTGTTCATTCTTCATCGTTCATTCGTCATTGATCATTGATCCTTGTTCATTCTTCATCGTTCATTCTTCATTGATCATTGATCCTTGTTTATTCTTCATCGTTCATTCTTTATTGATCATTGATCGTTGTTCATTCTTCATCGTTCATTCGTCATTGAGCATTGATCCTTGTTCATTCTTCATCGTTCATTCTTCATTGATCATTGATCCTTGTTCATTCTACATCGTTCATTCGTCATTGACCATTAATCCTTGTTCATTCTTCATCGTTCATTCTTCATTGATCATTGATCCTTGTTCATTCTTCATCGTTCATTCTTCATTGATCATTGATCCTTGTTCATTCTTCATCGTTCATTCGTCATTGACCATTGATCCTTGTTCATTCTTCATTGTTCATTCTTCATTGATCATTGATCCTTGTTCATTCTTCATCGTTCATTCGTCATTGACCATTAATCCTTGTTCATTCTTCATCGTTCATTCTTCATTGATCATTGATCCTTATTCATTCTTCATCGTTCATTCTTCATTGATCATTGATCCTTGTTCATTCTTCGTCGTTCCTTCTTCGTTGATCATTGATCCTTGTTCATTCTTCGTCGTTCCTTCTTCATTGATCATTGATCCTTGTTCATTTTTCATCGTTCATTCGTCATTGACCATTAATCCTTGTTCATTCTTCATCGTTCATTCTTCATTGATCATTGATCCTTTTTCTTTCTTCATCGTTCATTCGTCATTGATCATTGATCCTTGTTCATTCTTCATCGTTCATTCGTCATTGATCATTGATCCTTGTTCATTCTTCATCGTTCATTCGTCATTGATCATTGATCCTTGTTCATTCTTCATCGTTCATTCGTCATTGATCATTGATCCTTGTTCATTTTTCATCGTTCATTCGTCAATGATCATTGATCCTTGTTCATTCTTCATCGTTCATTCTTCATTGATCATTGATCCTTGTTCATTCTTCATCGTTCATTCGTCATTGATCATTGATCCTTGTTCATTCTTCATCGTTCATTCTTCATTGATCATTGATCCTTGTTCATTCTTCATCGTTCATTCGTCATTGATCATTGATCCTTGTTCATTCTTCATCGTTCATTCTTCATTGATCATTGATCCTTGTTTATTCTTCATCGTTCATTCTTTATTGATCATTGATCCTTGTTCATTCTTCATCGTTCATTCGTTATTGAGCATTGATCCTTGTTTATTCTTCATCGTTCATTCTTCATTGATCATTGATCCTTGTTCATTCTTCTTCGTTCATTCGTCATTGACCATTAATCCTTGTTCATTCTTCTTCGTTCATTCTTCATTGATCATTGATGCTTGTTCATTCTTCATCGTTCATTTTTCATTGATCATTGATCCTTGTTCATTCTTCATCGTTCATTCGTCATTGACCATTGATCCTTGTTCATTCTTCATCGTTCATTCTTCATTGATCATTGATCCTTGTTCATTCTTCATCGTTCATTCGTCATTGACCATTAACCCTTGTTCATTCTTCATCGTTCATTCTTCATTGATCATTAATCCTTGTTCATTCTTCATCATTCATTCTTTATTGATCATTGATCCTTGTTCATTCTTCATCGTTCATTCCTCATTGACTATTGATCGTTGTTCATTCTTCATCGTTCATTCTTCATTGATCATTGATCATTCTTCATCGTTCATTCTTCATTGATCATTGATCCTTATTCATTCTTCATCGTTCATTCGTCATTGATCATTGATCCTTGTTCATTCTTCATCGTTCATTCTTCATTGATCATTGATCCTTGTTTATTCTTCATCGTTCATTCTTCATTGATCATTGATCGTTGTTCATTCTTCATCGTTCATTCGTCATTGAGCATTGATCCTTGTTCATTCTTCATCGTTCATTCTTGATTGATCATTGATCCTTGTTCATTCTTCATCGTTCATTCGTCATTGACCATTAATCCTTGTTCATTCTTTATCGTTCATTCTTCATTGATCATTGATCCTTGTTCATTCTTCATCGTTCATTCTTCATTGATCATTGATCCTTGTTCATTCTTCATCGTTCATTCGTCATTGATCATTGATCCTTGTTCATTCTTCATCGTTCATTCTTCATTGATCATTGATCCTTGTTTATTCTTCATCGTTCCTTCTTCATTGATCATTGATCCTTGTTCCTTCTTCATCGTTCATTCTTCATTGATAATTGATCCTTGTTCATTCTTCATCGTTCATTCTTCATTGATCATTGATCCTTGTTCATTCTTCATCGTTCTTTTGTCAATGATCATTGATCCTTGTTCATTCTTCATTGATCATTGATCCTTGTTCATTCTTCATCGTTCATTCGTCATTGATCATTGATCCTTGTTCATTCTTCATCGTTCATTCTTCATTGATCATTGATCCTTGTTCATTCTTCATCGTTCATTCGTCATTGATCATTGATCCTTGTTCATTCTTCTTCGTTCATTCTTCATTGATCATTGATCCTTGTTCATTCTTCATCGTTCATTCGTCATTGATCATTGATCCTTGTTCATTCTTCATCGTTCATTCTTCATTGATCATTGATCCTTGTTCATTCTTCATCGTTCATTCGTCATTGATCATTGATCCTTGTTCATTCTTCATCGTTCATTCTTCATTGATCATTGATCCTTGTTTATTCTTCATCGTTCATTCTTTATTGATCATTGATCCTTGTTCATTCTTCATCGTTCATTCGTCATTGAGCATTGATCCTTGTTCATTCTTCATAGTTCATTCTTCATTGATCATTGATCCTTGTTCATTCTTCATCGTTCATTCGTCATTGACCATTAATCCTTGTTCATTCTTCATCGTTCATTCTTCATTGATCATTGATGCTTGTTCATTCTTCATCGTTCATTCTTCATTGATCATTGATCCTTGTTCATTCTTCATCGTTCATTCGTCATTGACCATTGATCCTTGTTCCTTCTTGATCGTTCATTCTTCATTGATCATTGATCCTTGTTCATTCTTCATCGTTCATTCGTCATTGACCATTAACCCTTGTTCATTCTTCATCGTTCATTCTTCATTGATCATTGATCCTTGTTCATTCTTCATCATTCATTCTTTATTGATCATTGATCCTTGTTCATTCTTCATCGTTCATTCCTCATTGACTATTGATCGTTGTTCATTCTTCATCGTTCATTCTTCATTGATCATTGATCCTTGTTCATTCTTCATCGTTCATTCTTCATTGATCATTGATCCTTATTCATTCTTCATCGTTCATTCGTCATTGATCATTGATCCTTGTTCATTCTTTATCGTTCATTCTTCATTGATCATTGATCTTTGTTCATTCTTCATCGTTCATTCTTCATTGATCATTGATCGTTGTTCATTCTTCATCGTTCATTCGTCATTGAGCATTGATCCTTGTTCATTCTTCATCGTTCATTCTTCATTGATCATTGATCCTTGTTCATTCTTCATCGTTCATTCGTCATTGACCATTAATCCTTGTTCATTCTTTATCGTTCATTCTTCATTGATCATTGATCCTTGTTCATTCAACATCGTTCATTCTTCATTGATCATTGATCCTTGTTCATTCTTCATCGTTCATTCGTCATTGATCATTGATCCTTGTTCATTCTTCATCGTTCATTCTTCATTGATCATTGATCCTTGTTTATTCTTCATCGTTCCTTCTTCATTGATCATTGATCCTTGTTCCTTCTTCATCGTTCATTCTTCATTGATAATTGATCCTTGTTCATTCTTCATCGTTCATTCTTCATTGATCATTGATCCTTGTTCATTCTTCATCGTTCTTTTGTCAATGATCATTGATCCTTGTTCATTCTTCATTGATCATTGATCCTTGTTCATTCTTCATCGTTCATTCGTCATTGATCATTGATCCTTGTTCATTCTTCATCGTTCATTCTTCATTGATCATTGATCCTTGTTCATTCTTCATCGTTCATTCGTCATTGATCATTGATCCTTGTTCATTCTTCTTCGTTCATTCTTCATTGATCATTGATCCTTGTTCATTCTTCATCGTTCATTCGTCATTGATCATTGATCCTTGTTCATTCTTCATCGTTCATTCTTCATTGATCATTGATCCTTGTTCATTCTTCATCGTTCATTCGTCATTGATCATTGATCCTTGTTCATTCTTCATCGTTCATTCTTCATTGATCATTGATCCTTGTTTATTCTTCATCGTTCATTCTTTATTGATCATTGATCCTTGTTCATTCTTCATCGTTCATTCGTCATTGAGCATTGATCCTTGTTCATTCTTCATAGTTCATTCTTCATTGATCATTGATCCTTGTTCATTCTTCATCGTTCATTCGTCATTGACCATTAATCCTTGTTCATTCTTCATCGTTCATTCTTCATTGATCATTGATGCTTGTTCATTCTTCATCGTTCATTCTTCATTGATCATTGATCCTTGTTCATTCTTCATCGTTCATTCGTCATTGACCATTGATCCTTGTTCCTTCTTGATCGTTCATTCTTCATTGATCATTGATCCTTGTTCATTCTTCATCGTTCATTCGTCATTGACCATTAACCCTTGTTCATTCTTCATCGTTCATTCTTCATTGATCATTGATCCTTGTTCATTCTTCATCATTCATTCTTTATTGATCATTGATCCTTGTTCATTCTTCATCGTTCATTCCTCATTGACTATTGATCGTTGTTCATTCTTCATCGTTCATTCTTCATTGATCATTGATCCTTGTTCATTCTTCATCGTTCATTCTTCATTGATCATTGATCCTTATTCATTCTTCATCGTTCATTCGTCATTGATCATTGATCCTTGTTCATTCTTCATCGTTCATTCGTCATTGACCATTGATCCTTGTTCATTCTTCATCGTTCATTCTTCATTGATCATTGATCCTTGTTCATTCTTCATCGTTCATTCGTCATTGACCATTAACCCTTGTTCATTCTTCATCGTTCATTCTTCATTGATCATTGATCCTTGTTCATTCTTCATCGTTCATTCTTCATTGATCATTGATCCTTGTTCCTTCTTCATCGTTCATTCTTCATTGATAATTGATCCTTGTTCATTCTTCATCGTTCATTCTTCATTGATCATTGATCCTTGTTCATTCTTCATCGTTCTTTTGTCAATGATCATTGATCCTTGTTCATTCTTCATTGATCATTGATCCTTGTTCATTCTTCATCGTTCATTCGTCATTGATCATTGATCCTTGTTCATTCTTCATCGTTCATTCTTCATTGATCATTGATCCTTGTTCATTCTTCATTGATCATTCATCCTTGCTCATTCTGCATCGTTCATTCGTCATTGACCATTAATCCTTGTTCATTCTTCATCGTTCATTCTTCATTGATCATTGATCCTTGTTCTTTCTTCATCGTTCATTCTTTATTAATCATTGATCCTTGTTCATTCTTCATCGTTCATTCGTCATTGACTATTGTTCGTTGTTCATTCTTCATCGTTCATTCTTCATTGATCATTGATCCTTGTTCATTCTTCATCGTTCATTCTTCATTGATCATTGATCCTTGTTCATTCTTCATCGTTCATTCGTCATTGATCATTGATCCTTGTTTATTCTTCATCGTTCATTCTTCATTGATAATTGATCCTTGTTTATTCTTCATCGTTTATTCTTCATTGATCATTGATCCTTGTTCATTCTTCATCGTTCATTCGTCATTGAGCATTGATCCTTGTTCATTCTTCATCGTTCATTCTTCATTGATCATTGATCCCTTTTCATTCTTCAACGTTCATTCTTCATTGATCATTGATCCTTGTTCATTCCTAATCGTTCATTCTTCATTGATCATTGATCCTTGTTTATTCTTCATCGTTCATTCTTCATTGATAATTGATCCTTGTTTATTCTTCATCGTTTATTCTTCATTGATCATTGATCCTTGTTCATTCTTCATCGTTCATTCGTCATTGAGCATTGATCCTTGTTCATTCTTCATCGTTCATTCTTCATTGATCTTTGACCCTTGCTCATTCTTCCTCGTTCATTCGTCGATGATCATTGATCGTTGTTCATTCTTCATGGTTCATTGTTCATTGATCATTGATCCTTGTTCATTCTTCATCGTTCATTCGTCATTGATCATTTATCCTTTTTCTTTCTTCATCGTTCATTCGTCATTGATCATTGATCCTTGTTCATTCTTCATCGTTCATTCGTCATTGATCATTGATCCTTGTTCATTCTTCATCGTTCATTCTTCATTGAACATTGATCCTTGTTCATTCTTCATGGTTCATTCGTCATTGATCATTAATCCTTGTTCATTCTTCATCGTTCATTCTTCATTGATCATTGATCCATGTTCCTTCTTCATCGTTCATTCTTCATTGATCATTGATCGTCGTTCATTCTTCATCGTTCATTCTTCATTGATCATTGATCCTTGTTCATTCTTCATTGATCATTGATCATTGTTCATTCTTCATCGTTCATTCTTCATTGATCATTGATCCTTGTTCATTCTTCATCGTTCATTCATCATTGACCATTAATCCTAGTTCATTCTTCATCGTTCATTCTTCATTGATCATTAATCCTTGTTCATTCTTCATCGTTCATTCTTTATTGATCATTGATCCTTGTTCATTCTTCATCGTTCATTCGTCATTGACTATTGATCGTTGTTCATTCTTCATCGTTCATTCTTCATTGATCATTGACCCTTGTTCATTCTTCATCGTTCATTCTTCATTGATCATTGATCCTTGTTCATTCTTCATCGTTCATTCGTCATTGATCATTGATCCTTGTTCATTCTTCATCGTTCGTTCTTCATTGATCATTGATCCTTGTTTATTCTTCATCGTTCATTCTTTATTGATCATTGATCGTTTTTCATTCTTCATCGTTCATTCGTCATTGAGCATTGATCCTTGTTCATTCTTCATCGTTCATTCTTCATTGATCATTGATCCTTGTTCATTCTTCATCGTTCATTCGTCATTGACCATTAATCCTTGTTCATTCTTCATCGTTCATTCTTCATTGATCATTGATCTTTGTTCATTCTTCATCGTTCATTCTTCATTGATCATTGATCCTTGTTCATTCTTCATCGTTCATTCGTCATTGACCATTGATCCTTGTTCATTCTTCATCGTTCATTCTTCATTGATCATTGATCCTTGTTCATTCTTCATCGTTCATTCGTCATTGACCATTAATCCTTGTTCATTCTTCATCGTTCATTCTTCATTGATCATTGATCCTTATTCATTCTTCATCGTTCATTCTTTATTGATCATTGATCCTTGTTCATTCTTCATCGTTCATTCGTCATTGACTATTGATCGTTGTTCATTCTTCATCGTTCATTCTTCATTGATCATTGATCCTTGTTTATTCTTCATCGTTCATTCTTCATTGATCATTGATCGTTGTTCATTCTTCATTGAGCATTGATCCTTGTTCATTCTTCATCGTTCATTCTTCATTGATCATTGATCCTTGTTCATTCTTCATCGTTCATTCGTCATTAACCATTAATCCTTGTTCATTGTTCATCGTTGATTCTTCATTGATCATTGATCCTTGTACATTCTTCATCGTTCATTCTTCATTGATCATTGATCCTTGTTGAACCATGAAGAATGAACAAGGATCAATGATCAATAAAGAATGAACGATGAATAATGAACGATGAAGAATTAACAAGGATCAATGATCAATGAAGAATGAACAAGGATCAATGGTCAATGAAGAAAGAACGATTAAGAATGAGCAAGGATCAATGATCATTGAAGAATGAACGATCAAAAATGAGCAAGGATAAATGATCAATGAAGAATGGACGATGAAGAATGAACAAGGATCAATGATCATTGAAGAATGAACGATGAAGAATGAACAAGAATCAATGATCAATAAAGAATAAACGATAAAGAATTCACGAGGATCAATGATCAATGTAGAATGAACGATGAAGAATGAACTAGGATCAATGATCATTGAAAAATGAACGATGAAGAATGAATAAGTATCAATGATCATTGAAGAATGAACGATGAAGAATGAACGATGAAGAATGAACAAGGATCAATGATCATTGAAGAATGAACGATTAAGAATGAACAAGGATCAATGATGAATGAAGAATGAACGATGAAGAATGAAGAACGAACAATGATCAATAACGAATGAACGATGAAGAATGAACAAGGATCAATGATCATTGAGGAATGAACGATGATGAATGAACAAGTGTCAATGATCCATGAAGAATGCACGATGAAGAATGAACAAGAATCAATGAGCAATGAAGAACGAACGATGAAGAATGAACAACGATCAATAATCAATGAAGAATGAACAATGAAGAATGAACAAGGATCAATGATCAATGAAGAATGCACGATGAAGAATGAATAAGGATCAATTATCAATGAACAAGGAACGATGAAGAATGAACATGGATCAATGATCATTGAAGAATGACTGATGAAGAATAAATAAGGAACAGTGATCAATGAAGAATGAACGATGAAGGTTGAAAAAGAATCAATGATCAATGAAGAATGAACTAGGATTAATGATCAATAAAGAATGAACGATGAAGAATGAACAAGGATCAATGATCATTGAAGAATGAACAAGGATCAATGGTCAATGAAGAATGAACGATGAAGAATGAACAACGATCAATGATCATTGAAGAATGCACAATGAAGAATGAACAAGGATCAATGAGCAATGAAGAACGAACGATGAAGAATGAACAACGATCAATAATCAATGAACAATGAACAATGAAGAATGAACAAGGATCAAAGATCATTGAAGAATGAACGATGAAGAATGAACAAGGATCAATGATCAATGAAGAATGAACGATGAAGGTTGAAAAAGAATCAATGATCAATGAAGAATGAACTAGGATCAATGATCAATAAAGAATGAACGATGAAGAATGAACAAGGATCAATGATCATTGAACAATCAACAAGGATCAATGGTCAATGAAGAATGAACAAGGATCAATGATTAATGAAGAATGAACAAGGATCAATGAACAATGAACAATGAAGAATGAACAACGATCAATGATCAATGAAGAATGAACGATGAAGAATGGATAATTGATCAATGAAGAATGAAAGCTGAAGAATGAACAAGGATCAATGATGATTGAACAATGATCAAGGATCAATGTTCAATGAAGAATCAACGATGAAAAATTAACATGGACTAATGATCAATGAAAAATGAATGATGAAGAACGAACAAGAACCAATGATCATTGAAAAATGCACGATGAACAAATGAACAAGGTACAACGATCATTAATGAATGAAAGATGAAGAATGAACAAGGATCAATGATCAATGAAGAATGAACGATGAAGATTAAGCAAGGATCTATGATCAATGAAGAATGAACAATGAAGAATGAACAAGTATCAATGATCAATGAAGAATGAACGATGAAGAATGAATAAGCATCAATGATCAATGAAAAATAAACGATGAACAACGAACAAGGATTAATGATCAATGAAGAATGAACGATGAAGAATGAACAAGGATCAATGATTATTGAAGAATGAACAAGGATCAATGATCATTGAAGAATGAACAAGGATCAACGATCAATGAAGAATGAACGATGAAGAATGAACAAGGATCAATGATCATTGAACAATGAACGATGAAGAATTGATGCAAAACCAGGGCTGGTTAAGGCCTTGATTATGCAAGGGTGAATGTTTAGCGGAAGCCTTGATTGATTACACACACACAATCAACAAACGATGATGAACAAGACACTTAACACACAGAAACAAAGCCAAGAAATCCTTTTTTGGTTTTCTGATGATGATGCCCAGCGTCTGAATCAACGTTCTTATACCTATGATAGATGTACAATGCCATCCAGGAATTGGACTTACGGTTTCCTTGCATTGCCAATGATTGCTCCACAATCGTTGAACCCACAAAGATCAAAGGATACTCCGTATACCTTTGATGAAGTCACCGTCAACTTCGAAAAAGAAAACAGAAACAACTTTCTGAAATTCCTCTATGTATTGAATCAAATGAAACTGAATGCTTGAACGTTTATTACAAGGGGTGAGGCTCTCCTTATATAGAGCACTCAACTACCTTAACGGCTATATCTAACTACACGCCTAATTAAAGAACACGTGCTAAATATACAAGGCGCTTTAAAAACAGAAACAGAAGACAAAATACTTAAGTACATTCTGATCTGGAGAATCTGTCAGACAGCCCTCCTTTCACTCAGCCTCTAGGATGCCACGTGGTCTATTAGTGAGATCCTGGGACCTAGATGGTTTGGCCCATGTTCAAAGGTGACATCCCAACCTTGATCCGGGTCTGGGTGATACGGGTCTGCGCTCAGGGGACTCAGCAAGGTCTGCTGGTCGACAGAAAATGCTTTGGTCTGGGATCTGTTGTCTGTTCCCATTTCCAAGTGTATGCTGTTGTTACTTGTTGTAGTCTTGGCTTCCTTGTTCCCAACATAGTATCTTGAGGTCATGCTTAGTCCTTGGCAAGCATCCTTGATCCAGTTCTGCTCTTCATGCACCATTGGTGTAGGTGACAAGTTAGGAACACTGTCTTGTACTTGCGAGCTATTTGCAAAGTCCTGGTCCCTTGATGCATTTGCATCAAGAATGAACAAGGATCAATGATCATTGAAGAATGACTGATAAAGAATAAACAAGGAAAAATGATCAATAATGAATGAACGATGAAGAATGAACAAGGATCAATGATCAAGGAAGAATAAACGATGAAGAATGAACAAGGGTCAATGATCATTGAAGAATGAATGATGAAGAATGAACAACGATCAATGATCAATGCAGAACGAACGTTGAAGAATGAATAAGGATCAATGATCGATAAACGATCAACAATGAACAAGGGTTAATGATCAATGAAGAATGAACGATGAAGAATGAACAAGGATCAATAATAAATAAAGAATAAACAAGGATCAATGATCATTGAAGAATGAACGATGAAGAGTGAACAAGGATCAATGATCATTGAAGAATGAACGATGAAGAATGAACAAGGATCAACGATCAATGAAGAATGAACGATGAAGAATGAACAAGGATCAATGATCATTGAAGGATAAACGATAAAGAATGAACAAGGATTAATCATAAAAGAAGAATGAACAAGGATCAATAGTCAATGAAGAATGAACAATGAAGAATGAACAAGAATCAATGATCAATAAAGAATGAACGATAAAGAATGAACAAGGATCAATGATCATTGAAGAATGAAAGATGAACAATGAAAAAGGATCAATGATCAATGAAGAATGAACGATGAAAAATGAACAAGGATCAAAGATCATTGAAGAATAAACAAAGATCAATGGTCAATAAAGAATGAACGTTGAAGATTGAACAAGGATCAATGATCAATGAAGAATGAACGATGAAGAATGAACAATGATCAACGATCAATGAAGAATGAACGATGAAGAATGAATAAAGATCAATGATCAATGAAGAACAAACGATAAAGAATGAACAAGGATCAATGATCAATGAAGAATGAATGATGAAGAATGAACAAGGATCAATGATCAATGAATAATGAACGATGAAGAATGAATAAGGATCAATGATCAATGAACAATAAACGATGAAGAATGAACAAGAATTAATGATCAATGAAGAATGAACGATGAAGAATGAACAAGGATCAATGATCATTGAAGAATGAATGATGAAGAAGGAACAAGGATCAATGATCAATGAAGAATGAACAAGGATCAATGATCATTGAAGAATGAACAAGGATCAATGGTCAATGAAGAATGAACGATGAAGAATGAACAAGGATCCATGATCAATGAAGAATGAACAAGGATCAATGATCATTGAAGAATGAACGATGAAGAATGAACAACGATCAACGATCAATGAAGAATGAACAAGGATCAATGATCATTAAAGAATGAACAAGGATTAATGGTCATGAATGATGAAGATTGAATAACGATCAATGATCAATGAAGAATGAACAAGGATCAATGATCATTGATGAATGAACGATGAAGAATGAACAAGGATCAACGATCAATGAAGAATGAGCGATGAAGAATGAACAAGGATCAATGATCATTGAAGAATAAACGATGAAAATGAACAAGGATCAATGATAAATGAAGAATGAACGATGAAGAATGAATAAGGATCAATGATCAATGAAGAATGAACGATGAAGAATGAACGAGGATTAATGATCAATGAAGAATAAACGATGAATGATGAACAAGGATCAATGATCATTGAAGAATGAACAAGGATGAGTGATCAATGAAGAATGAACGATGAAGAATGAACAAGAATAAATGATCAATAAAGAATGAACGATGAAGAATGAACAAGGATCAATGATCATTGAAGAATGAACGATGAAGAATGAACAAGGATCAACGATCAATGAAGAATGAACGATGAAGAATGAACAAGGATCAATGACCATTGAAGAATAAACAAGGATCTATGGTCAATAAAGAATGAAAGATGTTAGTGGAAAAAAGCTCATTTGCTACGGTTTTGGCCCCAATCAATAGTGATAGCAACAAATGGCCTACTTTAAATGCTGCGGTTTAAAACCGCAGTAAAAAAAGGCATTATTTGCTGCGGTCAGCCCCCAACACCGCAGCAAATAATGCCACTTATTTGCTGCAATTTTGGGGGCTGACCGCAGCAAATAGTTGTTAATTTTTTTTGTCTTTTTTCGTTTTATAGTAGTAATAATCCAGTAATAATGTACAATGTAATAATAATGATAAATCCAATAATAATCTAATGATAATCACAAATAATCACCAATTATCTCTTTGTAATAAAAAACTCTCGATAGTATATATAATATAATATTATGTACGTACATTATATATATGTAATAATATACATTAAAGTCCTAAAAAATCTATACTAATTACAATTTATCACGGACAAAAATTAGCAAGATACACGGTAATCTTGTCTTTTATTTCGCGCATCTCTTCACTTCTCAGAGGGCGTGTTTCCCTCGGAATGTCGTATAAAACCTATAATATAATATAAAATTAAAAGATTAATAAATATTAGATTTTTACCAATAATAATAAATTTAAGAACGTAACAAATACTTACGGCATCTATGTTTTCGACTCCAACCTCCTTTACGAATTTTAAGATATCGTCCATGTATTTGAGAGTGTAGTAGCCGCAATCAACGGAATTAGAAGGTTGTCAAAAGCACTAAGAGAAAATAGATGTTAGTGCCAAAGAAGCATAAAAACGCATAAAATCGCAACTTAATACGTAATTTCTAGCATACGACTATGATTTTCAATTCTAACCACTTCAACACAGTAATATAAACCAAATAGTGTTGTGTGCCAAGTTTCGTGCAAAACAAACTAAGTTTGAGCTACTTTATGCGCAAAGGTGCCAAAGAAGCATAAAAACGCATAAAATCGCAACTTAACACGTAATTTCTAGCATATGACTAGAGCTGTTCAAAACAAACCCGACCCGAAAATCCGACCCGGAATCGAAAATTATTCTACCCAAAAAAATGTTAATTTTTTAGGTTTACCGAACCGGAATTATCCGAACCGATACTGCACTCAAACCGTTTGATAACCGAAAGGGTAAAATCGAACTCGGACTGCAACCGAATTTTATAACCGACATATAAACGTTAACCGATGTTACCCGAACTCAACAGTGATCGACCCGAGTCAAATCCGACCCGAATTATGCACGTAACCGAATGCAACCTGACTAAAACCGATTAAGATCGAACTGTTTTTAACCCGAATCGATTATTAATCGAACTGTTTTTAATCCGAACTGATACAAACCCGAACCGATTGTTCATCGAACTGTTATAAATCCGAATTAATTTTTCACCTAATTTCAGCAAATTAGGTCCAATTTCAATTTTCTAATTATAATTTTTTGAATATTTGAAAACTAATTTCTAATATTGAAACATTGTAAACAAGATTATATATAAACAAATAAGATTCCCCATGATATTGAAATCAATTATAAACCAATAAGCACATTACAAAAACCTTAGAAACATACTGAAGTGGAATAATACAAAAATTTAGATGTTTCTTCAACACTTCAATCTAGACTTATCTTGCTTTCTATTGCTAATTAATAATTACATATTTCATGTTAGTAATCCACCAATTCTTCAAGCTTTAAGCCCCAAAAATTTACATTCATCACTTATACATCCACCAAATTCAAATATACAAACATTAAGTTTTTAATCCCAAAAATTTACATACATCCACCTAATGTAAATATACAAATATCAAGTTTTTAACCATTAAGAATGAGATTGAACAAATTCAAAACCTATCTTCAAATTTCAAAAGAAGTATTGAACATTGTTTGAACAACCTCAAAAGACAAACTATATTAAAGATTACTAATACAAACTATCTTATACTTCTCCAAATAATAAGCTATTAAAAATGAGTGACAATGAAAAAATTCAGTCAACAATATTCAAAATCAATTTACATAAAGAACGAACAAAAAATTACATGACAAAATTACATGAAAAAAAAAATTACAAAAAATCAATTTCCAACATAACCAAATATGCTTAGTTCAGATTTGAATGAATATGCTTGAGATCAATCCTGTGTTGAGCAACGAAATATGATCACAATGTGTGCATTGGTGCATTCTGAAGTCACCGAGCATCAATCCAGATTGGTTATTCAATTTGATTGTTCAATTCATCAGCATAGTCAAGTACATACAGATTAGAAGTTGCAGCTATAAACTAGTATCAGTAAATGTGGGCTGAATGAGCAACCTCGAAAGAGCAAGAGTCAGCAGCAGCTCAGCAGGTCTGTGCAGCAACAACAATGTTTGTTCATTACAGTATTGTAGGACTCAACTTACTACACAGAATAGGTATGTGACCAAAATATTTCAACCAAGCTATAATAATACGGAAAAAGTAAGTTCATGTACATGGAAGAAACTTGCAATGTTATTCATAACTAGCAACACAATGAATATAAATTTCATACAGAAATTGAACTAAATCTTCATACAGAAGAGAATTGAACTAGCAACACAATGAATATAACTAGCAACACAATTTATACAGAAGAGAATTGAACTAAATCTTCATAAATACAGACTTCAAGCATGCCAAGAAAGTAAAAATTGACCCCAATGAATATAACTTTCAAAGACAACAGCATCAGCCCTTACCTTCCTTCACCAAATTTAATCAAGTTCACAGCCCCCTCATCAATGCCTGTGTATAGACTCCCTTTCACAAGCATACATGGAAGATCAATCTTATCCGAAAGTACCTGGTACAAATTTTATGAAAAGGCTATCGTCAAAACTCAGAGCAATTTACTCAAAGCAAAAATCAAAATTCAAAGCAATTTACTCAAAGCAAAACTCAAAATTCAAAGCAATTTACTCAAAGCAAAACTCATCATTCCTCTCAATCACAGCCCTAAAAAATCTATGATAAAATAAAATTCAGCCTATTACAAAATTAGAACTCAAATGCAAATCAAAGTTAGATCAAAAGGAAGAAGGATTTTTACAGTAGAACTTGGTGCATAATTCCAATTACCAGCTCATTTTGAAAGATAAAGAATGCCAAATTTCTACTAACAGATACAATTGCTACGGTACAGAGAAAAAGAAAAAAACAAGAACTTCATACGTACGGTACTACAGGCTGCCGGAGATGAACGTGTTCTACCGGCCGGATTGGAGGAGAACAGATGGGATTGTAAGAGGGCCGCCGGTTTCAATGAGAGGATGAAGAAGAGAGAGTTGGGTTAGGGTTTATTAGAGCGGGATTTGGGAAGTAGCCGAAGTACCCTATTTCGCTGTTACAGGATGAAGAAAAGAACCAAAATCTTTTTTTATCAAATGACGGTGACGTGACAAGTTCTTGACCGCTGATCTGATATTAGTATTATAAACCCAACGGCTAAAACACCTTATCCGTGTGCTATCTTAATAACCAATAACATTTTGTGCAAGTACAACTCATAGATTGCTAAGATGGTAAGATCTCACACGTCTATATACAAAGATCAACGACTTAGAATAAGTAATGTATCAATTGAGTAATATATTCATCAAATTGGACAATTAGTTATCTAAAATAATTTATTTGAGTAATATAAATATTTTCTATCAAATATTAAATATTTTTATTATTGAATTTGGTCAAATTGCATTTTTAGGCTATTTAATTCAAAGTAACAAAAAAGGTGGAGTACTAGTTTCATTTACTATAATAGATCGAATTACGATAAGTGAACTTTGAATTACGATCGATTATTAATAGCCTATAAATTACTTTAGAGTATTCATGATCAGTAATAACTAATAAGTAATAACATTGAGTTAACTGTCAATGATAGTCTGTAACTATAACTCTATAAGATAGTTTGTATTAGTTTCATTCATTCCAATAGGTCTAGTTCCGAACATTATTAAGCTTTAAATTAAATACGATCAATTATTAGTGTAATAGATTTATTATTTTAAAGTATTCAAGGTCACTAATAAGTATAAATACATAATATCATATAAAATGGTTATGATTACTTGATTAATCAAATTCACTTTATTATATATAATAAGTTTCAATTATCAAACTTAGAAATACAATCGATTATTAGTGTTAATAGCTTATACTCCCTCTAAAAAAAAACAAATGTCTCATTTGGAATTTGCATAAATTCTCCCTCTAGTAATATATTCTAAAAAGAAATCGAGATAATTACTCTGAATTGGAGAGACTATTAGTTTAGACTTTAGAGTACTCAATAAAGCTAATAAACCTAAGCACGTAACTAATAGCCTATGAGATAGTTTAGATTATTCTTATTCATTCAAACAAATCGAGTTTCGATTATCGAGTTTTAATATTCAATCAATTATCAAAAGTAGCAACATGATATATTATTAAATAATAGTCTCATATATACATATATATATATATATATATATATATATATATATATATATATATATATATATATATATATATATGTATATATATATATATATGTATATATATATATATATATATATATATATATATATGTATATATATATATATATGTATATATATATATATATATATATATATATATATATATATATATATATATATATATATATATATATATATATATATATATATGTATATGTGTATATATATATATATATATATATGTGTATATATATATATATATATATATATATATATATATATAAACTAGTTGAAATAAATTGATCTGCCATAAAATAAGCATACATAAATTAAAAACCCAACTATTAACTTATTTCGATATTGACCCGATGATGAGAATTCAGTCCAAAAAGTCCAAGATCATTAAGTTACGGTTCCTACAACACAAGCTACGGTCCATGCTTTACTTAGCCACGCAAATGTCAAGCAAATGGTTGTTAATTTCGTGGGATTCTCTTCAAAGCAATCCTTTATTACTTGCCTTAAATGGAAAGTTGAATACAAGCAGCAACTTGAATTCTAGCTTTAATGCTTAAATGGGAGTTTTTTTTTTAGGAGAAATGCAAGAGTTTTTTTTAGGAGAATATGGACGGTTCAAAGTAGCTTAATTAGCCTTAATTTGCTGTTTAAATAGCTATTAATAAGGAGTCATTATTAGCCTTAAATGTTTAACATTAAAAAGGCTTAATTCTAGCTTTTGTTTAATGTTTTGTTTTCTGATTTTTGTAAGGGGGAAAGTTAAAAGGTTCCTTGAAGGGAAAGTTAAAAGGTTCCTTGAGGGAAGTTAAAAGGTTCCTTGAAGGCATGTAACACTTGCATTATTTTTAGTATAAAAGGAACTCATTGCCATGCATTTTAGGCAAGTGAGATTGAAAACAAAATTCTGATTTTCTTTGTGCTTACTTTGTGTTGCACGCCCCTTTTATTCTTATTACTTAGTGTTTGAGAGTAAAAGCTTTGAGAGTTTAAAATACTTAGTGAATTTTTGCTGCTCAAAGAAACCATCCAATCTAGAATAAGTTTCTAAGTTGCGTGGGTGTTCTCTTGTTTCGTTCCTTGTTAAGTTTGTTCTTAAGCTAATTCATACACTCTAAAACGGTCCCATTACACTTCCACATCAGTTGGTATCAGAGCCAAATCGTGTTGAACGAGATTACACTCGTTAAAACGCAGCATGGGTGATAATCAGTCCAATGCCGAAATGTTAAAAGTAATCGTGGATCAACTTCATGTAATGCATGATGGAATGAAGAGGCATGAAACAAGAATGGGTGGCATTGGAGAGACGTTGCTTAGAGTGGGTAGAAGGGTAGAGGAATTAGAGAATTCTACTCCCACCCATGGCGAGTCCCATTTTCGTAACAGTCAAGAAGATAGAAGTTTCAAACTAGACCTTCCTAAATTTGATGGTTCTAGTGATCCGGAGGTTTTTTATGATTGGGTACGAAGATTAGAGAATATTTTTGAGTATAAAAAGTATGATGATGATAAGAGTTGTAAAATGGCGACTCTTAAATTGACAAAACTTGCTGGGCTTTGGTATGATAACCTCAAAGCCAAGAGAAGGAGAGAAGGGAAAGAAAAGATTGCATCTTGGGAAAAACTCAAGAAGAAAATGGAGCAACGTTGGGTCCCACGTGAATATGTGCAGGATCAATATGTCAAATTAACTCGCCTAAATCAAGGTGAGCGTAATATTGATGAATATGTGCATGAGTTTGAGAAGCTTAGCTTGGTGTGTGACATACAAGAGAAGGAACCACTCAAAATTGCGTGTTTCACAAAGGGGCTTTCTAAACCAATCTCTAATAAGGTGGATCTTCTACCTTATTCCACTTATGATGAGGTTGTGAAGGCTGCTAGGAAGGTTGAGGCACAAAACAAAGAGGAGAAACTAAAGAATGCTCCAAGACCCCCTTTTAGAGCGTTCTCTTCCGCGGGAAAAGTTGATTCTTTTCCTAGCCCATCTAAATCAACTATTCCTACTAACCCTTCGAAAACTTATGGAGGAAAACCAGATTTCAAGCAAGATGCATCCAAAAGAACTTGTTACAAGTGTCATGAAAGAGGACATATTGCTAGTGAATGTCCAAAACGGAATACACTTACTATTCAAGAAGGAGAGTGGGGTTCCGAAGAAGAGGAAGAGAAGGAGGAATATGAGGAATATGGTGCTGAAGAAAATGATGCTCCATTATGTGGTGTTGTAAGAAGACTTCTACATTCTAAACCTCTCAAAGATATGCAACAACGAGAGAACCTTTTTCATACTAGATGCAAGGTTCAAGACAAGGTTTTTGATGTGATTGTTGATGGAGGATCATGCACGAATATGGCCTCAACTGAACTTGTAAGTAAGCTTAATTTACCTACACGAAATCATGCTAAACCTTACAAGTTAAATTGGCTGGATAATGACACCGGTTTAAAGGTTAAGAAACAAGCACTAGTTTCATTCACTATAGGAAATTTTTATGATGAACGTTGGTGTGATGTTTTACCTATGAGTGCATGTCATATTTTGCTTGGTAGACCATGGAAATTTGATAGAAAAGCTATTCATGATGGTGTTTCTAATGTCTATACGGTCACTACCAAATTAGGAAAGAAGATTAGGTTGTTACCTTTGCCCCCTAAGGTTGAACCTATGGTGGAAAAGAAACCAAACTTCCTTATGTCTAGGAAGGAGTTTGAGGAAGAATGCGTGATAGAGGGAGGAGGGTTTCTGCTTATTGTAAAGCCCATTGTTGATGATGTTTCTCATGTGACTAACTCTATTCCGTTGAGAAACTTGCTTAAAGAATTTGCAGATGTGTTTCCCGATGATTTGCCTAAAGGGTTGCCTCCATTTCGTGGTATTGAACATGCAATTGATTTGGTACCGGGAGCCTTATTACCAAACAAGGCAGCCTATAGATGCAATCCCGAGCAAGCTAAGGAGTTGCAAAGACAAGTTGAAGAACTCATGGAAAAGGGCTATGTGCGTGAAAGCCTTTGTCCATGTGCGGTGCCTGCCCTTTTGGTGCCAAAGAAAGAAGGAACTTAGAGGATGTGTATTGATAGTCGTGCCATCAACAACATAACTATCAAATACAGATTTCCCATGCCAAGGCTACAAGACATGCTTGATGAATTAAGTGGAGCCATAGTTTTTAGCAAAATTGACTTGCGAAGTGGTTATCATCAAATGAGAATTCGTGAAGGAGATGAATGGAAGACTGCTTTCAAGATAAAGCAAGTTCTATATGAATGGCTTGTAATGCCATTTGGACTTTGCAATGCTCCTAGTTCGTTCATGAGACTCATGAATGAGGTATTACGTCCCTTTCTAAATAAATTCATTGTTGTATATTTAGATGATATTCTAGTATATAGTAAAATTGAAAATGAGCATTTGATACATTTGAGAGTTTTACTTGAGGCATTGAGAGAGCATAAATTGTATCGAAAAATGGAAAAATGTACTTTCATGTGTAGTAGTATTTCTTTCCTAGGCTACATTGTTTATAGTGGAGTACAAGTTGATCCCGAGAAGGTGAAAGCTATCTCAACATGGAAGGTACCCAAAGATGTTCATGAGGTTAGAAGTTTTCATGGACTAGCTTCATTTTACCGAGTCTTCATCAAGAACTTTTCCACTCTTATGGCGCCTTTAACGGAGCTGTTGAAGAAAGGTGCAACTTTCAATGTGGGTGATTTGTCTCCATACCTTGAAGATGAGAGTTTGAGGGCAAACTTCTTTGAAGAGGGGGAGAATGATGAGAATTCAGTCCAAAAAGTCCAAGATCATCAAGTTACGGTTCCTACAACACAAGCTACGGTCCATGCTTTACTTAGCCACGCACATGTCAAGCAAATGGCTGTTAATTTCGTGGGATTCTCTTCAAAGCAATCCTTTATTACTTGCCTTGAATGGAAAGTTGAATACAAGCAGCAACTTGAATTCTAGCTTTAATGCTTAAATGGGAGTTTTTTTTTTAGGAGAAATGCAAGAGTTTTTTTTAGGAGAATATGGACGGTTCAAAGTAGCTTAATTAGCCTTAATTTGCTGTTTAAATAGCTATTAATAAGGGGTCATTATTAGCCTTAAATGCTTAACATTAAAAAGGCTTAATTCTAGCTTTTGTTTAATGCTTTGTTTTCTGATTTTTGTAAGGGGGAAAGTTAAAAGGTTCCTTGAAGGGAAAGTTAAAAGGTTCCTTGAGGGAAGTTAAAAGGTTCCTTGAAGGCATGTAACACTTGCATTATTTTTAGTATAAAAGGAACTCATTGCCATGCATTTTAGGCAAGTGAGATTGAAAACAAAATTATGATTTTCTTTGTGAATTTCTTTGTGCTTACTTTGTGTTGCACGCCCCTTTTATTCTTATTACTTAGTGTTTGAGAGTAAAAGCTTTGAGAGTTTAAAATACTTAGTGAATTTTTTCTGCTCAAAGAAACCATCCAATCTAGAATAAGTTTCTAAGTTACGTGGGTGTTCTCTTGTTTCGTTCCTTGTTAAGCTTGTTCTTTAGCTAATTCATACACTCTGAAACGGTCCCATTATACTTCCACATCACCCGATCAATAGTTGTCCGTAACCGATAACTACTCGAAAAATAAAGCTCAAACTCGATTTGTGCCCGAAAAAACCGAACTAATGTAAGACCGATGACAATCCGAGTTCGATTGACACGCGACTCGAATTTCAACCGATAACAAACCGGTTTGAACCCGATAATGCGAACAACCGTTGTTAAACCGACCCGTAACTAACCGATCTAACCCGAGTATGACCCGTTGTTGTATACAACCGAAAATTTACCGATTCGAAAACCGACCGAGCCGAATTACACCCGTCCAAAACCGACCCGATGACCCGAATGAACACCTCTACATATGACTATGATTTTCAATTTTAACCACTTCAACACAATAATATATACCAAATAGTGTTGTGTGCCAAGTTTCGTGCAAAACAAACCAAGTTTGAGCTACTTTATGCGCAAAAGTGCCAAAAACACTTAAAAACCCTTAAAATCGCAACTTAATACGTAATTTCTAGCATACAACAATGATTTTCAAATCTAACCACTTCAACACAATAATATATACCAAATAATGTTGTGTGCCAATTTTCGTGCAAATCTGATACAAATGTGGTTGTATCAAATGAAGATACCATAGGAGCCCACACAAGGCTGCATAGGCTGCATACAGACCTCACAGAATAGGTCATGGCTTCAGAACAGCACAGCAGCAAACTAGCGACCAGACCACATTGCACGAAACGTGGAGACCAAACCTGTGCATCCAGGACCTAGGCTAAGTGGAAATGGAATCTTGGTTCTTAGATCTAGCTATCAAGGTCCTAAAACCATTCTAACAATCCCCGTGGACTCCTAGAAGCTGAGCTGAAGAAGTGCTGCTCGACAGTTTGCTAGATCAGAATTGTCGAAGTGTTTTTTTGTTTTATGTATCTGTTTTAAGTGCCCATGTAATAGCACGTGCGTTTTAATTAGGCGTGTGCTATTATAGTCGTTATGTGCGCAAAAGTGCCAAAAACGATTAAAAACTCTTAAAATCGCAACTTAACACGTAATTTCTATCTTATGACAATGATTTTAAATTTGAACCACTTCAACACAATAATATATACCAAATAGTGTTGTGTGCCAAGTTTCGTGCAAAACAAACCAAGTTTGAGCTACTTTATGCACAAAAGTGCCAAAAACGCTTAAACGTATAAAATCGCAACTTAACACGTAATTTCTAGTATATGACTATGATTTTCAATTCTAACCACTTCAACGCAATAATATATACCAAATAGTGTTGTGTGCCAAGTTTCGTGCAAAACAAACCAAGTTTAAGCTACTTTATGCGCAAAAATGCCAAAAACGCTTAAAAACGCATAAAATCGCAACTTAACACGTAATTTCTAGCATATGACTATGATTTTCAATTCTAACCACTTCAACGCAATAATATATACCAAATAGTGTTGTGTGCCATGTTTCGTGAAAAACAAACCAAGTTTGAGCTACTTATGCGCAAAAGTGCCAAAAACGCTTAAAAACGCATAAAATCGCAACTTAACACGTAATTTCTAGCATATGACTATGATTTTCAATTCTAACCACTTCAACGCAATAATATATACAAAATAGTGTTGTGTGCCAATTTTCATGCAAAACAAACGAAGTTTGAGCTACTTTATGCGCAAAAGTGCCAAAAAAGCTTTAAAACGCATAAAATCGAATTTGTGTACCTTTATTGCTGTCCATTTTGGAAATGTGGCTCTGGATGTAGATCCCATTTTTCCACGCACTTTTTTCATTGTGCTGAAACGCATGGGAAAAGTAATACTATTTATATATATATATATATATATATATATATATATATATATATATATATATATATATATATATATATATATATATATATATATATATATATATATATATATATATATATATATATATATATATATATGTATATATGTATATATATATATGTATATATATATATATATGTATATATATATATATATATATATATATATATATATATATATATATATATATACATATATATATATATATATATATATATATATATATATATATATATATATATATATATATACATATATATATATATATATATATATATACATATACATATATATATATATATATATATATATATATATATATATATATATATATATATATACATATATATATATATATATATATATATATATATATACATATATATATATATATATATACATATATATATATATATATATATATATATATATATATATATATATATATATATATATATATATATATATATATATATATATATATATATATATATATACATATATATATATATAATACTTAATTAAATCAAATTGGTAAAATAATTAATATTACGTACGCATTCAACAACGCTTTGAATTTTGTGTTGCGAAGCGGGCTTTGAGGTTTTTGTAATGAGTCAAAGACGTGCGCAGTGTTTGTTAAAGGACATATGACCAAAAGTATCCAATGGAAACTACAAACGCAAATTTAAAATCAACAAATTAGAGATTAGGTGACTTTAAAAATTAAAAGATAAGTTCAATTTCAAAAATGAAACTTACTCTTTCATATATGGAGCCAGAATGAACGTGTGTTTAGATGCAAGGGAATTAGTCAAAGCAGTCTCAATGTATGCTCTGACGTCATCTGGATCATTTACACATTTAGTACCCGAAATCGACTCAAGACAAAACCATCCAATTTTTATTGGAGGTTCGCAAGAACTTAGCTCCTCGTAAGCCGCACTAAACTCACGAATAAGAAAATTTTGTTAGTAATTCGGTTATTAAAACAATTAAAAAACAATGCCTAACTTGTAAGATAATGAGCATCACCTCATGTAGACATGGATAAGAGCTACGTTCAGCATCTCTCCTCTCAAAAATTGCCCAATGTCACTAGGACCAATAATTACAAACGGGCTTTCTAAAAAGCAAAATTGGTCCTTCTGCAGGTTTAGAATGATTGTGTCCTCCTCACACAGGCAAGATGCAAAAGTGTGCATCCATTTGCAATCTTGAGAGAGATCGTTTAGCTCCGCATCAGTCAAAATTGGAGTGCTTGGCATCGACTTTGACCCAGTCGACACCTTTGCTGAGGAACCGATCTCTCTCCAAGATCCCTTTGGACTCTTTTCCTATTTCAATTTATACAATTAAATTAGTGTAAGCATGCAATTAAAAAAATAAAAATAAATAAGGTACAAATGATTCTTACCATGTTAGTGAATCGGAACCAAGCATATGGCCATGTGACGAAACTACCTAGGGCGTCTGATAGTTTCTCAAGGCTCCATGCTGGCATTGGAACCGGGAGTGAGAAATCTTCAAACCCCTTTACAATAGTTTCCACGGGCACACTGATGTGGCCACTTGTAACAGGCATCGAATGCACTGTTTGGCCCTCTTTGGTATGCTGGGCCACACCATATGCAACCTCAGTTAAGTCGCTATCACTAGCAACACCTAACTGAGGCAGCAAAAGAGAACAAGGAGTCGCCTCCTGAAAATTGTGTCGTTTAGTATAATAAGCATCATAATAAAATATTAAAACGCGTTGCAATTTGAATTAATAAGTGCTTATATATTTAAATACTATGTACCTGTAGCACTGGCTCCGGAATTTGAACAACGGAGTTTATGGTCTCCGGTATGGGGTTTTCCCCTTCAGGGAAAGTAATGGGCAGGGGTGCTACGAGGGTAATGGGCTCGGGTGTTGGCTCGACAAAAGCATTAGGATCCCCATGTTGACTTTCCTGATCCTCGACAATCAGGTTTGCCAATTCAACAACGGGTGCTCCATCTTCTGCAACACGATGGCCAGTTTGGCGAGAACGTCCTTCATAATCTCTGTTCGAAGAGATGTTACTTCATCTCGCAGCGTCGTTCGAGATTAAGTAGCAACACACTCTTTGCCGAATGCCTTCTGTAACCCCACGTGGACGCCTCCCTTTTCGACTACCCGCCCACTGTGGTCTTTCCCTAAGACCATATGCAATGCGTCAACATTGCCCCTTGGGGTGAACTCCCCCGTAGCTTCTTTTTTCTTCCAGCCCATCTGTTCAAATAAAAAGTGACATATATAGCAATTAGTATAAGTAAATCAAAGCCAAAGAATACAAATCAAATCAAGAATATACTTAATAATTTCAAAACTCACCACAGCATCAGCAACCTTCTTCGTTTCCAGATCATTAATGTTAAATTTACCACTTACATCTCGGGAATGAAGCCCGCAATACCAATCACGCACCCGATCTCCAGCAGGAGTATTCACGGATATGGAGGTAGTCGTAGATGAAGGCGTGGATGAACTTTGATTGGGGTATAAACCCGCATCCACCCACTCTTTTCGGACCTCATCGTACGTTTTTTGGCCCAAGCGATGATAAAACTTCCTTTTGCTTGCAGAATCAGAAGCATTACCACGCTTTTCCTAATTAATCAATAGAAATCGAATGTCATGTATTAGTTTAATGACTGAATCAAAAGAAGTAAATTCAAATCAAAAACAATAATATAATATGAAATACTTACAACTTCTATGGGATTTGTTCTTTTGGCAACAAAGGCAATCCCTCTTCGATATGTGACCCCATATTTCGTAGGGCATATTCGAAGGTGCTTGCACTCCACCTTCGTTTCCCGTTTTGACCTTTTTGGTCGTACGGGCACGCCTCTTCGTAGTTGATGCAAAACAAAGGGCGAATATGGCCTTTGTTATGCAATGATTATCGTAGCTTCACAACCTTAATCAATCACGCACACAGAAGCCCAAAACAATCAACAAACAAACGCTCAGATCCAAGTACCAAGATTCCATTTCCACTTTAGCCCAGGTCCTGGATGCATAGGTTTGGTCTCTACGTGTCGTGCAAGGTGGCCTGTTCGCTAGTTGCTGCCATGCTGTTCTGAAACCATGAGCTGTTCCCATCTCCATGTGCGTGATGCTGTTCCTCGGTACTGTATTGGCTTCCTTGTACCTAATACATGATCTTGGGGTTATATACTCAATCCTTGGACCGCATCCTTAACCCGGTTCTGCCCTTCATGTACAATTGGCATAGGTGACAAGTTAGGAACACTATCTTGTACTTGTGAGCTATTTGTAAGGTCTTGATCACTTGATGCATTTGCATCAGTAATCCAACTAGTTACTAGCTTGGATTTGAAATCTCTGAATCTTTCAGCAACAGCTGAAATAAACACATTCTTCTTGTCCTCATCGCTCTCGATGTGGAAAACATTCTACAAAAAAAAGTTATATTTATTACTGTCAATTAAATTAATTTTAAAATGAAACTAAATGAGTAAAAATAGTAAAGTTGCTTACCACAGTATCATTCCATAGAGAGTTCTTCAAACCCTCTGGAACCTCGTTCCATGCGTGCAATATGGAAATCTTGCGGATACATAGGCCCACTTGTTTTCCATATTGCCTACACCATTTTCATCAGGGTTGACCTGATGCATTGTATTCCAAATGCATGGGTTCTGTGACTTTGAGGTTTTTCGTAGGACCTCGCCCTTTTCTTTTCTTATTGGCAGTGGGAGCATCCATTGGTGGGGCGTCTTTAGTCTCAAAATCATTGTCAATTGGTGGAGTGTCTTTAGCCATACGCTTGTATCTCACAATTTGGTCCTCTTTACTGTCGTAACTACGATGGTCATTATCTGAGGTCTCAATCTCGGGGACAATTTCGTCTCTGAATAAATGCTTGTATATTAGTACCTGAATGAATATGAATAGAAATATATTAGAACATACGCTAAGTAATATTAAGAATATGACTATGATTTACAATTGTAATACGTTCAACACAATAATATATAACAAATAGTGTTGTGTGCAAAGTTTCATGCAAAACAAACCAAGTTTGAGCTACTTTATGCGCGAAAGTGCCAAAAAAACTTTAAAAAGTTTAAAATTCATACCTTGTGAATCACTTAATTCAAATGTATTTCTTCCGTGTGATCTACACGCATATAACCAACATCTACATCATGTACATCATCTTTATCCACTGATTTTGGATTGATAAAGGGAGGGGAGTCTTCCAAAGCTTCATATTCTTCCTCATCCTCAACATCACCTATACCGAGGATGAATCTTTTTCCCCGTACAACAATAGACCATTTTTTATCAGACGGGTCTACAATGTAGAATACTTGCTTGGCTTGTGTGGCTAGTATGAATGGCTCCTCACTATCACGCAAACGAGCTAAGTCTACAAGAGTGAATCCACAAGGGTCGTCATTTTTTATGCATCGTCAATTATTATCTACCTACTTACATTTGAAAAGATCAATATTGAAAGTAGAGTAGTCAAGCTCCCATATTTCATGTACCCGCCCATAGTATACCAATTTAGCATCAACCGGCGCTTGATCCTTGGCACTCGCATAAAATGTAGATGACGCCAAAATGAAAATCCCACTATTCTGTAGATAAGATGACTTCTTGTCTTGACCCTCAGTCCAAAATGTGAAGCCATTGACATCGTAACCCTCATATTTGTTGACATCATCACGCGGACCAAAAGCCCTATCCCCTTTAGAAGAATGTTTTGCGCGCAATATATCAAAATGCTCACTCAAAAAAGGATGAACTTCCGGAATATGATGCAACACATACAAGTGTGCTCGCAGAAGGCTGTCTCGAGGAGATGTGACCGATTTGGAGCCACTTGTTCCTTTTCCCTCAAGCCTTCCTTCATGTCTAGAGGTGGGAAGTTCAAACTTTATTAGTTTTGCATGAAACTCGGCACACAACACTAATTAGTATATATTATTGTTTTGAAATGGTTAGCATTGAAAAACTAGGTATGCGCTTCAAATTAAGTTCAAAGTTGCGTTTTAAAGTTATTTTTTGCTTTTATAGCACTAACACCCTTAAATTAGTTCAAACTAGATTTGTATGGGATGAAACTTGGCACATAGCATTAATTAGTATACATTATTGTTTTGAAATGGTTAGAATTAAAAAACTAGGCATGTGTTTGAAATTATTTTCCAAGTTACGTTTTTAAGGTTTTTAAAGCTTTTATGGCACTAACACCCTTAAAGTATTTCAAACATAATTTGTTTGGCATGAAACTCGACACACAATACGAATTAGTATATGTTATTTTTTGAAATGGTTAGATTTTGAAAACCTAGGCATGTGCTTGAAATGACGTTCCAAATTGCATTTTTAAAGTTTTTTAAGCTTTTATGGCACTTACAAGCTTAAAGTAGTTCAAACAAGATTTCCTTGGCTTGAAAGTCGGCACATAACACTAATTAGTATATATTGTTGTTTTGAAATAGTTAGAATTGAAAAACGAGGCATGCGCTTGAAATTACGTTTCAAGTTGCGTTTTAAAGTTATTCTAAGCTTTTATTAACACCCTTAAAGTAGTTGAAACTAGATTTGTATGGCATGAAACTCGGCACAAAATACTACTTATTATATATTATTATTTTGAAAAGGTTAGAATTGCAAAACTAGGCATGTGCTTGAAATTACATTCCAAGTTACGTTTTTAAGATTTTTTAAGCTTTTATGGCACTAACACGCTAAAAGTAGCTCAAACTTAATTTGTTTGGCTTGAAACTTGGCACACAATACGAACTAGTATATATTATTGTTTTGAAATTGTTAGAATTGAAAAAATAGGCATGTGTTGAAATTACGTTCCAAGTAGCGTTTTTACGGTCTTTTAAGCTTTTATGGCACTAACACCCTTAAATTAGTTCAACCTTGATTTGTTTGGCATGAAACTTGGCACAAAGTACTAATTAGTATATATTATTCTTTTGAAATAGTTAGATTTGAAAACCTTGAAATGTGCTTGAATTTTTACGTTCCAAATTGCGTATTTAAGTTTTTTTTAAGGTTTTATGGCACTAATACCCTTAAAGTAGTTCAAACTGGATTTATTTGGTATGACACTTGGCACATTATACTAATCAGTATAATTTATTGTTTTGAAAAGGTTAGAATTGCAAAACTAGGCATGTGGTTAAAATTATGTTCCAAGTTGCGTTTTTCAAGTTTTTTAAGCTTTTATGTCACTAACACCCTTAAAGTGGTTCAAAGTTGATTTGTTTGGCATGAAACTTGGCACACAATATTAATTAGTATGTATTATTGTTTTGAAATGGTTAGAGTTGAAAAACTAGGCATGCGCTTGAAATTACGTTTAAAGTTGCGTTTTAAAGTTATTCTAAGCTTTTATGGCACTAACACCCTTAAAGTAGTTGAAACTAGATGTTTTTGGCATGAAACTCGGCACAAAATACTAATTAGTATATATTATTATTTTGAAAAGGTTAGAATTGCAAAACTAGGTGATGTGTAAACAAGATGAGAAACCTTGTTACAAAATGATAAATTAAAGGGGTCACACGTTTTTTTGGTATATTTTTTTGTATGATCAGATTAGTTAGGGGAACTCTCACTCTAAGCTAAAGGTATAGCAAAGAGGAACTCTCACTCTATTGCTTGGGGTAGTTTAGATAAGGGAACTCTCACCAAATCACAAACTACAAGTCTTAACTTTGGGAACTCTCACCAAAATTACTACTCTTCAAATTTGGAACACTCAAATTTGGACAATTAAAATTGACTAAACACAAGTCAAGTTCAATAAACAAAACACACGTTTTTTGGCAAATTTCTGGATATCTTTTTCATTCATCAAAGTATGCTATATATAGCATTCTTACAACCTTTCACTTGCCTAAATAAATTCAACAAAAGAAAATAAAAAGACAACAAAATAAAAGAGGATTAAGTGGCTAATCAATGTTTACATTAATCTCCATTACACACACTTAAGACTAATTAAACAAAGCTTAAAACTAGGATAAATGTTCAGCAATTAATCTCTCAAAAACTGTTCAATACCGTCATTCAAAGCTGCCCCTTGAATTCCAAAACCGCCGCTTTAAATGAGATTAAAAACCAGCTTTAAATCTCCTTAAAACATACCCCTTTGTATTCCAAAACTGCAGCTTTAAATGAGATTGAAAACCATCTTTAAATCTCCTTAAAACACGCCCCTTTGAATTCCAAAACTGTTTGGAATTTATTCGTTGTAACCGACATTAATTCACACGTGTATTGAAGCTTGAAAAACCCCCAATTACTTGATGCTTTCAACAAGGTTAATTACACTAAGTGAAGTGCAACCCCTTGTAAAAAATTATTGGACCAAAACCGTGCACAGGATTAAAGAAGGACTTGGACAAAAATAATTCCCTTGCATTGTTTTGGACTTGGACCTCACCTTGACCACTTGGACCATCTTGAACATTAGGACTTTGACCATATTGGTCACTAGGCATGTGCTTGAAATTACGTTCCAAGTTGCGTATTTAAGGTTTTTTTAAGCTTTTATGACACTAACACGCTTAAAGTAGTTTAAACTTAATTTGTTTAGCATCAGACTCGGAACACAATACGAATTAGTATATATTATTGTTTTGAAATGGTTAGAATTGAAAAAACAAGCATGTGCTTGAAATTACGTTCCAAGTAGCGTTTTTATGGTCTTTTAAGCTTTTGTGGCACTAACACCCTTAAAGTAGTTCAAACTAGATTTGTTTGGCATGAAACTTGGCACAAAATACTAAGTAGTATATATTATTCTTTCAAAATAGTTAGAATTGAGAACCTAGGCATGTGCTTGAAATTACGTTCCAAATTGCGTATTTAAGTTTTTTCAAGGTTTTATGGCACTAATACCCTTAAAGTAGTTCGATTTGGATTTGTTTGGCATGACACTAGGCACATAATATTAATTAGTATACATTATTATTTTGAAAATGTTAGAATTGCAAAACTAGGCATGTGGTTAAAATTACGTTTCAAGTTGCGTTTTTAAAGTTTTTATGCTTTTATGGCACTAACACCCTTAAAATGGTTCAAAGTTGATTTGTTTGGCATGAAACTCGGCACACAATATTAATTAGTATGTATTATTGTTTTGAAATTGTTAGAATTGAAAAACTAGGCATGCACTTGAAATTATGTTTAAAGTTGCGTTTTAAAGTTATTTTAAGGTTTTATGGCACTAACACCCTTCAAGTAGTTCAAACTAGATTTGTTTGGCATGAAACTCGGCACAAAATAGTATTTAGTATATATTATTATTTTGAAAAGGTTAGAATTGCAAAACTAGGCATTTGCTTGAAATTACGTTCCAATTTGCGTTTTTAAGGTTTTTTTTAAGCTTTTATGGCACTAACACTCTTAAAGTAGTTCAAACTTGATTTTTTTGGCATAAAACTCGGTACATAACACTAGTTAGTATATATTATTGTTTTGAAATGGTTAAATTAAAAAACTAGGCATGTGCTTGACATTATGTTCAAAGTTGCGTTTTAAAGTTATTTTAAGCTTTTATGGCACTAACACTCTTAAAGTAGTTCAAACTTGACTTGTTTGGCATGAAACGACACACAACACTAATTTGTATATATTGTTGTTTTGAAATAGTTTGAATTGAAAAACTAGGCATGTGCTTGAAATTATGTTAAAAGTTACGTTTTAAAGTTATTTTAAGCTTTTATAGTACTAACACCCTTAAAGTAGATCAAACTTTATTTGTTTGGCATGAAACTCGACACACAACACTAATTATCATTTAATATTGTTATGAAATGGTTAGAATTCAAAAATTAAGCATGTGCTTGAAATTACATTACAAGTTGCTTTTTTAAGGTTTTTTAAGGTTTTATGGCACTGATACCCTTAAAGTAATTCAAATTTGATTTGTTTGGCATGAAACTCGGCACAAAATACCAATTAGCATATATTATTGCTTCGAAATGGTAAGAAATGAAAAAATAGGCATGTGCTTGAAATTACGTTTCAAGTTTCGTTTGTAAGGATTTTTAAGCTTTTATGACACTAACACCCTTAATGTAGTTCAACCTTGATTTGTCTCGCATAAAACTCGGCACAAAACACTATTCTCATGAGTACTCATGACTCTTGAGCAACTGCATGACCATAAGTTATGGAAATTGCATGTTTTGCTTTCGAGAAACGTGTTCTGGAGACACTAATGCAAAAAATTGTGGTTTTCATGGCATACTCATGGTCTGATTATGCGCATCACTGGTGAATACAATTTCAGGTAGTTGGGGTTGTTGCTTTCCAGAACATGAGGTTCACTATCACAACAAACACCTCTTCTTTGTTGGCTTCTCTCATGGAAGCATGCTGGGCAGAGTAAGAATTTTCTCAACAACTAATCCTTTTCATATTCTTGTCCTCAACTCTTCCTAAAATGCTGCTTTATGAGCTGTCATTGTGATTCAATTTGATCGTTCTTTTACATTGTCACACCATTATCTTGACGAATTCTGTCGTACCAAGCAGTGATTCGAGTAAGAGACCAACTTTCAAGAAAATAGTTGAAACATTACAGAATCTCCTGAAATCTCCTAGACAGCTTATTCAAATGGCATGAGCATAACGACACAACCTTGGTATTGTTGGGGGTACCTCTCTCTTTCGTTTCCATGTTGTTTGGATTGAAAAGGCATTGCTTGTGTCAAATTAAGTGCATCATATAACTAATCCTTAAAGTGTAAATGCCGGAGAAATGTGATCAATTCTGTACTTTGTTGTGTCTAATAGGTGTGAACTTTATTTGTGCACGGACCCCTGAATATTTATAGGGTGATCAATTTGCAATTGTATGTTTTAATTTGTCTGGTACACCATGTTTAGATTGCAATGCTATATCAATTTCAGTTTTCACCTTCACAACTCACTAGGTGGACTGCGGGTGGTGTTGATCCATGTGGTCAGCCTTGGAAAGGTGTTAATTGTTCAGGTTAAAGGGAAACGGAATTGTAAAGCTCTTGGATCCTTATTCTAGGTGATGATTTATGAAATTTCCTACAAATTGGTGAGATTTAGGTTTTTGATATATATATATATATATATATATATATATATATATATATATATATATATATATATATATATATATATATATATATATGTATATATATATATATATATACATATATATATATATATACATATATATATATATATACATACATATATATATATATACATATATATATATATACATATATATATATATATACATATATATATATATATATATATATATATATATATATATATATATATATATATATATATATGTATATATATATATATATGTATATATATATATATATATGTATATATATATATATATGTATATATATATATATATATACATATATATATATATACATATATATATATATACATATATATATATATACATATATATATATATATATATATATATATATATATATATATATATATATATATATATATATATATATATATATATACATATATATATATACATATATATATATACATATATATATATACATATACATATATACATATACATATATACATATACATATATATATATACATATATATATATACATATATATATATATATACATATATATATATACATATATATATATATATATATATATATATATATATATATATATATATATATATATATATATATATATATACATATATATATATATATATACATATATATATATATATATATACATATATATATATATATATATATATATATATATATATATATATATATATATATATATATATATACATATATATATATATATATACATATATATATATATATATATACATATATATATATATATATATATATATATATATATATATATATATATATATATATATATATACTAATTTTACACTGATTTTGGTTATTATTTTGGTTGTTATTATTGTTTTTTCCCTAATTTTATTTCCTCTTGCTTTTGATTTCTTTGTGAACCATATTGGGATGGTTCAATGATGACTCACATAAGCAATATGGATGAAGAGCAAGTTTTAGAATCAAATTCAAGCATGAACACTAATCCAGCAACAGAAGAAGAGAACTTAGAACTCAAAGCAACCACATAGCAGGATCAGACGACAACTGTCAAGCAGCCTACCTTGCAGACCCTGCCTAGACCAACTAGAAGAGACTCAGAGGCCATGGAAGATGAAAATGGAATCTTGGTACATGGACCTTCATGCCTTGGCCCAAGAACATTGCTATACATCATGGACAACCCACTGAAACCAGCTATGAAGGTCAGCCAGTCAACAGGTTGCCAGAACAGAACAGATCAGCACTTCAGAATTGTTCTGACCAGCTGACCTAGCACGCTTTGGCCCGATCGTGTTTTATGGTATCTTGTGCCACCAAGGGTAGAAATGGAATCTCTACACTAGGAACTTGCTACCAAGACTCTTAGTGACCATTATAAACCTTTGGAAGGACACAAGAAAGTGTGTGTAAGGTCACCTGGTCAGCAAGTTGCTGTTAGAAATCAGAATGCTTAGTTTAGTGTGTTTTTCATTCTTTTAAATGAGCACATGTTGTGCACGTGTTCCTTTATGACCGTTATTATTAGTTGGACGTGTCATTAGCCTTCTCATTGTATTTCCCTCGTTCCATATGTCTATGAATAGATGGCATTAGCCTTGTAATAACAAGTTTAAATTTGAAAATTTCAGAAATCAGAATTCATTGGATTTTTTTGTTTCTTCCTTGAATGTGTATGTACATTCAACGATCTTGAGTAATGCAAGATCATCATCCTTTTACAACTGAGAGTAGTCCTTGGTTGTACAAAGGGAATTGTGGCTTGGAGGATTAAAACTCCTAGTCTTTCAATTCAAGATTCACCTTACAAACATTGTTCTGTTTGTGTGAATTTAGTCACTGCTTGTTTGAGTTTGTGGATTGTTTGGTTGTTACCGTGCGTGCATTTGAGTGCTGGCTTAGATATTCACTTTACATTGAAGATTTCCAACCCAAACACGCATCAATTTGTTATAGGCTAGGAAGCACAGACACGCCTCTGGACCTGCGTGTCGCGTGTCGGACACGGACACATGAAAATCCGTGTCCGACACGCCAAATGAAGTGTCCAATATTTTAATATTTTTCCAGACACGTGGACATGGCAAAGACACGCAACGGACATGGCAAGGACAGGAAAAGGACATGTGCCCCACGTGTTTTTTAAAAAAAAAAAATTCGAAAACAGGGGCTTGGTTACTCAATTACTCCCTCCCGCAGACCCGCACTCTCTCTCACTCTAAACCTAAAAACTCTTCCTCCAGTCGCTGTCGCCCTTCCGCACGGCCGCACCACGCCACCGCCGGGCGCCGGCTGCTTTTCGCCTGCTCCATCACAGACGTTGTCGGTGCTGCTGCCTGCTGCCTGTTGTGGGTTGCTCGAGCCTCGAAGCGACGAAGCCTCGATTCGAAGTTCGATTGTTCGGATCTTTCTCTTGATGAGCCCGAGTTGGAAACTATTTTTGTAGCGGAGTATGATGATGGAAGTCATATGGATGATGTGTGATGATCAAACTTAAATTTACCTATTTATTTGGTTTTCTTTGATTTGGTTTGTATGACTATTTTTAAATACTCATGTTGTTTATTTGGTACTTATTTGCATTTTATGTGAGTTTTATGTTTTTAAAGTGTTTTTTTACATATATCAAATGAAAGATTGTAAAATTATCTTTAATTTGATATATTTATTATATTACCATTTTCGTGTCCCCATGTCCGCCATTTTTAAGTTGGCGTTTTCCCGCACCCGTGTCCTGTTCGTGTCCGTGTCCGTTTTAGTGCAACTTAGGTTATAGGTGTGCTTGTTGTTCTTGATTTTGGTGGTATTGTTCTCTTGGTTTTAAAAATTTTAGCCACTAGATTAGTATACTCATTTGTTAAACTAGATTTACAATTGGTGGCAATAACTAAACTTAGGTGAGTTGCAAGCAATTATATGTATATCTAAACACTCCAACAACCTTGCTAGTCTCATTTGATGATTGTGGTTTCATTTCTATCATATTCTTCACAGTAATTAAAAAAGTCGTCTTTTGCTCACTTTATGATTGGTGATAAGTTGTGAGGTTATTATTTTAGTTTACGGAATGCATTGCAAGTGTTCGATAAATGCATTAATGAGTGAGCTATTGGTTGTCTTCAACAACAAGAACCAAAAGGTATATTCTCTGCATATTAACACTTCCTTTTCATGTTATTGAACTTGATTATATTTTTTAGCTTCTTGTAGGCCTTGCCCTTAAAATGAAAGAATGACATTATCTTATTGACCAAAATTCAGTGTTTTGTATATGCCATTAATGAATCCTTGTGTTTGCAGTGGGTAAAAAATGTTTATGAGCTTACAATGTGGTCGATTGTCCTTGGCTTACTTCTTTGCAGGTAAGAAGAAAGTTAAAAGGATTTGCCCCACTTCATGATCTGCAAGGTGTACAATTCCTTTTGAATCGAATACGATTGAATGCTATATTGTCGTCAACTGACAATGGTGCTTTTGATTTGGGTAATTTTTGATTATTTTGTTTTACGCTTTTATTAGCGACATTGTTTAATGCATGGAAAGAGAAATGTTTTAACCAATACTAAACCCCTTTTTGAGAAACATAATCATACCAGAATTTCAGGAGTCGCGTTTCAAGTGTCTTGTATATGTTGATGAAGGACAGGTATTTTCAAATCTTGACTTCTTGACTTAGATTATTGCTCATATTTGTTTCTTATTTGGTTGCCTTTTTGTTCTTGATTCTATTACAATCTCTAAAAGTTTGTATCTTTCTTGCATTTACTGATGTGTTGGAAGTTGAATAGCTGGCAGATCTTGATTAAGTATCGATACTGTGGAAATGTTCATAAGCTATCACTTTGTTATCCATTAGACAACTGCACACGCAGCCCCACAACTAGTTTACACAAAAACTATGATCAACCAAATAACTATGTAAATAACTAGGAAATAACAATTCGAAGAAATTTAGAAGGCAAACAAGCTTTAGCTCTTTAAACATATACCGATTCGAAAACTCAATCAAACTCTATCCAACTGAAACACATATGATTTGACGTCTTTTATAATTTTATAATTTTATCATACATCCTTTTAATGTTGTATTTAAAGATGTTATATCTTCTTTAACGATCTCTTTCTTCTTTAATGTTTCTTTTTATTTACTTACGTATGTAAAGAAATACGCTTCTGAACAATAACTCAACCAAAGAAAAATTCTCAACTGCAAGTAATACATACAAACCCAATAATTGTTGAACCGTTTCTACAATGAAAACAAAAATCACTCTTGATGGAGGCGAATAGATGCCAACCGAATCGTTTCCACGAGTGCTTCATCCAAAATATCAAGTGCACCAGAACTGTGTAGTTTACGATATGCTGGGGCAATCTTATTTGACGCAATCTCAACCAATTCCCATTGAGAGTAAGTAGCAGCAAATTTCATTACCTTGACTGCCAATTCTGGTGAATCAAGGGAAATATTAACCACAGTTGAGCATTCTTCCTTAACATCGTCCAAAAACCAGAATTCAGCAAGCCAACAAAGTTCTATGTAAGGCTGAAGCTCCGACAGTTTTTGTTGTATATCCATAGAAGCCCATAAACAGCCAGAAACAGTTTTTGGCATGTGATTAGAATACATCCAGATAACCAACTTATGCAAAGCTTCCCAACTGACTGGTACTTTTAAGGACTGCGATAGACTGCAAAAATTAAACATAGGAATTACTCAAAACAGGATTTTTGATTGTCAAACCAGAAGAACGGGTATTATTGACCTTTAACTTGCGCTGCTTTCTCCATTTCCTCTTTTTTTTTTTATACTACTATGATAAAACAAAAAAAAGGGTTTAGAGATCAATATAAACCTACTTATACTTGCATCTATATATGTTGACCTTATAAAAACAATAAAAAAAAAAAAAACTTTAATAAACACAAGTTTTGTTTCCGTTACTTCCAAAACAGTAGACAACTCAACACTGAATGTAGAAAAATGACTACATTATTCACCAAGGGCGCATACTAGAATTGGAAATACTTCATGAATCTTTCTGCTATTCACATAGCCCAACCAAATGAGCTTGGCAGCTACGTGGAACAGAGTTTTCATGAGCAGGGCATGGGCTACATACAATGTAGGTGTAAAAAAAAATACAACACTTTAACTCATGTAAAAACTGATTGGCTACAGGGCAAACAAACAAAACTGATCCAAGCAAATGATTTTGGTATCATGTTTGTGAAAACTTGTATAAGCTGCTGATCATTTAGAGTTGATCAACACCTAAGGAACAGGTAAGAAACTGAGAATTACACAAGGTTGGAATATTCAGGCAGGCTTGTTTGAACTTTGAAATAATAGCTTTTATGTATATGCAAAATTTTTAGGAATCATGGTTGGGGTTAGTCCTGCTATTTATTGGGTTTGGAAAGCCAGGAATGCAGCAACATGAAATACGAAGGTTTTCTCAATTGATTTAGCAGATAATTCCAGCTGCGGCTGTCGTGTGTCTCTTTGTTATTGTTTTTAATTTGGCTCAATAGATTGTTGCCTTAGAGTGGTGTGTGCAGTCCTTTTATTGCTCTCCACCTCCTTTGGCTTAGTTTGTACATTCTTGCTGTGTATAAATTATAATCACCAAAATATAAATTGTAGGTAGATTAAGTACACTTCTCTTGGACGTAATTTGTTATGGTCGATTCAAAGAAGTTGAAGAGCATCACTCTCTACTATGATTACTATTTGATCAAATCGGAAGCACAAAATTTTAATACTACAGAAAACAAAAACGAAGAGCTATAATCCAGCATGCGTGCACCTTAAATTGAAAGTTCCGCACAAAATATATCTCCTTACTCCTTGAGATTGCTACACAACATCTCCCGATGTGAGCTTTTGAAGAGTAGCATAGCAATCTTAGTGGGATAGAAGGAGCAAGTAAATTAAGTTTTGAAAGAATTCAGATTTCAATCAATATGTTTGAAGTCGATCAATGGATGGCACAAACTGAAATTTAGCCTTCGTAGCATGCCTATTAATATTGTGTTGATCAAACAAAAGCACTCAAGATGTAAAATGTAAAACTTCATAATACCTGTCTTGCATCCCGGATTGAAATAAAGCCCGCATGTACTCACAACTAGCACTTAAAATTGCCCTGTGAGCATGGCTATGAGGTGAAGGGAGAGAACAGCAGTTGCAAGTCCATCCTGCATTTTCAACTGACTTAGCTTCCAAGATGATGTCTCTGAAACAACAACATAAATACAAAATTAAGCCAAATGATATTTATCAATGTTTATGAATACTCATAGCACCTAAGGTAGTTTGGTATAAAATAGAGGGAATGGTAATGAATTATCAATAAAATTTTACATGTACCATGACAATATGACATTACACTAAAGCTAGAGATAGCCAATTAAACCTTAGTCGCATCAATCTATCCACAAAATCAACTTCAACGAGAAATGATGACAAAACCCCTGACACCTATAACTGCACTGAGGTTAATCAGATTATGCGGATATTAAATGTTCACAATACATAGCGGGCCTTAAACATTATTTAATTCCGCTGCACAGGGAAAGGCTATATGCTGATAGTTCATCAATAATATTAGGTTCTTAAATACTTTAAGCCTATGATCCTAACATCATACAGCAAATGAACATTTACAATGGTTAAGGAAACTTAAGAAAAGATATCAAAACTCCCAAATATTCACAAATAATTAATCAAGCGAATTAGCAAGGGAAAGAATTCTCACGAATACGCATGTCCATCAGGTCCAAGTGCAGCAGTAAAATCAACACTGGGCATATGAGCTCCCCATTTCGGCCTTTTTCTGCAAAGAAGTCGTACTAGAGCTTGTATATTGCAGGACTTTGCAAGCACTCTTAAATTTCTTACAATGCCTTCATCAGCTTGAAGATAACCAGAGTACACAAAGTCCAGCAATTTGGATAGTGCTTGGTGGTCCACTTTTGCAGATAGTGTAACTTCCTTTGTGGTTCTTTCACATTTGTTAGTTACTTCTTTTGTGGAAAAACTATTGGACCTATACATTTTCTCTTCATTCGAAAGACCTCCAGGTAGAAGCAGGGATGGACACCGTATCCGAAGAATGACACGGTGAACACTTATAGATGGTCCATTTCGAAGGACAAGATGCATATCGCCATGCTCTTTCTCACAAATTGACGCAATTCGTGTACCTAGTTTATTGGGGAAACCATAGAATCCAAAAAAGCTAAGAACATATGAACAATACCACTTTACTCCACTTGAGGTAGTACCTAATGATATCTTTTGGATATCCTGGATAAATTGGTCTTTACTGTAAGTTGTTTCCCTTACAAAAATATCCAACTCAAGCCCTTCTGAATCATAAGAGTTCATCAATGCAGCTAAACTCCAAAAAGCCATAAGCAAAAGAATTTCCTTGCCTTCCCAATCTTCTACATCGTGTCTGCAACAAGATCGTTCCATGGCTGTGACTCTTAAATAACAGGATATGCAGACCTTGTCGAAATGAGAAGCATTGTCCAACCAGCATCTCAGGAAAGCCAGTAAAGTTTTGACCCCACCATATTTGACAACCTTCCGGTAAAATTGAGGCAATCCAGAATATATAGCCAAACTAATCAAGCCAGTTAACAATTGAAACCTATCAAGCATCCTTGCGATATCCCCCGAAAAAATGAAATTCAGAGCATGCAAAAGGTGCTTTAGATGTTCCTCACCCTCAATTCTGAGAGCTTCTGAAAGAATCAACCTGGCTTGTGATGCAATGTATGGGCAAGGTGAAAATAACATCATCAAGGTGGCTTTTGTTGCTGAAACACTCCGAAATGAATATGTTCGGTCAGCCTGGCAAAGCATGCGTTCTCTTCCTATTGAGTCTACGAAAGCCAGGCTTTTAGACAAAGAACAAACACAAATTAATGGTCAATTAGTACCAACAAAATCTCCAGATAATCAGCTGCTAAATGTAAATTATAGTACTTACAAAAACCAATAACGTGGAATATTAAAAACATAAAAGTTGTACCATTGTAGTCAAGTCATTACCATGCAGTAGCAACAAGGAGACTGATAGAATGCTCATTCTCATGCTTTGTAGGAGAAAAACCTTCCCCACATTGAGCTGAAAGTAATCCAATAATTTCCCATACATATGGTCGTAATTCCAGCAGGTTTTTACCACATAAACCCTCTCTAGCTATAGCTATAAGCTCTTCAATGGGCATTGAATGTTGCAGTAGATAATGGCTCTGCCAATTGTTCATCATAAGATGGACAAGGACCTTATCAACTCCAAACCTCCATAGATAGTCATGATGCTTTCCTTGCCACCGACTAATCAGTGCCAAACGACAAGCTTCCACCATCAAAGATATGTCCTGATTCAAAAGTTCTCTTTCTCTATGACCAACACCCGAATCAGTCAATGCACATATAATTGACTTGATTATAGATTCACAAGAAAATTTCAACACTTCTGAGCACAACTTCTCTGTAGCCTGAATAACAGGATAGCAAAGACTTTAGTACAAGGAAAATACCATAATAAATAAAAAAAATTAATAAGTACTTGAGACCTGTATCAAATTTTTACCATTAAATTTTGTGCAACCTTGAATGCTAAAATTCGAACAGAATATGGCTGTGAATTGCCCAAACACTGCACAATTGTTTGTATGAGAACCTTCCCATTCTCCATAAGCTTTTGTGCTCCATTAGCACATAGTGCTGCATTACACATATCAATCAACTCCACTTAGATCATATGAGAGAACCAAACAGGTAATGCGCAAATATCACTCAAAAATAATTACCATCCGTAAAAGATACCTAAAGTAGAATACAACCTCAAAACTGCAACTTTGACAGTAGCTTCTGGTCTGCTGGAGATGAACTCCACAACTTCCATCAGTTTGACATCGCTCCAAACAGGATATCTTGTGGAGGGCCATAGGTGCATTATTGAACTCAAAAGTGAAGCCATTTCTTGAAAATAATCTATCGGCTTAACCTTATCAGAAAAAGCCTTCAAATTGTCAATTAATTGACCAAGTACATCATATTTCTCTAGAACTTCCCACACTTTTTTCTCTTTCGTGATACTTAACTTTGAAACAATCAAATGTAGTGCAGTTGCGCTCATAATAGCAACTTGAGTTTGATGATTGGACAACAACGGTGAAAAGGAATGGCTAAGATAGTTCAAGTGAGGTTGCAACATCGACATAGGCACTATGCTGATCAACTTAACTGCAACTTCTAATCCCATTGGTAGCACAGCTTCATTTGGAGATTGAAGAATACCTCCTATTGCTCTGAACATGTCTGGAATGGAATCCTGAATTGCAAGGTTGCAACCAACAATACAAGTCAAAAATTTGAAAGACCACAACCAACCTAAATGACCAATAAACTATTCTATTTTGAATCTTCTATATGTCAATACTTTACAAGTAATAAAACAAAATAAGAAACATACTCACTTGTAATTAAAGCTAGTTCTACTTCAATCTCTTAATACAAAGTTAAAATTTAATCATCCATGACTTCAAAACTGTAAATGTACTCAATTTTCACTATAAGATATCTTTACATATTATAAATTTTTCACTTTCAATACTCTATCATAAACAAAAATATTAATTGTGTGGAATCAATCATTTCACACGTATACCGTCAAGAAATGAAGATTTCAAGGAAGTTACAATAATGGTGATTTGTATTAAATATTCATCTACAAAACGAACATCTCGAGCATGTAATTCATAACTAATAAGCACTCTTCATTTTAGCACTACTCCCTTATGAGTCATTGAACCAAATATGCATGGTTCAAGTTCAAACACACCTCAAGAACAAAAGGAAGTCAGAACAAGCCAAGGGGAACAAAGCAAAGGAGGCAGCACTGCCCCAAAGACAGAAGCCCAGCCATCAGGAAGACCTGCCTGTCAGCAGACCTTGGTGGACACTCTAAGCCAAGACTTGTGCAATATAGACCTGAAGGAACCCAAGGACGTCATCTACATACATGGACCAAGCAGTCAAGGCTCCAGGACCACGCTGATAATACACGTGGAATCATAAAAACCCTCCAGAAGGTTGGGTGGCAGACTGATGCCTAGCCCGCAGCATATTTTAGTTTTCTGCTTTGTATTAATATGCACATGTTTTCGCACAAGTTCCTTTAGAAAACTGAGAATGTTTGTTAAGGCTGGAAATAGCCGTTATGTAAGTTTTGAGGCCTATATAAAGGGATCCTCATTAGAGTGTAATTCCTTTATGTATTTTCAGATTTCATAATCAATATCACAGCATTGTGTTTTTTCTAACAGTTGTTTGTTTGTGAGTGAAGCATCTTCGTGTGTCTTAGGATTGTGAGTGAAGCAATCATAAGGCCATCTACACCAAACAAGGGAGTGAACCTTGGGGGAATTATCAGGATACAAACATTGGTGAGTGAAGCCATTGTTTCAAACCAAACCACCATCATCAGAAAATCAAGAACTCAGTTCTTGCTTCTGTTTTGGACTGATTCAAGGAATAGTTACACAATCAAAGGGCGTGACACATTGGGAAATTGATTGTGTGCAAGTTTAGGAATATCCAGGCCCCTAAACTTGGTGCAGTCATTTACACTATCATAAGTATAGACATTTTAATGTGCACTTAGAACCATAAAGAAGGAGACTTTTTATAAAATAACTTAGGGGCTGCAAAGTCCAACAATGGCACATATTTATACCTAACATAGGCTTATTAATCCTAGTAACATCGCTTTTACTTTAAGAATAGAAGATATCCATGCAGGATGATACAAAAACAAATTTCTAATGCGTAATTCAATTGATTTTGTTTGTTGTGAACCCTATACACGTGTACATGTATTTGATACACCATAGCAGTCATTATTATTATTTTAAGTTGCGACAATATACTAACATAATAAATACTCCATGGTTATGGTAGTGAATCTGGCATTGTCACTCCTTGCTGAGAAGAACAAAGACATAATGAAAAACAACATCAGCAGATATGCTAGAACAAGTTTGTTCCAAATATAGTCATCTATAAAATTAAGCTTTACAGTTTGTAGTAGTTACACTATATTTGCTCACACTTGCCAAGCAAAAGAAGACAACCATCAAAGGATGAAATTATAATTAAAGCAAATAACAAGTTGATGGGAGAAGATTGTTATGAACTGAGTTAGCCAAGAAAATAAATCTGGACAGATTAATAAAATTAGGAAATTGAGCAAAATTCTTAAGTAAAATAGAATGTTTATGAAAGTAATGAGAGTATTTATTAAGATAGGAATACCTACAAAAGTAAGAGTATTTCATGCATACTCCAAGCTCCCAATGTGTAGAGCACAATTTGTAATTTCCAAAAGAATGAATAACAACCCCCACCCCCACCCCCCACTTTAGATTATATACAACTCAAACCTTCTTTTTCTAGAATTACTTAATTGCCCTCTTGAAAAGTCAAATGTAAGTGTGTTCTATGGGGGAGGCCATGTGTCGTGCATAGGTGTCTAAGATTTTTTGCTTGCATAAGCTTCACCCCAAAAATTAATCAGGTTTAGTGCACTAAATTTTTTAATAAATTAGTCATTAATACAGCAAGCTATCATGGATAAGAGAAAATATCTAAGATACTTGTTAACTATCAATTTCAAGAAACAAATAATATCAAAAGAATCTTGAATCACGGTCGTAAAAATTCATCTATATTTCTTTTCTTTTTTCCCCATTATCAGGTTTCACTATGACTTGGTACTCTCAAATTTTCCCTAAGTGATCTTAGTCAAATTGGGTTTGAGGCTAGAGTATCCAAATTCAAATTTTAAGTCAGGCACTCATGATTGAATTGAAGTTAAGCGATGCCACTGTTTGCAAAGTTTTAGAAACCAATGATACCATGCTTTCAAAAAAATTACATCTTATTTCCAGTCATTGTAAGCCTTGAAAGGAAATTTTCCACTTTTATGTTCTATGGTTTGGCAATTCCAGTAATTCGCTGTTTCATTTTGGTCCCACAAAAATTTCAGATTTTTTTCACCTTAGAGTCTTTCAATTACTATGATATAAAATTTTGTATAAATATCACTAGCATGTTTATCTATTGCTAATGAAAAGAATTTTAAACTAAAAATATAATCTATAGTCTAACCTTGAAACATATTCTCCTTTGTCATTAAACTCTATACAAGAAAATCAGAGTCAAAATGAATGTATTAAACGTATTGATTAAATAACGCTAGAAGTTTGTTTCTTGGTTGATAAACATCAATGCAGAAAATAAAAAAAAATACATAAAAGAGTGATTCACATTTCATTCTCACAAAAATCTCATCAAAGTTAATTTTGGGAAATTAAAGAGAATAAAACAGGAAACTTTGCGCATGGAATGGAAATCGAAATCACAAAGCGACAAAGTGAAAATATGCAAAAGAGAAATAACGTGGTGATTTTCCTAGCTAAAAAGTTATTGCATTGGAAATTATTCAGTTATAACAATAAACAACCATGTATACAACTGAATAAATCATGTCTTTGCAATGACAAAGTGTTAAATTGTGACTCTTGAGAATGCACTTCTGAAGCTAGAGAGGTATGTTTAATTTAAATGTATTTCATTTCATGCATTATGATGTTTTTGTGTACAATTATGGACCATAATCTGCAAGCTTAAGTGAAGAGAGCCATAACTGAGGGGGGAAAAGAGAGCGGGATTTTATATCATTACCCGGTCGAAATAAATTTGACAAAACACATTGTGGTATATATTATCAGTAAACCAACAAGACAACAATTAAGATAATGTTTATGCATGCTGAACCTGAAACTCATGAAATCGAATCAAGCTAACCTATGTTATAGCAGCTTCTATGACATATTTAGCACGGGATAATTGAGCATGCGACCTACTGGGATAGCACTCTAGTGAACATATGAGAATAACCAATATGCTCAATGCAATCAGAAATTCTTAATAGATACGACTTGTATACCTTCACAATAGGCATTTGCCATTTGTCTGGCACAATAGCATCTAGAAAAGCCGACATTGATCTAATTACCAGCCTTTGTATCTCAACGTCATTGGACTGCCATTCCTTTTCTTTACTACCATGATACCTGCTATTAAAACGGGCTATTAAGTCCACAATATAACTAAATACTATTATAAAAGAAATACCCAAATTTTAACCATGGTGTAATCTGACACCATGAACTTGCTAGTATTAAGACAGATCTTTTCTGACTTCACAGTTGGACACCTCTACTCTTAAAGAAGAAATGGATGGAAACAAAAATCCACAAAGAGAAAAAGATGTTTGAGATTGACTATAGACAATAGAAAGTCACAAACATTATCACCATTCCTTACGGCTTATGAATCAATTTATTATCATTATATATTAGTGCCTTTTCTGTTTTATATGGCAGGGAAAGAGCTTCAAAATGGAAATCTAAGGTTGAAATAAGTTTCCCATCATTTTGTAAACACTTAAAGGGGGTGTTTGGTTTGGAGAAAAATGTTATCCCGAAAAGCTACTTTCCCATTTGCCGTTGCTTGGTTTGATAAGGAAATTACAGTGGAAAATCATTTTCCTCATTTTGCAAACATTTTACTCCAATACTCTAGGAAAATCAGTTTTCCTCCACTCTTTCATCTCCAACATCTCCATTTGCCCCAAAGAGATCTCCATCAAACAAAAAAAAAAAAAAGAAAATAGGTTTTGATTTGCATTTTTCATCTCCAACATCCTAAACCAAACGTTCAATTTTTAGATTACATGGAAAATGAACTAATCGGACCCCTAAACATACTCTACAAGCTTTCTTAAGGTATTATGATCATGCACCAGAACTTCAATTGTTAATCCCTAAACAAAGTACTTTATTTACATCAGGTGGGACACTCCTACAACAATCTACAATCTTATTTATAGAAAAAATATGGAAATTTCAAGTTATAGAACAAAAAACGAATTAATGAAAAATCAATAAGATAATTGAAGAGCAACAACTATGCTATTAATTCAATTCAATATAAAAAAGAAACAAGCAAAAAGAAACCTGAATCCAAGATTTAATCCATGATAGAGGCGCTCATGGAGGGTGGCAAGATGGGTATTACTATTATTGACTCCAATTTTCTTGGTTTCTGCTTTTTTTCCTCTCTTGGACGATTTCATCGTTGGGGCAAAAATCAAAAGCTTCAAAATATTTTCAAAAGGTCTTCCTCTGTATTCTTCCAGATAATTCCTATATTTTCCGCTGTTGTGTTATTTAACTATCCCTAGTTATGTTGAATTTCTGACCAATTTTAGTTTTGCTGGAAGTCCTTGAATACAATAATTTGACAACCTCTAATTTTAAGTTTTTGAATTATTTGATAAGCAGAAGTAGCGGAGTTTAATCTGGTAATCGGATCAGTTTTGGATAAGTGACATTTGGTTCGGTCGAGTTTCGAATCGATAAATTTTCGATTGTATATCGCAACGGATCATAATCGGGTCTCATTGGTTAGTTACAGGTCGGTTTAACAACGGTTATTCGCACTATCGGGTTCAAGTTGTCATCGGTCTATAACTATTTCGGTTTTCCTAGACACAAATCGGATTCAATCTTTATTTTTCGAATAAGAGTCAATTACGAAGCGCTATCAATCAAGTCAATATCGAATTAAGTTGATGTTTGGTTTTTAAAATATGTAGGCTTATTTACTTACAAGAAAAAACAATTACTAGTTGTTTTTTAATTAGGAATATAATTAAGTATTATTTATCTTCGATTGTTCAAAAGCATTATAGAGTTGGCTTACAAACGTTTACAGTGCATATGACCATTATGTGATACAATAGCATCGAGTATATACTTATGATATATATGAAACTGATCCAAGTACGCGTGGTCAACACACGACATTGGATTTGATACGAAAATGAAGGATATTTCAAGAAACTGACACGAAGAATAGGTGTAAGAACCGGACTGCCGGACTCCATAATCACTCAACTCTACGCTTCCTCCTTTGATCTGCAAGGGAGTTAACAGAATCTATGGATGGGGAGGAGTGGTGTCTTGAAGACGCTCAAGAACACGCACAACCTTGAAGCGCAAAACTGGCCCTTAGTAACCCAATTGCAAGGCAATTGAAAGAGAAAACAATTAGTGATTTCTGAAATTTTCATTCATCAAACTTGTTCTTTACAAGGAATTAGGCCTCTTATTTATAGAGCTATGAGACCTTCTAAAAATATCTAAGACTAATGTTAATGCAGGCAAACAATAATAACGGCTAAAAAGAACCACGTGCAAAACATGTGCACACTTAAAAACATAACAAACAACAAAAATACTATACAAAGCCTTCAGACTAAAACTGGCGACTGGATGACCTTGGGCTCACTTTCTGAATGGCTTTCCATGCTTGGAAGTGGGCACTTAGAGTCTTGATGGAGAGATCCTTGTATGAAGATTCCATTTCTAGCCTTTAATCTTCCTAGGATACGAGTATCAGCTCTGGACAACTCATGAAAGGAGGGCTGGTCAGCAAAGCTGAGGTGCAGAATTCTGACAGTTTCATCGGGCGACTGTGCGACCTTCCACCTCTTTTCTTGGTGTCTTCCTGTGATTGTTAGGAGGCTTTTAGGGTCTTGATAGAAAGGTCCATGTAGTGAGATCCATTTCTATCTTCCATATCCTCCAAGGTGCGTGGGTTAGCTCTGGACAACCCTTGCAAGGTAGGATGGTCGCCAGATTCTTCCGGATTTTGTTTTTGTGGCTTTCTTCAACATTCTGCTGTTGTTGTGCACGATATCCTGCTGTTGTTTTCTGGTTCCCTTAATCATTTGGTGCAGGTGTTAAGGTGGATGCACTGTGTGGACAAAGCTACTAAGATCTGAACCAATATGGTTCAATCCCTCTTCTTGGAAAAAGAATTGTCCTCAATTCTTGATCCTCTCCTTGCATGCTTGAGCTATCTAAAGGTGATATAAAGCTATGCATGCGTGCATCTCACTGATGCACATACTTACTGTCATTGCACACTGACTCTCCACACTGACCAGCTGCTGGTCTGAATTGCTGCTTGCAGTTGCTACAATTGCTGATGCACCTGCTGCTCCTGCTCACATTTGCACCTGTGGCTGCTACACCTACACTAAGCATAACCAGCTTTGCACAAACCAGCATTTAATCTTGTTGTATGTTGCTGCACGAACCCAATACAAACTGCACATGACCCCAAAAAACACGACAACAATAGACAACTACTAGCAAAACTTTAATTAAATTAGAAATCAGGTTTCCCATGACCATCACACATGTAAGGAAGAATGCTCTTACCCTTACTTGCATAATGAACCACACCCATATATTAAACAAGCTTACCAAGAAGATTAGCTTGCTCGTATTACCAAGGCTACACTCTACTTGTTGCATTTTCCCCTTTTTAGAAAAAATCCTTCCTCGAATTTTTGTAGGATGAACCTCAACAAATCTACTAACGTGAACAAACTCCACAAAGTGCGTTTGTTTAACCACACAGTCAATGTGAATAAACTTTCCCTCCGTAGCTCGCACAATATGTAAACTAGTCCTCAAACTTGAAGGATAATTCACCACTTTCAAAGGTTGCGTCAAAGAATCAATATCCTCAACATTAGTTGTCTCAACAATTTCTTCAAGATCATTAACAACCTCTACACAAGATGCCTCAACATCTCCTTTAAAATCATTAATCACCTCTACACAAGATGCTTCAACAATTTCTTCACTATTCTCCACAATGGACGGTTCTAATGGTGTGCTTTGTGTATCAACATGTTTTGAAATGATTTCAAATCTAATCCTAACCGGATCAACATCAGGATTAAACTCATGAACAATTACCATTTTAGAATCCCCATGTTGCTCTTGCAATTGTTGTTGAAATCTCAGCTTTTCTTCATGAAGTTTAAGCCTCCTCTTCAAGCTTTGCTTTTGACTCCTAACATCCACCAATTGTTTAAGACAAAGACTCAATTGAGTCCAATCCCTTTGACGGTAACAGTCCACTTTCAACATTTCAAGCCTTTTCTCCGTCACATTCAATGTTGTTAGCTGAAGATTTTCAAGTGTACACTCTAGTTTATCCACGGATTTATGTATATTCATGTTTTCTATCGTTGATTTCATATTCTAAGGTTCAAGAATCTCTCAAAATTTTAAGTATGAGAGTAAGGATAAGAGTGAAAAGAAGGAAAAACAAAGAAATGAAGTATGGAATTTTTTTGGTGCGCAAAACAGAAAGAAAAACAGAACCAAACAGCCCCAAATTCAGAAATCAGTATGAAATGTTTGCTATTGAAAACCCGACCAAACCAACTCCAAGTATGATGAAACTTGGTGACAACACACCTCAAGATGTCTAAAAACACCCCAAATTGGAAATACTCAAATACGTGGTCTAGTTTGATCACAATTCAAAAATTCCTCCAAACATCCAATCTGAACTATTTTTTTGACCTTTTGGTCTAAAACACTTGCGCATCTTTTTTTCCATAACTCCAATGACTACACCACAAGGCTTAAAAAAACTAGACTCAAAAATACCCAAAGTGAAAAAAAGAAACAATGAAAAAGACTCAAAAATGAAGGAAACACAATGAAAATACAGAAGACAAAGACAAATGAGACTCTCCTGTACTTTAAGAAACCTATAAAACGTAAGAAATAGTGCACAAATGATATGGTTTAATGAATTTAGGATAGTTATTGATAATTTGGTGAAAGATGAGAGCAAAATAAGACAATCTTGATAGGTTTTCGAAGACAACTTACCAAGGTACCCGGATTTCATCAGTTTTGGGCAGTCTGTAAAGAAAAATTCATATCTCCTTAACCACAACACCAAATCTAATGATTCCAAATCCAAAAGTTTCCCAACTCAACCCCAAATACCGTGCAAAAACAGTTTTCAAAAACTCCTACAAGACATCCTCCAAAACGATCAAGTTTCAGACCCCAAAAACTGACAGAATCTGAAACTTTATCACACCTTTACTGTCTTCGTATTTGGCTATTCTTTTCATCAAAACCAATTGAATTATGCACCCCAAGGACTTTGAGGCTCTGATACCAATTGATCCAAGTACGCGTGGTCAACACACGACATTGGATTTGATACGAAAATGAAGGATATTTCAAGAAACTGACACGAAGAATAGGTGTAAGAACCGGACTGCCGGACTCCTTAATCACTCAACTCTACGCTTCCTCCTTTGATCTGCAAGGGAGTTAACAGAATCTATGGATGGGGAGGAGTGGTGTCTTGAAGACGCTCAAGAACACGCACAACCTTGAAGCGCAAAACTGGCCCTTAGTAACCCAATTGCAAGGCAATTGAAAGAGAAAACACTTAGTGATTTCTGAAATTTTCATTCATCAAACTTGTTCTTTACAAGGAATTAGGCCTCTTATTTATAGAGCTATGAGACCTTCTAAAAATATCTAAGACTAATGTTAATGCAGGCAAACAATAATAACGGCTAAAAAGAACCACGTGCAAAACATGTGCACACTTAAAAACATAACAAACAACAAAAATACTCTACAAAGCCTTCAGACTAAAACTGGCGACTGGATGACCTTGGGCTCACTTTCTGAATGGCTTCCCATGCTTGGAAGTGGGCACTTAGAGTCTTGATGGAGAGATCCTTGTATGAAGATTCCTTTTCTAGCCTTTAATCTTCCTAGGATACGAGTATCAGCTCTGGACAACTCATGAAAGGAGGGCTGGTCAGCAAAGCTGAGGTGCAGAATTCTAACAGTTTCATCGGGCGACTGTGCGACCTTCCACCTATTTTCTTGGTGTCTTCCTGTGATTGTTAGGAGGCTTTTAGGGTCTTGATAGAAAGGTCCATGTAGTGAGATTCCATTTCTATCTTCCATACCTCCAAGGTGCGTGGGTTAGCTCTGGACAACCGTTGCAAGGTAGGATGGTCGCCAGATTCTTCCGGATTCTGTTTCTGTGGCTTTCTTCAACATTCTGCTGCTGCTGTACTATTGTGCATGATATCCTGCTGTTGTTTTCTGGTTCCCTTAATCATTTGGTGCAGGTGTTAAGGTGGATGCACTGTGTGGGCAAAGCTACTAAGATCTGAACCAATATGGTTCAGAAACTATATAATAATAAAAATTTATTTATGAAAATATATTTTACTCTAATAGACTAAATATAATATGATAAAATAGAATATGAATTAATTATACTTTAAAGTTCAATAATAAAATTCGATCTATTAGAGTGTTTTTTATGATTAATAAATTCAAAAATGTTCCGATCTAATTTTAAAGAACAATTAATTAAGATTTTAATCTCCTGATTGGTTGTTAATCAGATGATTTTTGCTGGTGGAAGTCTTAATTTAATTCCTTGCCAGTTATGCAGTAAGACCTTTGGATGGAGATGCTGATGATTCCTACAAAACACACCAAGGGGTTAGAAAGGCCCAGAATTCTTTTCCGGGGGCCTACTTCGACGCCCAAGTCAGTACAGATCAATATATGGGTTGCCTAACAGGTCCTTCGAGGTGCACAGTGGCAACCAGGTGGATAACTGCTTAGGGCTTGTTTAGACGTGAGGTCTTTTGTAATAAATTATCACGATAAATGTCAATTAAATCTTTTTTTTCTTTTTTTTTTGTGTTGCTCTGAAAATTAATGTGAAATTCTGATATTCCGTTAAGATCGTTTGTATGTAATCACTTTGAATTCTTTGTACTTTTCTTTATCCGTTAGAAATTGGTTATCTCATTTATTGCGCTTTGGTGAGTATTTATGGCTGATGATTGTGGAACAAACATTTCTTCTCCGACCTCTAAAAGACATTCTCTGCATGCGTCACTCTCCTTTTCAGACATGTCAATCCCTTAATCACAATCGAATACTTTATTTGTCCTTTGTGGCGTTTCTAATTTCTCCTTTCAACACGTGTCTCACTTCATAAAAGTGATGCTTTAATGAAGGACATGTGTCCTCACATGCACGTGAGCTTCTCATGCACTAACCGTCTAAGCCCGTATGTAGAATCCCTCAATAACCCAACCAAATAATTACTCCCAGATAACTACTGATTAACATAAAATCTTCTTAGATTCTGGCGGATTTGATTTCCTTCTACTGTCTTTTTGTCATAATAACCTTTGATTAATATTTAATATTTTACACACACAAAACATTAATCAATTGATGAATTAAATTAGTTATAATTTTGCTGAATATTCGATAAATTAATATCTTCAAAGTTGCAATAGATCGAGGTGAATCCTTTTGTGCTTATGAAGATTGTTCCACAATCCACAACATTGAACTGTTGAAATATGGCCAATTTTATTCCAATTTAGCAGTACAGACTCTTCTCGAAGTTTTCAGCACCTTACCATTAAGAAAGTACTCCTATTTGCCACTAAATTTGCTATAAAATAAAGGTTTTTTTTAAAAAAAAAAATAGTTTAATAGATAAAATAATAATACAAAATAGGTGATGGAATAAAAGAAAAAGGATATGGGAACAAAGAGAAATATTGAATTTAGATGAAAATTTGTGTAAAGATATCTTATTAGGGCGTGGTGTAAAAACAACCAACTAGTGCAAATAGAGAATGTATAAGTAAATAACAATTATTAATAAAGTAATAAATTATCATTATATGTCCCCATTTTACAGAAGGGCTTTTCAGATTTTATTTTATCTTTTTTTTTTTGTACATAGAACGTTCGATAGCTTAGCACCATAGATTTATCAACCCTCGGAATCAGATGGTTTCTAAACTTCCCTGAGCTGGACAGAATTTTCAAAGCAATGCAAAAAGCCATAATGTGGAAACCTCTCATACCAAGTATCTTCTGGCACATAAGTATCCCAGTGCTCACCGCTGCTGCTTTTGCCATACTTGTGTACCCATCCGGAACCATTATGTTGCTCGCCCCATGTGCGGTTCCATCGGTCCCCATACTTACCTTCCCACCATGTCTCCCCCTGTTTCACCCCGTTATAGTTTTGATCAAAGTTTTCATCCCATTTATCACCCCATTTTACCCAAGCATCTCCTTCCCAACGCTCTGCCCATTTATCAGTGTATTTTGTACTTCCACCTTGACCATCATATTTTTCTCCCCACCTGCCAAAGATTATGTTTTGGATCATCTTACAACTAGTTAAACAGGAGACAACAAATGACGCCGCTTTTTAAAAACATAAGAATCTGTAGTAATGCATTTAGTTTCTTGAAAGAAACATCTTGCACAAGGCCCCTCTCAGAATTGATCAATTGAGTTCAATGTCCAGTGAGAAGAGGGAAAAGGGGGGTAGGGGTGACAATTTGTTGACCATAGATAAAGAGGAGGTGGGGAAAGAGGAGGTTGTCTATTCTGCGGAAGAATAGGATCTGATCGAGAAACAGTCAAACTACAAGTAAAGTTCATGTTTTTCATACCTCTCGTGCCAAACATGAGCATGACCAACCTCAACTTGAGTGTTGGGATTGAGGCTACACCACTTGTGTGCCCATTTATCAGCTTTACCAGAGGCATCGTAATGTTCCCACCATTTCTCTTGCCACTCATCACCATTTGCATTCTTTCCCCACTTATCTGCCGTCTTCTCCATATGTAAAAGACCATGCTCCTGCACATTTCAGATGAGGAAGACAATTTTAAATAACACTTCAACAACAACGAAGACAAAGCCTTAATTCCAACACATGGGGTCAGCTATTTTTACGGATAAAATTTTAACAGATAAAGCCATTGCAATTACCTTGTATACCGAACACTCCATAAGAAGAAAATTACTCTCTTTTCACCCTTAGAAAATCAGTTGTACATTAGCTTCAACTAGAGTGGTGTTTGGTGTGACAAAAGAAAATGTCAAGGAAAGGAAATTGCATAAAAAGATATAAGGGTAATGTTAAGTTTTATTATTATTAATGGTTTGGTATAAACAGATGTAAAGGAATGAGACGAAAGAGAGAGAGAACCAAAAAAAAGGAGTTGGTTTCTAGTGTGAAATGAGTGGTACCAATATATAGGTATCCATATCCGTATGAAAGGGATTGGGTTAACCCAATTTCATATCAAACACTAACACTTTGTTTGGACAATGACGTAGGAGGAAAAGGAAGGGAAGGGAAGGGGAAGAAAGCGGAGAGAATGAGGAAAAGTTCTCCTTGCTTGATAGGAGAAAAGAAGGGAGAAGAAAAGAAAATTCATTTTCCTTCCACATCTTTTCATTTTTCAAAAACTTTGTCCATAAACAAAAAAAATAAAGAATTAAATCCCTACAGATCCCTTCCTTCCAAATCATTCTTCTCCAAAATTTTTACCCAAACAAAGGAAAATGCATCCCTCCAAATCCCTCAATTTCCTTACCCCATAGTGTTAGTAAAAAAATGATTTAAGTGAATCCCTTATATGAACCTAAAAACTCGCACCACATACCCCCTAAAGCTGCAAAATCAAAACAACCAAAAGAGACAGAATCCTCTCTTTGGGATGTTAAAACTGCCATATTCAAGTTTTTATGCGCTAATCCCTCTTAAAAAAGTTTATATGTATTAAAATTGACTGTATTTTTTACTAATATGTAAAAAAATTATCACACAATATGCTTCAGGTTTTTTCTACGAAAAATGTTCAAAAATATCATGACTTCTACTAATTTATAAAGAAAAAAAAAACCCAGCAAATTCAAATACCTGCCACATTGACTCCTTCCAGTACTCATGCCAAACATTCCCAGTAGCATCACGTCCAGACTTCTCAGACCCAAGTTCTTTGTAACCATATTCATCAGCTGCCTCCCAATACTTCTCTTCCCATTCTACAACCCCATCAGAACTCACACCTCTGTTTAATGTCCAGCGGCAAACAACACCATCAGGTCTTGTTTCAACTCCAGTTTCCTTCCACCACCTTGACCCATCAGGATTTACTCCATATGATGGTTTTTCTTCTACGTTGTGTAGAGCATGAGCTGCTTCTGCTGCATGAGCCGAAAACTGAGCACCAATGTCTTCTTTAACAGGGGCTTCCTGACTGGTGTTTAGAGCTTCTACTTTGTGCACTTCCATTAATGATTGAAAAGGTGGGAGAGGTGCTATAAGGTTGCTTTCCAAGTTAGTGCTCTCCATTGGTATAGAGAGAAAATCTGAAGCTTTCTCTTTTTCCATCAGCTTGTTAGTTAAATATTGCTTCCCAGAGCTTATGGGGGCTTTTTTTACATTATAAACATCCAGTCCACTGGAATCATCCTCTGTTGGGGGTGTCCAAGACCAAAAGTCCGGACCAGGTGGACCACTTCCAGAATTTCTTGATGGAGGCATGTGAAAGCTTCTACTATCTATTCCTGCTAATTCACAACGTACCCCAAATGACAGTAAATATTGGTTCTCCAACAGTAAACCATTCTATGTGCAGATTGAACTTGTCCAGGAAAACCGTTATTAGTTCAGTAAAAGATGGATCATATTACAATTAAGTTTCATTTTTTGACATAGTTCACATAATAAATATCAATTCCCAGGTTTTCAAAAGAGTAATATTTTCAATGATATTGAAAGTTACTTGAGCTAATTGACTTAATTTAGTTGAAATAAGAAGAAAAGATCATTGATATTGATTTCCAACTTCCAAATGATGCATACAAGCTGAGAAGCGAGGTGACTACTCTTGATGTGTTTCCACTTATTAGATACATCATAGATTATAGACTTTATATCGTTTTCTGTCTTTATAGTGCATTATACAAATATTGCTCTGCAATTGGCAAATGTGCTGCGCATAATTAATTTAATTTCCCCTGTCCTCCCCAACCCCACCCCACCACCACCACATACATACTCAAAAGAGGGGTTGAAGGCCGACTTCTCTCTTACATTCAGTTAGTAATACAGGATGAATTTTCTGTTATCTTTCCAAAAGATATTGAAAACAACCGAGCCACAAAACTGATTGTGCAACACTCATTTTTCGAATGCATATCATCTCAAAAAAAGCTTCTGAAAAGAACATTATGAATCATATGTGCAGGCACATGCATGGGTTTTGAATGATCTATTTCACTCAGCCTATGTTTACTCTTTAAGCGATGTAGACTCAAGTATATGACAAATTAAAAGCTTCAAAATCACTTTTCTTAATTTTGTAATACAATCACAAGTCCTTAGGGTTTTTGAAAGAGTTTGAAGCAAAAATTATTGTTAAACCCCCTTTGTAACGAGATCTGGCATGTTCTCGAATATCTTTTGAATACATCTACTTATAAAGAACATGATTGAGTGTATGACAATACTATTGCTTCCATATTGTCATAAACCATTCCTTATCACTTGACATATCAATGTCCTTCTCTCTCTAACTTTGGAATACTATAGGTGGGAACATGCTTTTCACAAAGTAATTTGACACTCAATTCTCTAGAGAGATGTTGTTTTGCAAACGGCAAGAATATGCATTAAAGCCATTATGTGTACTAAACTGCAAGCATTGATGGTTTGGTAGGATATAAGAACGCAGATAAAAAAGGGAGGGGAAGGAAACGGAGGGATGCATATGTATAGCTAATGAGGAGGGGAAGGAAATGGAGGCACGAGTTCCTTCATATTTTGTAAGAAATATATCTCTCTAATAATAGAAAGATTTCAAAGAAAAACTCATCAACCTTCCTCCCCCTTTCCTTTTCCTCCCGTCCCTTTCCTCTCCCTTCCCTTACCTTCCCTTCCTTGCCTTCCTGAACTTTTTTCTCCATACACAATCTAAATGAACTTCTTTTCTAGATTTTTGTCGCATTGCAGAAAGGCCATATAGAAATAATCATCTAATAACTCGCCAACTCTTGACCCTTTCCTTTTCATAAGATGTTAGAGTAAGCTAACGAATGTTAAAGCGTGGGCCTAAAGGTGGCACGAAAGGTTAATGACCGTGGCTTGAAGGTGCACTAATGAACCATGGTTATATGCAAGTATTAAGGTTATTTAAGCAATAAGAATTTATGTAAACAAGACACCAAGTTTTAAGATGGTTTACCATGAATGAGGCTATATCCACTATCCTAGGCTAGTGTGTCATTATGTTTTTAAAGGATAATAGAAGCTTGAAAGCTCATTACAATATTGAAGGAATTACATCAATGGAGAGTGTATGTGTGAGCTATACATAGTGTAGAGAATAAGAGAGAAGCTTGTTAAGGATAATGGGAGGCTCAAGCTCTTGGCTTTGCTGTACATAAATACATACAACACTAGACAAAGGGGGACTTGGGAATTAATGAGTCAAAACAGAAACAGGAGGGCAGCAATGTAAAAACAGAAAGCAGCATGCTTCTGACAGCTTTTCCAGCTTGCTTGCACAGCCTTCTATGACCCCTGTGGTCTTCCCTATGCTTCCATAGCTCGATGTAGCTGCATTGCCTTATATACCAGTGACAAACCCATGTGAACACACTCAATACGCGTGTTTTATGCATACAATGAGAGTGTGTACTACTTCATGAATTGGAGTGTCCAATACTACAGTACTTTAGTAATCATAGTTTGTTACTTTAACCTAACATATGACTAATTTATGCAAGACTTAAGTCACCCTTCTTTCATAAGAGAATAGGCTCTACAAGCTCAACACAATGTTTCTATAAGATACCACTAATCTCAAGCTTCTATAAGGATCACAAAATTATCAAACTAACTATCAATTTCTCATAAAGCAACTCCTTTCAAAAACAAAGACAATTTTAATATTGATAATCAAATATAAAAAAATGTGCTTTCAAAATATTTCACCTTTATCTCAAAAAAAAACTATCATACCTAAATATGATTCTACACTAATTACACAATGAATATTGCAATCATGTTCATCAATTTCCTAACAATTTGACAAAATGCATCAAAAAGTTGCAACATCAAGCTCAAATCAATAGTATAACTTCACTAAATAAAAGTAGAACTCAAAAATTACCCCCATTGTGATTATCTGAGCTCAAAACTGCATTGTTATCAGATTGAACCCTATTATTCGCCAAAGCCGAATCCGCCGAACCCAAACTCGTCGCCTTGGCATTGGATGTAGGTTTCCGATCCTTAAGAAGAGCACGAGCAGCAGCAATGGCGGCAGCAGCACGATCAATAACCTGGATCCGCTGAACTCTATCTCTCTCCTCTTTAGAAACTTCTAGAATCTTCTGGAACTCAAAGCTCTTCTTCGCCAAAGCTTCATGATTATCTGTTTCAACCTCAGTATGGATCGGGGATGGTAAATTCTGAGAAATTTTGTCAAATTTAATCTCCTTTTGTTGTCTATCAATGGCTTTCTTCCACATTTGAAGGTACGAAAACGAGTCGCTGCCATTGTTATTAGTGTCATTTGAAGCAGTGATTTGGAATTTGGTGGTAGGCTTTGTTGGAGTTTGAGTTTTGAGAAGGATGGCTAGTTTAGGGGTTTTGAGAGTTTGATGAAATGGGTAAGAAGGGTTATTGGATATGGTGGATTGTAAGAGGTGATGAGAAGACGCCATTGATGGGAAATCAAAGGAAAGTGAGGAGTGATTTTGGTATTTTTAGATGCGTTTGTGTGAATGAGTGTGAGCTTTTTAAATTCTATCCGTGACTTTGCCTCGATCCCAAGTAACGTACACTGTTGTTCGCTCCTAAAATCTAACAATGATAGAAATACTATTCTCTCTCTGTCCCACTTTATTAAGGGGTCGTTTGGTTCGCACAAGGGAATCGAAATGGAATGAGGAAAGGGAATGAAGGAGAAAGGAATGGATTTCCCTAATTTAGCCTAGTCGTTTGGTAGTGTTCAGGAAACAGAATGAACTGCTCAATGATTCCCTTTGTGACTGTTTGGTTCAAGTTAAGGAATCAAAATTTGAGTTTTTAAATTCTTTTATATTTTTTCCAAAAATAAGTAGTTGTTATATGATAAACTTGAAAAACTTATTTTGTAAAAAAATATAACTCTAAATATTAACAACGTAGCTCGATTAATTACATATAATCAATTGTTTGTAGATCAAAATACATACGAAAAGTGTTCTAGTCCTTTCAAAATCATTCATGGAACCACAGCATTAGATCTAAGCATTACTATTTCCTCCAAGAAGACTCTTAACATAAGCACTTTTCAAAGCATCGGGACACTTTGAAAATATCAGGAGCTTGTTTGGTTGTGAGGTTAGAATGTTAGCCACTTGAAAAACTTGGTTAGGAGTTACACCTTCTAAATTAAAAGAGAGTAGTTCCTCTAATACTTTCTCTGTCTGTTCAACTATTTTTTGCTCACGATCATCAGTGCGGGCCATCACATTTGCCATAGTTGAAAGATGAACATTCATGTCTTTCATGAATGCTTGTAAGCTAGCCAATTCATTAGAACTACCTTCACCAGCATTTCCTCTCTTACTTCTTTTAGAAGTTTTTTCAGTCTTCATCTTTTTTGCAGGAGGAGTAATAACAGTTTGAGTGGCATTACCACTAGCAGCAATTCCCTCATCATCACTTGAATCAAGTGTAACCTGTGGAGGGGCAACATTTTGCAAATTCTTGATTGCTTCAACATAATCTTCAGCTGGTTTTCCGGTAGCATAATCCTTGTCGTAAACATTCATGAGTTCATGAAAGTGCGGAAATGAAACTCCAAACAGGTTTTTGCAATTCGGATGATTCTGAAAAACAAAAAAATCTCAAAATGATCAAATGTACAACATCATCAAACAATCTCAAACATAATTAAAATGACCCTACAAAGCTTGTCATACCTTGCAAAACTCGTCATAAACAGCCCGATTCACATAAATCATTTTTTTCATCATCCCAGACGAATCCACTTGTATTTAACATTTGAGAAATAGCCCTAAACTGGGCCACAAGTGTCTTAAGTCGAGAATCAATGTGTGGCAGAGCCTTCAAACCACAACCAGGAAGAGCCTTACCTATGAGCTCCTCTAAGCGAACCATGTAGCCGCTTCTAAATCCATTTTCACACCTCCAGTGAGGATCAACAGCTAACTCTGACAATGCTTCCATAAGAGCCTTATCTTCTTGGGCAATCCAAAATTGTTTGTTTTTTCCCCTTCCACCTCCACTAGCACTACTTTCATCCATCCTCTATAACATTCAATACAAGTAAACAAAATTGAACCATACTGATCATAGTAAACAAAATTGCATGTCTATAAAAAAGGAATGAACCAAGAAATATTCAATACAAGTAAACAAAGAAATATTCAATACAAGAAATATTCAAGCATGAAATAAACATACAAGAAATGGAGGTTTTAAATAAAAAGGAATAACATCACAAAGTAAGTCTGCGGTGTCTAGCCCTCCAATCATTGAACATATATTGGGCCATTGTATTTCGAAAATTCGTCCACGGATCGGTTACAACAATGGAGGTTATGTAGTCCACATCATCTTCCTCATTATCATCACCATCATTATCATCACTATCATTTTCCTCAAACAAGTCCTCATCATCAAATTCTGCAAGAATGTATCTCTTTACCAAATTATGTAATAAAGCACAAGCAAGTACAATTCACCATGTGTTTGTAAACTAAACCAAGAAGGACTTCTAAGAATCCCCCATCTTCCCTTGAGTAATCCAAAGCATCTCTCAATCACATTTCTAGCTTTTGCATGCCTTAAGTTGAAATATTCTTCGGCGGTTTGAGGTTGTCGAGGGCCATTATTCCATTCTCTAAGATGATAAAGATGCCCTCTATAGGGTGCAAGGAATCCTTCTCCATTAGTATATCCTCCATCACATAGATAATAACAACCTTGAAAAATTAAAAAAAAAATATTACTCTCTTACCAAGTTAATCTCAAATAAAATCTATTACGTCAATCAAATTACCTTTTGGAACTTTTAACCCATTACGCCTAGAAATAGCATCTCGAAGAATCCGACCATCGTGTGCTGACCCCTCCCAACCAGGTAAGACATATATAAATTCCATCTCGGGTGAACATACTCCTAATACATTCATAGCAAGGGTACCTTTTCTAGTCCGATATTTGGATCGATCATCACAAAAAACATTCACTAGAATCATTGTACCATCAAGGGCACCTAATGAGTTCTACAAAACAAACAATATCACTTTAAATTATGTAATAGTCTCTCTATTTTATCTCAAATTAAAGTGTTGGTTTTTATTTACCTTGAAATATTTCCATCTTTCATCGTTGCAATCCTCTTGTATCGGTGTTCGTTTCTTAAGAAGAATAGCATGTAACTTTAAGATTGCTAACAAACAAGCATGAAATTGTCTACTAATAGTTTCACCACTTCTATAAAAATGTGCACCCATCATTCTATTTTTCTTATGGTGAGCTAATGTGTATAAGAAACCCGCAACCATCTCTTCCAAACATGTGTTTCTTGTTTCATTTAATCCACCAATATCTCTAACCATCTCTAAAAGTACACCAAATGTGTATCGATTTATACGAAGATAGTTCCTACACAAAGTGTCACTTTCTCTAATCATTCTATTCAAGTTGTGCAATCTCATTTTTCTCCTAGTTTTTTTTTATCAAGCTTAAGATAATGGGAATCGTATATAGTTTTTCTCATCGAGTACAACATCAAATGTAGCAACACAACACAATTAATCATAGTAATTATGAACAGAATACAGTCTCAATTTCTCTTCCTTTTCAAAGAAGTACCAATGCTAGCCATTTTCTGTAGAAATGAACATCAATAAGAACATCAATAAGAACTATGTAGAACAACTCAGAAAAGGCAAAAAGGCGATATTTACCCATCAAAAATACAATCAAGCAACAAAACTCAATTACAGAGATTACAAAGCACCTTATTCTAAACATGGAATTGCTCCATGAAGCTGCCCAGAACATCAAGCAATATACCCATAACAAAATGGCAGCAAGATACTCCATCAACAGCCCTCACATTATACTCCATCAAGAACATCAAGAACATCAATAACAAAATGGAAATATACCCATAAAATTACCCAACACTTACTAAATCCATAAACTACCCAACAGTTACAAGCAATATACCCACAAAATTACCCTTTCTTTGAAGCAACAATCAAATAGCAGCAGCAAGAAAATAAGCAACAAGAAATTGGCTAATCGAAATGAACAAACAAGAATTTGATAAATAAGGAAAGCAAAGCAGTGGGTTTACCTGCGAATTGAAGCAATCAAATTGAATGAACAAACAAAGTAGTCCAACTGAATCGTGGGTTTGAGATGAAGATGAAGCAGCACTCGTAGGAACTCGAACAAAGCAGTCCAATGGAGAATAATGAATGAAATGGCCACTGAAGTCGAACGATGGCGACAGTATTAGAAGAGAAAAGAGATTGAGATGGCCACTGAAGTCGAATGAAATCAGCAATAATAGAAGAATAACTTACATTTGACAATGGCGGCAGGAAAGTCGAGATTGAGGCGAAGAAAGCTACGAACAATGGCGGCCAGCCGTCGTGAGGAAGAGAGGAAAACTTGAGGGAGGAGGCGGACGACTGTGTGTAGGGTTTGAGAGGAGAGGGTAATGCAGGGGGAATGGAATGGGAAAGGTACGGGGGGGTTGGAGAATGAGGAAGCCCTTATTATGGGTAATCCCAAAACTAAAAATGGGGAAAGGGTATGATAGTGAGTGGCAAACAAACAACAACAAAGGAAATCGGGTCTACCCATTCCCTTTCCCTTTGTTTATTAACCCCAACCAAACGCCCCCTTACTATTTCCTGCCTATTTATGTCTTCCCAACACTGTTTAATTTACGAAATTAATCTACCCAACCTTATAAATTAGATCAATTCTACTCAGAGACCATCTTTATAAGAGACGGCTCTTTAAGCCTAGTCTAAAAATTAAAAAAAGACAAACTTAAAAACTAACGCAAACGGGTTAACACACCAACTTCAACAGATTAAACACCACCTTTTGTTAGGTTCAAATGTTAACTTTAATAGGTTATATTACCAACTTCAAAAGGTTAACAACTTAAGGTTAAAATAACAATTTAATAGGTTAAAATACCAACTCTAATAGGTTAAAATACCAGCTTCAAAAGATTATTGATGCGAGTATGGCACCAAAGATTAGGCCAAACTTGTCTGTTTGTGAAGTTAAGATTGGACCTTCCAAACAAATGAAAACTGAAAAAAAGATATGATCAAACAATGTTGATCTTGGATAAAAACTCACTTGATTTCACTCACCAAGAAGCCCTTATCCCCACACTCTCAATTAAGTCTTCACTCACCTTAATCTTCATGGGATCTTGCTATAATCTTTCTTTGCTTCACTCACAAACAAAGAAGATAGGATAGGAAATACAACATAAATTTCCCCTTGAAGAGAACACCCCTTCTTGATTCTAATTTCTTAGAAGCCAAATTTTTGTTCATCAAAAGTTCTGTTTACAATGCATTATGTCTTCTTATATAGGGAAACATGTAAAACTAAGCACATGCGCATCACATGCTACTTTGCTAAAAAAAACACTTAACAACAAAATAAAGGAACAACTAATACATCTTTTCCTTAATCAAGATGTCGTTGTCTTTGTTGATTACAAAACATACACACACATACGATCAGGTCTGCACACTATTGATCAGGTTACAATCAATTGAACTGCTTCTGTGTAATGAACGGAATCTGATCTGATTCTGGCCATCTGTGCACATGCTGCTGCTGGCTGCATTCTGATCTACATATATGCTGCTGTACTTTTGATCTGCAGCTCTGCACACTTGTTATTCTGTTGTTGAGTTCAGAATGTTGCCTGTTGCACAGAACACGTGCCTTCTGATCTTATTGATTTGCTGCTAGTGGCTATATTGAACACTTGAGTTGCTGATCATATGAAAGTGAATGTTGTTGCACTTGCTTAATTGCTGAACTATTACTGGTTCAAATCTGTACCAATGCACACACTGATATGTTTAACCACAAGATCTATGTGAACAAACTTTTCTTTCCTAGCTTACACAACATGTAAACTAGCCCTCAAACTTGAAGGAGAACTCGCCACTTTCAAAGGCTGCAACAAAGAACCAACATCCTCAACATTGTTTGTCTCAACAACTTCACTATGATCAACAACCTCAGCAAAAGATGTTTCAAGAACTCCTTCATTTCTTGATTCTTTAAGGTCATCAGAAGGAACCAATGGTGTGATCTGAATTTGTGACTCAATGTGCTTTGAAATGATCTCAAATCTAATCATATCCGGATTAATATCAGGATTATACTCATGAACAATAACCAATTTAGAATCCCCATGTGCTCTTGCAATCTTTGTTGAAATCTCAGCTTTTCTTGATGAAGATCAAGCTTCCTCTTTAAGCTTTGCTTTTGACTCCTAACATACACAAATTTTTTAAGACAAAGATACCATTGAGCCCAATCCATACATCGTACACAGTCCACTTTCAACCTCTCAAGCCTTTCCTCCTCCACAATCAATGATGCTAGTTGAAGTTTTTCTATGGCAAAATCTAGTTTATCCAATGATTTATGTATGTTCATGTTCACTTTTGATGACTCCATATTCTAAGACGCAAGAATCTCTCAAAAACAAAGTGTGAAAGTAAGGAAAAGGGGGAGAAAGAAAGAAAAAAAAAGAAAAAAAGTTTGGAAACATTTGTGCACAAAAAAAGAAATTAGAAAATAGATATCAAATCTGAACAAATTTCAAAACTACTGTATGCACCTATATTTTTGTGTGAACCCAATCAAACCAACTCCAAGTTTGATGAAACTTGGTGACAACTCCAAGATGTCTACAAACACCCAAAATTGAATTTACTCAAAAATATCGTGTGGTTTAATCACAAATCAAAATTTACTACACACATACAGTCTGAACTGTTTCTGTGACCTTTGGTCAAAACCACTTGTGCATCGTTTTCTCCACCACTCCAATGACTAAACAAGAAGACCCACGAAAAACTAAACTAATAATGAACCAATGTGAAAAAAAAAAAAGAAACAATGAAAAAGACTAAAAAACGAAGGAGAAACGAAGCAAATACAGAAGATAAATACAAATGAGACTCTCCAGTACTTTGTAAAACAAACATGAAATGGGTCATTTAAGAAACCAACAAAACGTATGAAAAAGTGATTAAAATGATGTAGTTTGATGAATATAGGATAGTTATTGATAATTTGGTGAAAGATGAGAGCAAAATTGTAACCCCATATTTTATCGGGTTTTAAAAATAAAGTAAATAAATAGATATTATTAAATTAAATTATTTTACATAGATAATTACAAGAAATAAAGTAAGTTAAGTTTTAACGGTAACGTGTTTTACCGCGTACGTTGTTATCACGTAGCGTTTCTTTTCTGTTTTAAATAATAGTAATAATAATAATAATAATAATAATAATAATAATAATAATAATAATAAAATATTAGTGGGAATGGAAAAGGGTGGCTGGTTGGAGGGAGTAAGGGAGGAGTTTTGTAACTCCTCTCATAAGTGTGCATTATGGCACAATTAATTGATTTCTTTTAATTGCCTTTTTATTCAATTTCTTTCATCATTCCTATCATTTGCAAGTGAGAAAAAAATCAGAAAAATTTTCTCTTCTTGCTCCTTCATTCGGCTACATTTAAAAAAAAATAAATTTAAGGTTCTTTTGTTGTTTGAGTGGGTGTTCAATATAACCTTTTAATCAAATGGTAAGTTAGATTAAAACAAAGATTTAATTTATAAAGTTGGGTTGTTATTTATAAATTTTATTTATAAATTTTATTTATAAAATTTTCTATGATGAAATTTATTTGTTTTTGTTGTTCCATCCAATCTTTTGATGAAAAGGATAAGTTTAGTTGAATTGTTAATTATTGATTTTATATATAAGATTTATAAGATGAATTACATTTTATGTATGATTAGGCATGGCCACGGTCCGGGTTGGTCCGGTTCCGTTCCGGTTCCACCCGGTTCCGGTTCCATTTGGAACCTGTCGCGAACGGTTCCGGTTCCGGTTCCGGTTCCGGGCGGTTCCAAACGGTTCCTTAGCGGTTCATGAGGCGGTTCCGGCGGTTCCAACTCACGGGACGGGCGGGTCGGACCATCGGTTCCATTTTAATTTTTTCTTTAAATTTTTGTATAATAAAAAAATACTATAATATCGCGGACGTACCTTTGATGATTACTTGATTATTAGCGAAATTCATTGCATGTCAAGTTGTCATCGTTATTGAAATATTTACTAAAATGAATGGAAAAAAATTAATTAATAAGAAACGAATCAATGATAATGTCGATAAAGATGATTAATAAAAAAAGAGGGAGAAAATGGACTTGAACCTAGTACCCAAATGAATACTAAGCTGCCTACGTATCCCGAAGGAATCAAAGCCCACGTAGTTCTTTGTCATACCTTTTATTTATAGTTGTTGAGTGTTGATTCATCGTTGTCGCTTGTCGGATTGATCCTATTCGTCTTCGTCATCATCATGTGGTTGATATTGATTAGATGCTTCCGCTGACTCTCCTCCTGACGATGATGAAGTTGTATCCATCATCATCCATGGATCATCATCGTCGTCTTGATCATCATCGTTCCTTAGTCCTTGTGTTCGTATCTCCGCTTGGTCCCAATCTTTCTTGCAAACACATATTTGAATACTATGTGGAGCAAGACGAGATCGCTTTTCATCCAGAACTCTTCTACCTGCACTAAAAGCAGACTCCGACGCAATAGTGGACGCGGGAATTGCAAGGATATCCTTTGCAATTCTCGATAAAATGGGAAATTTAAAAGATTTTTCTTTCCACCACTCCAAAATATTATAGACACTTGGGTCTATTTCAAAGTGGTGTTTTAGATAACTATCTAGTTCTAAAAATGTGGTCGAGGAAGAAGAAGATCCTACAAAACTATCATCTTGCGTCATTATGTTAGCAATTACTGAATTATAGAAAGAGGGACGAGCCGAAACGCTAGCACGCCTAGACATATCGCGTTTCAGGTTATATACACTAGCGTAAAATTCATACAGTTCAGCTAAATATTTTTTACATGTTCCGACATAATAAGCTACATCGGAAGACGGGCGATCTAACGCTTGATAATAAAATCCTATTACTTTGGTTAGGACCTCGGTTTTAAAACGTGGGTCCAAAATGGTTGCGATTCCATAAATGTAAGGAAAATCGGTAAAATATGATTTCCATTTTTCCATCATTTCAGCAAGAATCGGCCTTAATTGTGGGTTAGTATCTTCTTGTGTATGTTTAAGCAGGTGATAAAAAATAGTAATACATTCACTTATTACTAAGTGAACGTTCGGTTCATAAACATAAGAAAAAATCTTAGTCGCGTGGTCATACGCTTCTAATATGTTATGTACACCTATTGCTAATTCCCAAGTTTCATCAGCTATGAAACTATCTGTACACTCACTATATAGTTGTGTTATTACTGGGCGATAAGCAATCGCCTTTCTTAATAAATCGTTCGTTGACCCCCAACGTGTAGGAGTATCTAATGACCAATACACTTTTTTAAGTTGGTATTGGTCACATAATTGTTTATATCTTCTTTTAATCTTTCCGATCCTAAGCCATTTTACTATATCCCTAATTGGTTCTAATAATTCACTTAATTGTTTTACACCTACTTGACAAGATAAGTTAACTATGTGCGCACAACAACGTATGTGTAATAAGCTACCCCCAAGGATTAAACTAAAGGCGGGTTCGTTAAATAAAAGTTCTATACATTTTATGTTTGCGGTTGCATTATCTGTTGAACAACAAAATATTTTATCTAATAAGTTCCATTCCCTACATATCTCTATTAATCTATATTTTATGTTTTCGCCGGTGTGTCTTTCTGGCATAGTCTCAAAAGCAATTATTCTTTTTTGAATAATCCAATTTCGATCTATCCAGTGTGCTGTTACACACATATAAGATTCTAAATGTGGGGGAGCAGACCATATGTCAGTTGTTATGCTAACCCTACCATTAAACGATTTAAACATTTCAAATAGCGCATTGATTCGTATAATTTAATTGTTCGTCTTTTAAGAGTGTTCCTAGGGATTGCTCTAAATTGTGGTTGCAATTGTTGTCTAGTGAGACGCTCATATGCCCTACTTTCACCGTGGTTAAAAGGCAATTCATCGCAAATTACATACCTAGAAAATTCATCAATCATGTCATTACGATTATATCTAAAAGGCATACCTGTGTTGGGAATGTCCCATTGTGTCTGTCGGCTTCCACTTGTGGTCCCGCTGCCGCTTGATGCATGAGTTTCTTTTGTGATTCCATGCTTCTTTGCCAAATGTTTGTTAAAAGATCCCGTTCCACCACCTAACACGTATTCACAAAACACAATAAATAAATGTTTATAAAATATGAATATATAATGTATGAATGTATTATGTATGTATAAAAAACTTAAAAAGTATTTACCTCTGGCGAAATTGTATGAAACTAAGGGCTTTACTCCTTGACTTTCACAAATTTGACAAGTGCATAGGAACATATCTGGATTCTCGGTTGGTTCTTTTGTGAAATACGACCACACATGTGAAACAGCTCTACCACTAGGAGGTGGCATTGCCGGAAAAGGTTGTCTTACTGGTTCATCTTCATCTAAATAAATAATTTAAAATTATAAAACTATATTTAAATAAATAAATAATTTAAAGTTTAATTAATTTGAAGAATAAAATTATAAAACTAACCGATGGTTTGGAAATTGACTCGTTTACCACGAGCTTGTCTTTGTTGTTGTTGTTCTCCTTGTTCTTCATGTGATCTTGTTGATGACTGTCGAGATATATTTATCCCAATTGGGGTCGTTGGTTCCTCTTCTTGTTCTTCTTCTTCATCAATTTGTATTTCTCTTTCCATTTCTTCTGCATAATTATGTAACTCCGGGTCGTACCCTTCCGGATAATTATGTTCATAATTATAATTACTAATGGAGGGTGTTGTTGATACCGACGGAGTAGAAGTGGCCTTTCTTTTGGACGAACTGGAACCTCCCAATGATTTTGCCACTTTAGTAACTTTTTTTGTGGCTTTTTTCAAAAATGAAGACATGATTGATAATATTGAAGTAATAATAGAAATATAGAATTAAGAAATAAATAAATAATTAATTATGTAACTAACTAAATTAAGAAATAATTAAAAGACTAATTATTTAATTAAGAGAATAATTGCGTAATTAAAGAATTAAGTAGAGAGAGTAAGTAGAGAGAGTAGGAGAAGAGATGAGTTGTGAATGAAAATGATTGAAATTGATAATTATTTATAGGGGAAATTCCAACGGCTAGAAAACGGTAATAAAACGGCTAGTTTGACCGGTTCCGGTTCCATGGAACCGTTGAGCCGGTTCACCCGGACCGGTCCCGGTTCCGGTTCCGGTTCCGGGTCCATGGAACCGTTGAGCCGGTTCAACCGGGACCGGTTCCGGTTCCGGTTCTCTGGAACCGCTGGACCGGTTCCGGTTCCAATTCGCGGTTTTTTTTCCCGGTTCACAACGATTTTTTCCGGCGGTTTCACGGTTCCGGCAACTTTTTTTCCGGCGGTTTCACGGTTTCGCGGTTCGGGGCGGTTCGGAACCTGTCGCAAACGGTTCCGGTTCCAAGCGGTTCGGGACCGGTTCGGTTCCGGGTAACCCGCCCCGTGGCCATGCCTATGTATGATGATATCCTATGACTTTTAAGAGGATTGAGTTTTTTTTTATTTTTTTTTATTTTTATTTTTTTATAATTTTCTCTAATAAATTTTTAATTTGTTAAAAGCATTAAGTTATGTTTCTTTTAAAAAAAAAAAAAAAAAAAAAAAAAAAAAAAAAAAAAAAAAACCTCTCTTGATTTATATTCTTTAACAAAGTTTAAATTTGTTATAAGAATTAAGATTATATTGATATTTAAATAAATTTCTTTTACGATCTACATTTCTCTGACTAAATTTCAATTTGTTAGAAGAAATTTAAATGGTATGGATCAAGTAATGTAGTCATCCAAGAGTTTATAAATATTAAATCCTATAGCAAAATTTGATTTGCTTGACGGATTGTGTTTATATATATGTCTTGATTCAAAAGGGTGATTTAGTTTTATGATTCTCTACAAAATTTTAATTTGTTAAGAGAATTAAGTATTTAATTAATTTATCATAATTTATGAAATTTTAAGTTTTTTTGAAGAATCTTGTGGATGGGCATGGTTTTTTTTTTTTTTTATTTGATGGCTTTTATGCTTTGATGATGGGGTTTTGTGTATTAATATATGTGTGGAAATATCAAGTGGTTGTGTGATAGAAAACTTGTCTTGTTTGTTTTATCTTAGTAGTTATTAATTTGGTCTTGTTAGATTTATTTTGGTCATGAGACTAAAAGGGTTTAATAATTTGAATAATGTATATATATATATATATATATATATATATATATATATATATATATATATATATATATATATATATATATATATATATATATATATATATATATATATATATATATATATATATATATATATATATATATATATATATATATATATATAAAATATATATATATATATATATATAATAATAATAATAATAATAATAATAATAATAATAATAATAATAATAATACTAATAATAATAATAATAAAATAATAGGAAATTTCGGACAACAGCTGCTGTCTCGGCATTGGCGGCCGATCTGAAAATGTTGGGCGTGTTTCGTTGTTTTATGTACCCGATGTGTTAAAAACTCGTTAAACGCTTAAAATAATTAAAAATAGTAATTAGATGTTAGAAATTATGAAATTTGGTACCCAAGGTAATTGATGCGTTCCGGACGCAGTGGTGAAGTCGGATTTTTCATTTGATTTTCTAAACTATCCGAAATGGCCATTTAAATTTCTGGTTAAGATTTAAAGTTTGGAACTATTGGAAATTCAATGAAAACATTTAAAATTATCAAGTCTTAGTAATATCTTGGTAGTATGGAATGGATTAAATGTGTAAACACGTTCTAATACGTGATCGTTTTGTGTGTATGTTATTTAGGACCTCGATTCATAAGAGGGTGAAATTTTTGTCGTGCTTGAACATCATTTGTTTACAGCGCTTAAAGGTACACGCTTAGACCATACTGTTTATGTGGTTGTGCAAGTAGTGTTGTTCTTTTGTGTTGTTCTTTTGTGTTGTTCTTGGCCTTTTTCTGCAGCCAAGCTCTAATACCAATCTAATGCGAGTGTGGCAGCAAAGATTTGGCCAAACTTGTTTGTTTACGGAATTAAGATTGGACCCTTCAAACAAATGAAAACTGAAAAAAAAGATATGATAAAAAAATGTTTATCTTGGATAAAAACTCACTTGATTTCTCTCACCAAGAAGCCCTTATCCCCACAATCTCAATTAAGCCTTCACTCACCTTAATCTTCATGGATCTTGTTATAATATTTCTTTGCTTCACTCACAAAGAAAAAAGATAGGATACGAATTACAACCTGAATTTCCCCTTGAAGAGAACACCCCTTCTTGATTCTAGGCCAAATTTTTATTCATCAAAAGTTCTGTTTATAATGCATTATGTCTGCTTATATAGGGAAACATGTAAAACTAAGCACATGCACATCACATTAGGGCTTTTAACCCTTCTAACTACTTCGCTGACCAACTTAACAACAAAATAAAGGAACAACTAATACATTTATTTTCCTAATCAAGATGTCGATGTCTTTGTTGATTACAAAACATACACACATATACTGATCGGGTCTGCACACTATTGATCAGATTGTAGTCAATTGAGCTGCTTCTGTTTAATGAACAAAATCTGTTCTGATTCTATCCATCTGCGCATGTGCTGCTGCTTGCTGCATTCTGATCTACACATATGTTGTTGTGCTTTGATCTGCACCTTTGCACACTGAGCACACTTTTTGTTCTGTTGCTGAGTACAGAATGTTGCCTGTTGCACAGAACACATGCCTTCTGATCTTATTGATTTGCTGTCGGCGGTTATATTGAACACTTGAGTTGCTGCTCATCTGAAAGTGAATGTTGATGCACTTGCTTAATTGTTGAACTGCTACTTGTTCAGATCTGCACCAATGCACACACTGATATGCAGCCTATTCTGAACTTGCTGTACTTACTGAGTTTGTGCTACAAACAGCTACTGGTGCTTTTGTCCTTGAATGTGTTGTTTGAAGACTTGATCCAAGTATACTTGGATCAGTTATAACACTAACTCCAAAATGGTTACACAATTCAAGTTTTTTTTTTTAGTTGTTTTTTTTAGTAATAATAAGCCTACCCATTTGAGACGCACCTTTCAGAAAGACCATCTCAAGTAAGAATTTGTATATAAATTTCTTCCTCCATCAATTAACCCATTTATTTCACTCATATTCTCTCTCCCTCACATCCCTAACGACGCATTTATATATCCCATTAATTAATTCATTCTCTCTGTAAGAGTAAATTTTAGAGACTTCCTAAGACTTTCCAACATTGTACTCCATTATTATGTGTGATTTAGGAATAATAAATTATGGAGACTTCACAGTTGATCCCATGTTCTGAGTTCTTGGATTTGTCATTTAAACGTTTTTTTTTTTTTTTTTTTTTTTTTTTTAAGGTCTTCTGTTGCTGAGCACATTTTCTTCATTGTTCTAAGTTCTTACTTCTTTCCTTAAAATCTGCTCTATCTCTCTTTAAAAAGTCGAACTTGTTTCTTTAGTTTCATCAAATCTTGTTCACTAAAAGCATAGATATGGATATTTCGATTCTCTTGAAGGTAAATTAGGTTGGTTTTAAGAACAATTATACTTTGAGTTCCATTGAATCTTTGTATTTTAAGAATATCAAATCTTGAATTTGTTGATTGTTAAGTATTTCATGGACCCTTCACACCACTAGGACATGATCAGATTACGCGATCTTGGGTATAACATGAACTAGTTTCACTTACCAATAAGCTCTCACCTTATTGCCCTCAATGCTAAGGTTCACTCCATTAATCTTAATGGATTCTTACTAAGTTAAAATCTTGTTGAACTCACAACACAACAACCCAAGTTAAGAGATAGATACATGTATTTCCCCTTGAAACACAACACTTTCTGAAATACCTTAAGGCTTTGTTTTTTAAAATCAAGATCAAAATACACAATGGGATAAAAGGGTGTATTTATAAGCCCCATAGGTATAAAATTAATAGAACTAACTTGATCTAAGAACCATGATTTGATGATTTGGCAATCCAAGCTAAATATTCTAACTAACTGGCTAGCTAACTACCAACTAACAAAATTCGTGACAAAAAAACTAAATTGCTTTGCAATCTAATTAATAAGCACGTGTTAAACTAAATAAGGGCCTGAGGCAAGTGGTCCATAGTAGCTTTTAATGTTGGATAGTTGGATGTTGCTGATCTTCTAGAACTATTAACGTGTTCTTTGTTCAGTGCTTTCCTGGAAGTCGTCCCTATGAATGGTTAAGAGGTATTCCTGCATATTGGTGTTTTGGAGTCTTTAAGATCAAAAGGTCCTTACTATTTAGCTTTGTTGCTTTGGTCTAGAAGATGTTGAACTTATGTTTTCATATGTGTTGCCGCCCCCCCCCCCCCCCCCCCCCCCCCCCCCATCCTAGCATCTACTGATAAGTTGAGTTGAAGGGACTTCAAGTTTGAGTGAACAAATTGAATTTGGTTCACTTATCATATAAAAATGATCACTTAGGAGTTAGGACATAAAAGTCATCACTTACATTATTTAGTATGACTATGATAATATTATCACCTTGAAACTGATCATTCTTCATGTAAAAATGATCACTTATGCTTTGAAAGTAATCATGCTTATATTTTACAAGTAATTCTTTGAGATGTTGTAAATAATCATTTATCATAGAAAATGATTACTCTCTCCGTCTCATTTAATTTGCATCATTTACCATTTTAGTCCGTTCCACTTAATTTGCATCATTTCTAAATTTGAACAATGACCCACCATTTTCTTTTAATCTCATACATTCATTTAATTCTCTTTTAATTCCATCTACACAATTCATTCTCTCTCTTCATTTATTACCATTATCCACCTTTTTCTTAAAACATACCCACTTTCTCTTTACTTCAATCCTATCAGGACAGAGGGAGTACTTAATACATAAAAGCGATCCCTTATACAATATTTAATTTGACAATGTTAAATATCATATAAAAATGGTCACTTATAATATAAAAATGATCACTTAGGAGATAAAATCGGTCACTTATAGCATTTAGTATGTAACCGATAATATAATCACTTGGATTATGATATAAAAGTTGATTGCTTATGCTTTAAAAGTAATTACTCCCAATTGAACATCAAAACATATTTAACACATTCTTTATCAATTAAGACATCAAAAATGGTCACTTGTCATGCATAAATGATCCATTTAGACATAAAAAGTGATCACTTATGGTATTTAGTGTGACAATATTTATCATACAAAAATGATCACTGATCATACAAAAATAATCACTTAAAACGTAAAATAAAACAATACTTAATTATATAGTTATGATATAAGAATAATCACTTATATTTTAATAAATGATCGCTTATGAGTATAACATAAACACAAATTCTCATAAAAGATGGTCTCTCAACAGACCATCTTTCATGGCCATCCCATTTATTAATTTTTTTTAAAAAAATATAAGTTGGGTTTTCATTAAAAACTGAAATTGTGAATTTTAAAAAGTTCATCTCATTATTTGTGTATCTATTCTAATTTTCCTTCATTAACCTCTTCATCTTTCTTCTTCCTGTACTCTACATCCACAAGCTTTCTCTTCTCATATTTTCTCAAATTTCAAACCATTACTTGTTATATCAACAAGTTTGATTAATTTATTCATCTTTTCGTCTTCTCTATTCTTCGTTGTTCACAAGTAAACAAGTTTGATTCATTTATTTGTTGATTCATTTTTTTATTCCGTTTTTTAGGGTATTTTTGACATTTCATGATTATTCTAGTAATTATTTGTTTAATAATATGTAATTAACATATTCTCTATCAAGTTATTTGTTGATTCATTTTTTTCGTTTTTGTTTTTGTATATATTCTCTATTAAGTCATGTTCTTTAAAGGTTATATATGATAGATGCTGAGTTTCTGGATTTAGTGTATGGAAAGAAAATTTGGGATGAAGTGTGATATAAATGGTTATTAGGTCACATATAAGCTAGCATAAGTTTGATATAACTTGGCATTATGTCAGATCTAATATGGCATTAAGAATACTGTCATTCAATGCCAAATATTAAATTTATTTAATTTGTGTATGTAATTTTAAGTAATTTTTTATTTTGTATACAGGGTTGAGAAAAGCTAGAAAAACCAATATCAAACCACAACTTTTTATGTGCAATGGTAAAGAAGAAATGTGGCTTACACTAGCACAGATTGGTGATGTGAAATGATATAGGATTTTTCAGGCTTGTTAAAAAGTAAAGAGTAGCAAAAAAAGGAGCAAATGGAACAAACGAAGAAAAGCAGGGCAAAGAAGTGTGTGGCAAGAAAGAAGTAGTGTTTTGAGAACGGTGTAAACATTGATTTATAGTCTTTGATTAAACTAGTTACGCGTCTTTCATGATGTATATTTTTTGATGTATCTTTCATGATTCAGACAATTAGGGTGTTTGTTTGGTGTTATGGAATCAAATTCAATCAATTGTGAAATTGGTTCATTATGACAAGGATTTTGTGAATAATAAATCCTTTTACATTTTAAAGATTTTGTGTTTTAATGTCTACTTACATCATCGTTAATGCCTACTTATAGTATACTTAATGCCTAGTTACATCAGGCTAATTGTTAACTTACATCAGACTTAATGCCATATTACATCAGCCTTAATGCCAACTTACATGAGACTTAATGCCAACTTATAATACACTTATTGCCTACTTACACCAGGCTTAATGTCAACTTAAATCAGACTTAATGTCAACTTACACCACATTTAATGCCTACTTACATGAGACTTACATGAGACTTAATGCCAACTTACAATACAATTTACTTAGTTATATCATCTTAATGTATATTTATATTATATTTAAGTTTCATACTTAATACCTACTTATATCATATCTAATGCCAACTTACAACACACTTATTGCCTACTTACCTCAAACTTAATGTCAACTTACATCCGCCTTAATGCCAACTTACAGCACACTTAATACTTACTTACATCAGACTTAATGCTAGTTTATAGTACACTTAGTGCCTATTGTATTCCCATCAACATGTTCAACGTAATTGTGTTCATCAATTGTTAAAACTACATCATTAGGCTTAATGCCTACTTACAATCCTTAGTGCCTACTTACAATATCCTTAATGTCTTTCTTCTTCTTCCTCAAAACAACAACTGGGAGTTTTATTTCAAATAGTTTTTATAGAAAATAATTTTAAAAGATAAAACAACAATTAGGAGTTTATTTTCAAAAAAATTAAGAACCAAATATGAGTCTTTCTTCTTCCTTATCAAAAATATCGCAAAATTTAGAGACGATAAGTAGAATAACTATATCAATGGAGAAAGATTTGGTGTTAGACACAACAATGGCAGAAGAGAAAAAAATATGCGTGAATATAACACAATAATGACAGAAGAGAAAAGAAGATGCTCGAATTCTTCCATGAAAGCATCCATGGTTTTTGTTTATGGATGTGATTGTGGGTGAATTCAAAATGAAAGCATATTTGAATCTGAATATATTAGTTTTCGTTGCTAATATGGAAGTTTTTTTTTAGATTACTGCATAATAATTACCAATGTGGTTTTCAAGAGGAGTAGTTAATGATGTTCATTGGAATATGGATGGTTTTTTTTGGAACTCACGTACTACTGTTGGGATTAAAATTTTTTTTTTCTTTTTTTTTGTTTTTAAATTAAGTTGGCAGCATATATGGGCTGGGCTTGAGGATCGTCTCTCAAAGAGACGTCTCTCAAGAGACTAGCTATAATATAAAAACAATCATTTACTGTAGTTATTATGACAATGGTAAAATATCACCTTCATAAAGATTATTTATCCATTAGGGTTTTTTTTCCGAAAGGATCCATTAGGGTTGATAATGATGTAATTATTTTCTAGTTTTTTTGGCTGTTTTCCTATGTATGTAATCGGCTAGTTAAACTTTTTATTTTCTGATTTACTAAAAGAAATTAAAGTTACATAATTTTTGTATAACAAGTCTTGTGAGAGACTGCTTACAGTGAGACCACTCATACAATAGTAGCCCAATTGGCCTAATGTTAATTTTTTACAATATACTGTCACTAAATTTATCAATTTAGGGTTATAATTGATACCTTTAAGATCAAAATTGATGTCTTTAAAAAGTTAAAATTGATCATTTATAATTTATTATTTGAATATCATAAATGACAACTTTAAAATTATAAATGATCTCTTTAAGGTTATAATGGACTCGTTTAAGATTATAAGTTATAATTGATCACAAAATATAGAGTTGTTCATTTGGGTCATCGGGTCAATTTCGAACGGGTGTCATTTGGTTTGGTCGGATTTCAAATCGATAAATTAATTTCGGTTGAATGCCACGACAAGGCATACTCAAGTCTGATCAGTTAGTTATGGGTCGGTTTAACAACAATTGTTCGCGTTATCGGGTTTGCATTGGTTCGCTATCAGTTTAAATTCGAGTCGAGTGTCAATCAGGTTCGAGTTGTCATTTTGATTTTTCCGAGCAAAAATCTAATTCAGGCTTTATTTTTCGAATAGGAGTTGGTTACGAAGCGCTATCGATCTGGTCAATTTCAGATTAAGGTGATACTTGATTTTTTAATTGATGACACATTTACTTACGAGAAAAAATTACCAGCTGTTTTATCGGATGCGTCTGATCCATTTATTTTAATTGTTTTAATCGGGAACATAATTGTTATTTGCTCACACTTACTTTTCAATTCAGCTTTATTCTTATGTTGGGGCTTGAAATTGTTTATCTTTGTTAGTTCAAAAGTATTATGTGGATGGCTTGCAAACGTTTACAAAATATAACCATCGTTTGATATAACAAAGTATCGAGTTGATACTTTTGATATACATGAAACTATATATTTATTAAAGTTTATTTATGAAAAAAATATTTTACTCTAATCATAAAACAAATTTAAAGAACTATAAATGGTAGCTTCTGAAAACTCTGCCAAATGTCATTAATTTACAAGATACTTTTGTCCAGATGGCAAAAAGTTTAGGAAAAATTACCATGAATAATATGAATTTTTACAGATTTTCCTGCATTAATACGAACTTTCGATTAACCCTAGATCTAGGAAATCGATGTTGCTTTTAAATCTTTGATTGGAAATTACGGTGTTTTGTTGTTTTGGATTATTGCTTCTCATTCAGTTTAATCTGACCCTCTGTTGTTTCCAACTTTTAGCTTGTTTTCAGATCGAAATCGGTCGGGAAGGATGGGTTAGCGGTGTTGATTAGCGTCCCAAGGAAGTATATTAGCTGAGCACGTGGGAATTTGTAGTTTTATATTAGGATTTTGGATAAATGTATATTAGATTTGTTGTGTTGGTTATATTGGACTTGTAGAGAATTGTTTGATTATCTTGTGTTTTAGTTAGATGTTTGTGTTGAGATTTAGCTGAGTTAGTTACGTTAAAGAGCTGGTGACCCTTTTGGTCAAGTCTTGGAAGTGTGATTTCAGTTTCTTGAGAAATAAACCTCGTGATGACCCTGTTTGCTCAGTCAACGGTAAGTCGGGTTATTACATTTGGCTCTATAAACTTTAAATTGATCACTTTAAAATTGCAATTAATCATTTTTAAACTTGTTAGTTATCAAATTAAAGTTGTCTGCTCTAATATTATAATTAATCAGCTTATATATAATTGATCACTTTATGGTTTGAATTGATCACGTCAGATCACTTCAAGGTCTGAATTGATCACTTCAAAAAGGTCATAATTGATCTATTTAAAATTATACTTTAAATTGAAATTTATTACTTTAAGATTATAATTAAAAATTGGTCAACCTGTTTGTGATCTTATTATGAAACAGTCTTTTCTAATAACTTGAGTTTATAAAAACACAAAAATTGGCCGAGACGGTCACATTATGAAACCATCAATTTGGGCCTACTCATTTTGGCATGTGTAATAGCCTCACATCCTTCCCCTTATTTTTTATTTTTTATTTATTTTTTTCTGAATTCCGTATTTAAAATTCCTCTTTCTTTCCTTCTCCTTTTTATTTTCTTTCTTGATTTTTGCCATTTTTGTTTTTTCCTCTTATGATAACTGATTTTTCCTATTGATTCTTACTATTTTTTCCAATGGTTTTCATTCTTCCTCTTCAAAATCCTTAAATATAATTCAATCTTAACTTTTTAGACACTTTTATTATTATTGATTCTGATTTTTCAAGAATAAAAAATGAGAAATCACTTTAAAGCATAATTAAAATAATTTAGGATTAAAGATTACATACAAAGAGAATTCGATTAGAAGAATAAGACAAGAACCCAAAACCCTAAAAAATTGTAATGTAGTCACGGGATTAAACATGTTTATATATATATATATATATATATATATATATATATATATATATATATATTTGTAAATAGTTCAAATTGAATATGTTAATTGGTTAAATTATGTCATATAAATATACAATTGAAGTCTTATGGTTTAACTCAATTTTGAACGTATAAGCTCCAATTCTTTGAGATTTAGAGCATGTAGGACATATTCCAAAGGTTTAAAACATAAACTAAGCAAGAACATAACAAACTAGACAAATTCATGTTGCTCGACCAGTGTGCTCGTTCGAGCATAGGGGTGCTTGTTCGAGCACTTCTTCAGTGTTTGGACAATTTGATTTCTGAGCTTCTGTTTTTGGAAAGTGATTTGGCTCATGCTCGTTCGAGAACCTCAGAACAATGCATCTGTTTGTGAATCAAAACTTTGTTTCATGGAGTGTTGTGTTGCTATGAACTAATGTTTTACTCGATTATAATCTAATAACCATCATATATAATTAGTAAATAGATTTGGAGGAATCATTGTTACATTACTCTATAAATAAGAGTGGGTGCATTGTGATCAAACACATCTTGAATATCATATTCTGATTTCATCTTTCTTTCATTCTCATGAAACACAAAAAGAGAGTTATAAACTCTTTTATTGTTTTTCTGATTGTACTCTTTACACAAACACATAATCATTTAGTTCAATCAGTTTGTACTAATCGATTAGAGTTATGATTGTATCTCGTTGTGAATTTCCATTCTCATAATCCAAGTACCTTTGTAGGGGAAATATCACAATATGAATGCTTGTAGTCGCCTTCAATCTATATCAAGATTTCTAAGTGATATAACCGTTGCAAATAAATCTTCTTTACGGTGTTATTCAATTCGTGGTTCATTCAAGCAAGGAGTCCATTGCCATACAGAAAGGAGATACTACAAATATAATCTTGTATTTGTAATTTATTTTTTGCATTATTATTTGTAATAATCTAATGTGATAATTTTTGTGATCATGGCAAGCGTTAAGGAACTCACTTCAAAACTTCATGAAATTAGACAAGTTTTTGGGTGTGGAATTCAGAGGATTGCAAAAGAAAATGCTCATCCTATTGACTTCCCTCAATGTGGCCTATGTGATAAGCACTCTGAACCGGAAGAAAAGGAGAATGAAACTTTAGAGGAGGCAAGGAAGTGCAACAAGTGGGAGAACAATATTTATCAATTTCATGAGTCCGCTAAGATTTTATGGGATAGTTTATGTCGGAAGATGCAAGTTCTAAGAACTTTTTAGTTAGTAATTTCAATAATTACAAGATGTTGGACAACCGTCCGGTGATTGATCAATTCCATGAATTAAGACGCATATATAATAACATGAAAGTGCATGGCATTACAAGAGATGAAATTTACATAGTTTCTAGTATTATAGACAAGTTGCCAAACACTTGGAGGGATGTTAAACATGCCCTCTCAAACACAAAAAGGAAGAGATTAGTCTCTCGGAACTCGTTCAACATCTTCAAGTTGAAACAAGTTTAAGAGAACTTGAAAGTTGAGATTTAAAAATCCTCATACATGAAATCCTCAACTTAAAAATATAAGAATTAAAGATTTATTTGTAACTTCTCCTAAAGCTACTATCATTTAATTTTTTAGAAAAAATTATCTTAATTATTCATTTATGTGATTAAAGTATAAATGAAAAGAAAGTTTCTTCTGCAATTTGAATTTAAAAGTGTTTTAATTAGATATAGTAAATTAAATCTCAATAAAAATATTTTTTTTTCATATAAAGCAGTTTTATTAACTTAACAATATTGAGTTTATTAATATCTTCAACTTTGAAATTATCCCAATTGCACTTTATTTTTTGATATATCTATTATTATATTATATCCAATCTTGATAAATGTTATTATGACACTATGTAATTACATCGGTTTAAATTTAAATATATATGTATTTATACACACATTGCATATATATATATATATATATATATATATATATATATATATATATATATATATATATATATATATATATATATTAGTTTGTGATATTAGACGCCCTGCTCTATTGGTGGTGACAACTTTTTGATAGACTTCATTCACCAATGCCCTTCGGATTCTGCCCATTGAAGCAATTCATTCTAGAGTATCAGGTTAGTACTGTTCGTTCAATTCTTTATATCAATTGTTCAAATTCATTACTTTATTAGGTTAATTCACCTCGAAAATCATTCGACTATACAATGCATTTTCTAGTTCGCCTCTCCATTTGTCCCCTTGTACAACTTGATTTAGGATCTCTATTTAGTAGATTATTCATGAATTCACCCCCTTTTCTAAATCATTCATTTCACGGATTCATCTTTTTTTCAGAGAAAATTTAATGGGTAGAACCTACCGAATTTGTTTCTTTCTTGTAGTTGAAATAGGGAATTTGGTTCTATTGCTGAATTGTATAATTTAGTGTTGGACAAAACCTGGAAAATGGAGATTTAGCTAAGGAATTTGCTCCTGGAATGTTCTTGGTCAACATGAAGGAATTTATTTTGCATCATATGTTCTCATATAGGTAATTGATTAAAAACTTTGGAATTAGGAAGCTAGGTGTCAATTTTGGCTCTGTAAATTTATATTAGGTCATCTGGGACCTGAATGGATGCTAATTTAGCATAAGATCCTGATTATGTGTGCAAAAACAATTTATTCTTCAAGTGTCGGTAATGACTTTGCAAGAAAATTGAATTTTACCAGTGCGCTTTGGAGCAATTGTGGCAGGAACAGACAAGTTGATAAAGATACAAGAAGAAAAATGTCATTGTCCTAATGCCACTAAGTTGAATCTGGGGTTTGTATGAACGCAATTATACCCTTGCTATGACATAGGGTTGAAATGATTGACCCTTGGGTCTTGCTTGAAAAATCGTTATAATTTTACGTAAATAAGAAGTGTAATGATTTAGTTAGCTATTTTATTATAGTCCATTATACTCTGATAAAAGAACTGTTTAGATGTGGCTCTATTGAGAATAGACTACAAGTTGATAAGGATCCATTAAATATAATTGTAATGTGTAGTTCTGTGTTTTTTTTAACTATAAACGTGCTTCAACATTTTTATGACATTACATATTTGTTAGATTAAAATATACCGTTATGAATCTTATTCTTTGTATAAATGGATTATAATGGCTTTTATAGTAGGATAACGTCTTATAACATATGTCATGGCATGATTTTAACTCACATGTATATATGTAATGTTATGGGATTTTGTTATTTGCCAAATTGAATCAACTACAAAAAAACTGATATTTAACAACATAGTATCATATAAACTCCAAGCTACTGAATTACTTGGTCCCTATTTGTTGGGATCAAGGCTATGGCATTGTTGTTATGTACTGAATTAACGGATAAAGGAGTTGTCGGTTTTACTTTTCTTTTATGTGAATTAATGTGTTTCTGCTCAGGAGTATGCTGCTATCAATCATTTATTTTCTCAATTTCATATTGCTTTCTGTATTACTGTTGTCATTGCCAGGATGGTTTGTAAGCTTCAATGTAAAAGAAGGTTAAAATGTTAAAGAATATTTATTGCACATGCTTACAAAAGATAGCCATCCCAGTGTTGTCTATAGGATGGATGATCAAAGACAGGATATGTGTCATGATGAGGGTTCCAGTAGGGATATGGTGGAGCTTGTCAATGTTGTACATGATCGAGAAGGAGGAACTGTTGTCTCTGCAATGAGTGATTTTTTACTTGAAGGAGACGTTGATATTGAGCCTCACAGTGACCTTCAATTTGAGTCATATGAAGCTGCTTACAAGCACTACCAAGAGTATGCTAAATCTATGGGATTCACTACCTCAATAAAGAATAGCCGGCGTTCAAAGAAATCAAAAGATTTTATTGATGCGAAGTTTGCTTGCTCCCGATATGGGGTCACTCCTGAATTTGATGCTGGTAGCAGCCGTCGACCTGGAGTTAAGAAGACTGATTGCAAGGCTAGCATGCATGTCAAGAGAAATAAGTATGGTAAATGGATCATACATGAGTTTATAAAGGAACACAACCACGAACTTCTACCGGCATTAGCATATTATTTTCGTATTGACCGAAATGTAAAATTGGTCGAGAAGAATAATATTGATATCTTACATGCTGTCAGTGAACGAACGAAAAAGTTGTATGTTGATATGTCAAGGCAGTCAGCTAGTTTAATAAATCATGGGTCTACCAGGGACACACTTGGTTCTCAGTTTGATAAAGGAAATCGTTTGGTTTTAGACGAAGGAGAGGCCCAATTCTTACTTGATTATTTTATGTGTGTCAAGAAAGAAAATCCTAAATTCTTTTACGCAATAGATATGAATGAAGAACAATATCTTAGGAATTTCTTTTGGGTTGATGGTAAAAGTAGGAGTGACTATGCAAGTTTCAGTGATGTTGTGTCTCTTGACAGTTCATACATGAGAATAAATGACAAGTTGCCTCTCGTTCTCTTTGTGGGGGTGAACCATCACTGCCAGGCAATGTTACTTGGCTGTGCCTTGATTGCAGATGAGTTGACCTCAACGTTTGTTTGGTTAATGAAGACATGGCTCAGAGCGATGGGAGGGATTGCCCCGCGGGTTATTCTTACCGACCAGCATCCTTGTATGAAGTCTGCTATCCAGGAGGTTTTTCCTGATAAGCGGCATTGCTTTCATCTTTATAATGTTCTTGAGAAAGTATCAGAAAATCTTTCGCAACGACATGAAAAGTTTTCTAGAAAATTCAATAAGTGCATACTCAAGTCATGGACCGATGAACAATTTGAGTTGAGATGGTGGAAAATGATTGGTAGGTTTGATCTTCAGGACGATGATTGGATAAGTTCGTTGTATGAAGATCGCAAGAAATGGGTTCCTCTATTTATGAGTGATATCTTCTTGGCAGGAATGTCCCCTCCACGTCGTCCTGAAAGCGTCATATCTTTTTTTGACAAGTATATTCAAAGGAAGCTTTCTTTGAAAGAATTTGTGAAGCAATATGGTGGAATTCTGCAGAACAGGTACGAGGAAGAGGCTATAGCAGATTTTGACACGTGGCACAAGCAGCCTGCACTGAAATCTCCTTCACCCTGGGAAAAACAAATGTCAGCTCTATATACGCATGCAGTTTTCAAAAATTTTCAGGTTGAAGTTCTGGGTGTGGTAGGTTGTCACCCTAAGAAAGAAGCTGAAGATGGAACATCTGTAACTTATCGAGTGGAAGACTGTGAAAAGGACGAAACATTTTTTGTAGTATGGGATGAAACGAGGTGTCAGGTATCTTGTATGTGTCGTATGTTCGAGTACCACGGTTTTTTGTGCAGACATTCAATGCTTGCTCTCCAAATTTCTGGTATTTCTAGCATACCTTCTCAGTATATAATGGAGAGGTGGAAAAAAGATGCGAAATCTAGATCGTTCATGGTAGAAGGAACTCAGCGACTGCAATCCAGGGTACAACGTTATGTGGCCTTGTGTAAGCAAGCCATTGAACTGAGTGAGGAAGGATCGTTAAGTCAAGAAAGTCATGATATTGCCCTGCGAACGCTGGTGGATACACTGAAAAAGTGTGTTAGTGTAAATAACATGAACAGAAGCGTTATGGAAGCTGGTGATACCTTTTGTGCTTATGATATTGATGAAGCATACCAAGGAGGTATGTTAAGTAGAACAAGCAAAAAAAAGAATGTGGTGAAGAAAAGGAAGGTAATTGTTCATTTCTGTAAGTGCCTTATTTGTTTACAAAACTGGTGTAGTTATATAGACCGCAGATTGTGTACAGTTGGTCTTGTTGTGTAGATAGCTTCAGAGACAGATGTGATGCTGACTGATGCAGAGGACAGCTTCCACCACATGGTCTGTCCTTCAGCTATTTTGCCAGTTTAATAATGCAGCATTTTGTTTGTTTCGTTTATTTATATTTTACTTTGTATTGTTTTTTGTAGGAAAATCCAAACTCAGAGGGGATATCGTTCAATGGTTTCTATGGTTCCCAACAGAATGTTCCAGGACTGGTATGCCAAGCCTCTTTACTTGAGTTTCTTGGACAAAGAGCTTATAGTTGTGCAAATGATTTTTTAAAACTACAGGTACAGCTGAACTTAATGGAGCCACCACATGATAGCTATTTTGTTGATCAAGACAGTATGCAAGGGTTGGTAAGTGATAGAAATTTATATAAATGTATGCTTAAATATGGTTCTTCATATTATTAACCTATTCACAATGATTCAGGGGCAATTGCATTCTGTAGTGCCAACCAATGAAGGATTTCTTGGTTCTCAGCACAGTGTACATGGGCTGGTAAATTTATTAATTTATACATATAGACTTATACATTTGTTGAATGAGTGGTACTTGGAAAACTTATTTTAATTTGGAAAACTTGCTTATTTTAATTTGGAAAACTTGCATAAATAGAATCCAAAAATATGGAACTTCCACTTTTGTTACTCAACAGATAAAAACAAGCCAAACCCAATAACCTAGGGTCAACTACATGAACCAAACCAAATTAATGTGAGAGATTATCGCTATAGAGGTCATACTATGTTAAACCCAGTGTATTACTAATCTACTAACAAAAAAATTTCCAATGATCATCTACTATATTCTCCTCCTTTATTCATTCTATTTATTGCACTATGCTCCAACAAATTCCAATTCTTCATGTAATTCTCTTTTCAGTTATTCAGGTCATTTTCATCCTAGATCTTTCTTTATTAAGATCCTAAATTTTCCAATCTTTGACTTTTGTAACACATGTAATCTTTGTTCTTTTTTGTGCATAAAAAGGTTTGCAGTTTATGTAAATTATACAAATTTTGTATTTTGATGATAACAAATTCCGAATTGCCTAAACACAAATATTGGCATTGTCAAGCCACCATTTTCGTATGTTTTCTGATTGCAAATATCTATTACTTGAATGTTGAGTAATTTCTTTCCACATTTTTGTAGGGACATATGGATTTTCGATCATCATCTAGCTTCTCTTATAGTTTGCAGGTAATTTGATGAGATTATTTGTCTTTTAGCAGTATATTGTATGATTCTTACCAAGTTTTTCTGATCCTCTTTCAGAATGAACATAATTTAAGAACCACCCAGTTGCATGAAGATGCTTCCAGACACACTTGAGAAACAAATATTTGTTTGTAATTGTCATGTTTAGATATCACAGGTTTGGCTCCATTATTTAATGACAACACTATTTTAGACAAACCAAAAAACATTTGGGACATGATTATTTGTCATTAGTTATTATAAACTTGCATTCATCAACATGAAGTCTCTATGTTATATGGGAAGGAATAATATCAACGAGTAACAAGATTTTTGAATGAGAGCTGCTCAGATTATATCAAATGATTTTGATGATAGGATGATTTTAAAGGTAACTGGATTTGCCAATGAACATTTAGATCATAAAAAAACCGTGGTTGGTTTTTCACTGGAATTAGGAAAAGCTGCTCAAAAATCTTGAGCGTCAATACGCATTTCACTTCTGCAACATTTACATACATCCCATGTTTTTCAAATTTTTAACTTTTGTTGTTAAGCATGTGTTGTTTGTGGGTGTGCTCCTTCAAACTTACTATAGTAGAAAACCAAGGAAGAACTGAATCTTTACCATATTGGTGTCAAAAACTTCTTGGGGAGTATGAGTAACATATGATCCGTCTTTGATGGTTTATTGAACCACTTTTCAGCTCTTTGAAGTTTTAAAGGTGGATCTATTACGAATAGGGGCAACGCTACACCGGGGATTGGGGGAGGCATTGCCTGCGAGGCCAAATTATGCAGTGTCTTCTATTTTAAACCTGAGCAGCATTACTAATTTATAAGTATGGTATTAGCTATTAGGAATGATTGAATATCACAAGATTCCGTGTAGTTAAGCGCTTAAAGTAGTAGAAATAAAACTAAGTTTGTAATTTGAGTTTTTCATACAAGCTTGAGTTTTTATTTTTTGTTATAATGTTTTCATACTGATGATTTGACAGACTTTTGTTTTAAATTGTAGAACGTTTTCATTATAATCAAAAGGTTAGAATTGTAGCTTGTTTTTTTCTGAATATTTTGCTAGTATATCAATCATTTGAGTAGAATAATAGGTAATGTATCGGCTATATGGCCTCCCTTATTACAAATGAAGCTAAAAAATGCTGAAATGACTATATTATCTGCAAGATTGGGGATAAAAGAAATTTCATTGCAGCCATTCCGACATGTTAACAGCAGAAGTAGCAAACTTTCTGATTACTATAAACAAAGTGTAGCTGATTTTCGTTATGGAATAGATTGTAGTACAATGATATTCCATTACCCTAATGTTATTAAGTGGCTCCCACCTAAGTGGGATTTAAGAGTCGGATGTATCCAACCTTAGTGTTAGTAAAAACAAAAAGATTGTTTTAACTGACTCTTGATAGAAAATATGATTGGAACTTCACATGAATAATGTGAGCTTGAGAAAGTTAGTGAGACTTGGTTTCTTTACAATTTGCTGCTTTGTATGTCATTCCTCTACATGTGCCCTATACCCCTGTATGCATGTTTGGACGATGTCGATGGTGCTGCTCCTGATCAATACATTGCTCTGTTTGTCATTCCTCTACATGAAGTTTCTTTCGCTTGAGGTTCTTTTTAATTTCAGAATGTTGCTGATAGTAATGAATTTTATTCAGCAATTAGAGAATATGAAGGCTAATATGCAGTTGTAAAGTTCACCTTGATGGCTATAACTTGGATAGTTTCCACATTTATGGTCTTTCCTTTTCTGTTACATAAGGGCTATTTCATTTTCAGGTGATAGTGTCTTCATTTCTGAAATTGAAGGTCTTGTTTTAAACTGTACCTTTTCAATTCTGGGACTTTAGTAATGTGCTATGATATTTCTACCAATCTTCTTGGTTATAGGAGTATACTTCAATCCCTCAGAGGGAAAACAGAGAAGGAGGATTATTATTCTTATTGATGGTGAGAATCAACCTCTTAAATTAGGTTAAACGGAAAAACTTTTAATCATTAAGCTAATGCATAATTCTTTTCTTAGTTCATGTATACTTAATTAATGAATCAAATACATGACGTTTGATCTTTTTTATTTAGCCTGTAACAGCTATTAGTGTAATTTCTAGATATTTTCAAAAATAAATAAATAAATAAAAGTAAAAATAATAAATATTGATAGGTAATTTTATTTTAATTGAAGCACACGATATATGTCTAGTTATACATGTCGAATTCAGGGAAGCGAATTAATGAATTTGTCTAATTTATAATCACAAGATATAGAACAAGCAATATGAATTTGGTTTATCTAATAATACTATGACACATAATTTAAAATGTGCCATCATGATGATTGAATAAAGCAAAAATTATAGATTTATGTATAAATTATAATAATGAAGAAAGTTTAGGATATGGGGAATCACCTAATTCTAGCATGAAAATCAAGTATTCTCCTAATTATATGAAATTGAATATTTAATATGATCAAACGCGATATAATTAATCTCAAGCTTTCACTATATTCTTTATAAGACTTTACTAATTTTAATCCTCAAACTTCTGTTTTATTTGGTAAACTAGTATAAATTTAACCTAAAAATACCTCAATCCTAAATCAATCATAATCTTAAACTTTCGTTTTATTGAAAAGGTTAATAAAGATATTTAAATTAAGGTTCATTAAACATAGATTCAAACTTCATACAATCAATTGAATAAAATCATTACATTCAACAAACTAGGATCAATCCCTTAATTATAGAAAGAAAATCGACTCACAAGACAAGGTTTTAACATGAAATCAATAATAAATAAACTCAAATTCTTGTGAAAGACGGTCTCTTTGAAAAAACATTTTTAATTGGGCCAGCCCATTATATAATTTTTAAAATATTGTAAGTAGACATTAAGAATGATGTAAGTAGACATTTAAGATTTTGAAAGAAAACATTTAAGTAAGCATTAAGGATAATGTAAGTAAGCATTAAAAATACGATAAGTAGACATTAAGGTTTAATGGGCTGAGCTTGAAATTGTCTTTAAAAAAGACGATCTCTCAAGAGACCATCTGATAAATAAAACCCTAATTATGACACTAAACATGATAGGAATAAATAATGAAAGACAATTAAATAAATAAAGAAAGAAAGACAAGATGGAAAGAAGCTTATAAATTGAATAGAAACTGAACTTTAAATTGAATAAATATTTGAAATAGCAAAAGAAAATATAACACCGAGAGAAAATAATTTAAGAACTGAAAACTAAGAAATGACGTATGAACTAGGGAATGATTAATGAAAATCCTAATGCCTATTTATACTATTGGCTTACTTGGGGATAATCCTTCCCAAGATAACTGAATTTAACCTTATAAACTTAATTAAATAAAAATAAATAGAAGTACTATAATAATAAAGTAATGGAGAAAGAACCAATACGTGTTCCAGAGATAAACGACGACTCGACGGTGACTCTTATGACCAAGAAGCCGAATCGGCTTTTGATGCTACCGAATTCGCAAAATTCCGAAACCCAACCGCCGACTCGCCAATGACATTGATGAACAGAAAGCCAAGTCGGCTTTGTTTGCTACCGTGAACACTTCCTTTCCTAAATTAAACGTTGAATCGGTTTTTGTCTTTGTTGATGAAGACGAGTCGGATTTTGAAATTGACTCTGATGATTTTTCTAACACCTAACGCCAAATCAGCGATAACTTTTTTGCCATGAAAGTCGACTTGGCTTTTTTCTTTTTCTCAGAACATCTTAGTATGTCTTTCGACTTTGGGGCATTATTTCCGTCCCAAAGCCGAGTATACTTTGTAATTAGAATATTTTTGTGACCTTTTTTTTCATTCTTTAACTTTAGAATACCACTTTCTTCCTACCCCTAATGTCCTGCTATTGTATTAGCCTCATTTTTGCATAAATATACTAAATAATCTCCAAAATCAACCAAATTACTCAAACTTAGTTCAAACAAGTTAGAGTAAATAAATCAAAAATAGTGCTAAACCGCCTGTAAACTTCATAAAAGGAGTATAAAAATAGACATAATAAGTGCAAATAATTGCACTTCTCAAACTCCTCTATGCTTAACCTTTGCTTGTCCTTGAGCAAATCAAGGTGAGAAAATATGAAAAAACAAGGCTAAGAGATAGTCTCCAAATTCTTATCTACTTCTCATGCCTCCTTTTCCTAAGCTTCTCTAATTCCCTAGTGTTTACGAAAAGTCCAAACATTCGGAACTATTGTCCCTTATATTTGGCTAACACTAACATAACACAACACAAATAAGAGTACAAAACAAAGTACCCTAAAAATTCGCTACACTTCAACCTCCTTATTGCTTCTAAAGAACATGGAAACGAAAGACAATTAAACTTATTCCTCCAATGGTGACTCACCTAAATATCCACCTTATAGCTCCCACTTCATATGTCGCCAACTCTAAGTACAAATGAGACACAAAAAATTATAATCTCTCTTTATCTCTCATTTTTCCAAGGAACTCATTGTGGGTTTTCGTCCTAGCCACTCATTGATTTTTTTTCATTTTTCATTTGCTTACCACTCGTGTTGCTCTTTTGCCTAGGTTGCCCATTCGGGGTTTCAACCTAGCTGGGCTAATGTTTTTAAATATTTTTACTTTTTTTTATTATTTCAATGACAAACATGTGCAAACTCAGCTATAAAATAAATATACAATTATAAATGCAAGATAAATTCATACAAAATATAAGATAGAAAACATGAATAAACAAGCAATAAGTTCCTCTATGCTTGCTTTTCATGGTGAGTAACAAAAGGGTGTTCAGCGATCCTTATAAAAACAAGTTCTTCAGTAACCCTGGATAAATCTGCTAAATCACAAGAATATAAAGAATGAAGCCTACCTAATGAAACATCAATGTTGATTTGGGATAACACCATCAGTTGCAGGATAAACTTTTATAATGTGAAACGCCAACTTTCCTTATGACTCCCCAAAAAGTAAGAGGTTTCCTATCTTAATCCTTCTTTTCTCTTATAAGATGATCTTAAAAGTCCCAATTAAATCCTAACCCCTATGTCGACCTCATGCCCTTCCCAGCACAACATCACCATAACCACAACACAATGTAAACAAATAAATTCCAAACTCCAATACTTTAAGGCTCATACAATGGAGCTCTTGGATCTCGCAACCCAAGAAATATTTTGGATTAAAGAGGATGGGGCCTTTATATTGGTTAAAATTTATAGCTCAAATTAACATGTAATAGTTAATAAAAGGTGACATGCGAGAATCTAAGTAAAGATGGCTAAGGGGGTTAAGGTGTGAAAATTTACTAGAGCTAGAATTATAGAGAAAGATAAGGATAGGAGTAGAAATATACCTGCAAGTGTCGCGACAAAGGATGAGTAACATAACAGTTGATGATCACACACTCTTCTTTTGCCTTGATCACCTTCACAGGTTATCGGCTAGCCTTCTCTCTTTTTTTTTTCCTTTTTCTTTTACATTTTTTTGTTCAAAACTTTTTTAAGGGTAGGGCAAACAAAAAGATAAATAAAACAAAAAGATAAACAATACAAAAATCAATAAAAGTCCTAATCTAAGAAAGCAATAAAACTATACTAGGAGAAAGTAGTAATACTACAACTAAACAGGTGTAGACATGATAGCAAAGGAACAAAGACATGATAAAACATAAGCACACAAATAGGGGAAGTATAAGTGGAATCAGTGACTAATAGAAAACCACAGTGAAAGAAGAAAAATGAGCACCTTTTAGTCCGCCTAACTGCGAGCTCAACTGCACGCTCCCTCTCTCTTTGAGCCTCCATCTCAGAGATGCTAGCTCGGGGATCGACATAGGGTTGCCCAAAAAAGTAATCCATCTAGGCTTGTTGGGCAACCCACATAGATTGGAGACATGTATCCAAATTATACATGTCTCTGTCATATGAAACCTGGAAGGTCTGTAAATTTTCGTCTAGTCTATCTAGGTAGCTCCCCATATCTTCAAAGCGGGTCATCATATTGGAGAACCGCTCATCATACTACTGACGCCAATCAAAACGAGAGTTAATAGCAAGGCTATACCTTGTACTCTTGCTCCTTTGAGGAACGTAATCCTCATCCTCATCCTCCTCATCACCTTCATCATCATCCGAGTTGATGAGTACTCCTATAGCTATAGGATCTTGGTCAACATAGCGTTGGAGGGAGTACTAATATATGGTGTTGCATAAATACTAAGCAGTGTCTTACGCACGTAAATCAAATAAAGTCATAGGGAAGGGAAGTACGAGAATGGTACGACCATGTGGTATAAGAAAGGAGCAGCGAAGTGAGTGCATATATTGCAGGAAACGGACCCGCCAAAGAGTCAAATTATCATAGAAAATGGTGGCATTGGTTTCCAGTTCAGAACAATCTTCTGATATTTCTATTTCTAGATAACAAACTAACAATGTAATCATCACACCTATAGCAAATTTTCCCTTCTTTAAAACTTGAAGCGCTAAACACCGGCCTACAAAAATGTCTATCCAATCGGGGGTTCCTTGGTCATCATAAAGAAATAGCCTAAGACAAGTTAATTCTACCTTTGAAACCCCATTAGGTTCCCTTTGACCAAAATATGTGATATCTTGTTGCTAGAGGTATGGTATGGGCGATTGACTGCACTAGCCAGCCGAAAACTCATATTGACCCTCTCTTTTGAGACAACATAATCATCATCCCTAATAAATATTGGTGCTCATTAGCGGGTACCAGCATTTCGGTCGAGCTAGGTACTTGGTTTTATTTATGCTACTTTTATCAAAACTTGTTGGTAATAATTTGGCAAAATTTATAGGAATTACATTTTTTTTATCACTTTAATAAGCACTACTATAGCAACTAGAATTTATATAAGTGTGTGTGTGTGTGTGTGTATATATATATATATATATATATATATATATATATATATATATATATATATATATATATATATATATATATATATATATATATATATATATATAATAATAATAATAATAATAATAATAATAATAATAATAATAAACTTTATAAATGTGAATAGAAATTTCAGCAGCATCTCTGCTAAAAATCGAACATGTGGTAGAGCAATTAGCACAATAAAAACATTAAACTAATATAAGGCATCCCAAACTTTAAAAATCTCACACCACGGCGGAATGATTCATAGTTGGCTTCTCAAATCAACAGGCCAAGCATGGATCGTGATTCCAATGTCAACAATTGCGTTTTAAAATGACTTAAGTCTTTAAAACCATACAAAGTTATAAACTTCGCAGTGAAAGTACAAATATACAAAGGAGGACACAAGGCCTCATAACAAAACGTATACAACCAAAGTTTACAAAATATAAACAAGAGCTACAAAATTGAAAGATAACGGTATGACACAGGTTATGCTTCGCCCTCATCACTCTCCCCTAATGCAATGCAATGCAAAAGAACCTCTAATACCTGCTACGCCTGTCTATGATCCTACTGCTGCTCGACATTAGATCAAAGGCCAATGTGTCATAGCAAGACAATCATAGAAAGTTATCAAACAATCAAACATAAACACAAACACGTACACGTCAGTTACTAACATTAAATATAATAAGGCCAACCTACTAGATAACATTATGTTATACAACAACATAAGATGATTTCGTAAGACACAAGCACAAATAGTAACCGTTTATCGTCCACCTATACTTCTTAATTTCATTACGTCCTTTCTAACCCGAACCATGTGTTCTTGGGTAGAATGTAGGTCTTCACACTCCTCTTCTCAAAACATAAACTCTTGTAAAACACGCGTAGTATCAACTCAACCATGGCATTATGACTATTTGATAGCATAGTTCACAATCTGGCGCTCTATAATTCTAATACGTTGTATATAATCACAAAATATTGATAATACTTTAAAACAATGAATATGATAGTTAATTACTGAGTGTATGTACCTGTAAGTGTCACTGCACGACCAAAAGTTACAAAAGTCACCCAACTAAGGTTCTACTTTCCTCTTATGAACTGGGAACTTATACAAGTTAGGAATAGACTAATAAGTTCCCTTAACTACTTTGACATACCAACTAATGCCCAAGTAAGCACTATCATCCATTCGAGATAAGTTTCCAATTGCTTTAATATACACACACATCTCATTCAACACCAATCATAATCATTGACTTAACAACAACATAAGTCTTTCCATCAATTTAAGATTAAAAGGATTATGTAAATTGTTCCTTTACATCAACCGTATTTGAGTTATATTGATTCACGTTACCTAAAAAAAGTAACAAATCACACTTGAATCTTACGATGTTAATGTAGTGCTAAAATGATGATAATGACAAATATTAAAGTCATCACATCGCAATATCAAGGTTAGAAAGAACTACAATCAAACATCATAACAAGTAACTTTAGCAACCATCAATGATAAGTTTGACACTATACTCATGACCTCGTTTATAACTTAGATAACAACCTAACAAGAGTACTTGTGATTAACAACAATCAAACAACACTAATTAACAACTATTACTCCCAATTAATAACCAAGACCACTTCCATAGTCAACTACAAGCATATCATTACCAACTATCACTTATCACAACAATAGATAACCAAACTAAATCTTAAAAGAGCTTGTAAAGTTTTCTAATCAACCATCTCACTACCAAATGTAGTATACACACACACCATTAGTAATTTCATCTCTAAATTGAGCCCTAATAATATCATATCTAAAGATGACATTTTTAACCAATACCCATTTCAAATACTCAAAGTAGAAAACTCAAGAATCAAGTAAACATCAATTTAACAAAGAAATACTTAGAAATCAAGGACCAAATGGCTCACAATTATAGAGTTAAAGAAGGGGAGTGAAAGCAAGTGACTTGTGGTGGTGGTTTGCACGACTAGGGTGTGCGCAGAGGTGGCACAACCCTTGTGGTGCTACTGTTGGCGTGTGGGGGTAGGAGAAGGCTAGGGCTGCTACTCGTGGGAGGGGGAAAATGGGTCGATGCTGTCGGTAGCTGCTCGTGGGAGGGAGGAGAGAGTGGCGGCTACAGTGGAGGCGCAGAACAGGAGGAAAAGAGAGAAGAGGGGAGGGGAATGTCGTGTGTGGGTATTTGAGTGAGCCAAAGAGTGATTACTACTTGAAAACCCTTACTCAGTTTTTATTAGGGTAAAATCTTCTAGTAAAGCCTAACTAAGAATTCTACATTTCTTTTGCTTACCAATTTTAATAATAAAATAAAAGAAATAATGATTTTTAATTTGAACCTTTTTATTTCATTAATATTAATTAATTAATTAATTAATTATTATTATTGTTATTATTATTATTATTATTATTATTATTATTATTATTATTATTATTATAATATTTTTTTATATTAATATGTTAACATTTAAATTCGTATATGAAAGAGATCTATTAAAATTAATTCAAAATAATTAATATAATTATAAAATCTCCAAAAGTTATAATAATAATAATAAATAACAACGTCATAAAATGTGTTATGCTAGTTGGTGTGGGCCAAGACTTGATAGCCTCTACCTTAGCTGGATCTGCTCTAATCCCTTCCTTTCTTATGATAAATCCTAAGAAACTTACTTCCTTCATCAGGAAAGCACACTTTTCTAAATTTCCATATAGCTTTCGCTTTCTAAAAACCTCAAATAGTTTCCTTAAGTGTATTAAATGTGTCTCTAAGCAAACACTGTAAACCAGAATATCATCTAGATAGACTACTATGAACTCTCCTAGAAATGGTCTTAAGACTTCAGTCATTAACCTCATGAAGGTGTTTGGGGTACCAGTCAGACCAAATGGCATGACAAGCCATTCATATAGCCCATACTTAGTCTTGAAGGCTGTTTTCCATTCATCACCCTCTTTCATTCCAATTTGGTGATAACCACTTCTCAAGTTTATTTTGCTGAACCAATGTGCACCAGACAATTCATCTAGTAGTCATCTATCCTAGGTATAGGAAACCTATACTTAATGATGATGTTGTTAACACTCCTGTTGTCTATGCACATCCTCCATATGCCATCTTTCTTGGGTACCAAAAGTGTAGGCACAGCACAGGGACTTAAACTCTCCCTAACAAACCCTCTATTCATCAACTCAGGCATCTTTCTCTACATCTCTTTGGTATGTTCAGGATTAGTCTATAGGTAGGCTTGTAAGGTAATGGTGCACCAAGGACTAGGTCTATTTGGTGCTCAATGCCCCTAATAGGTGGCAACCCTATGGGTAATTCTTTTGGGAAAACACCTTGAAATTCAGCAAGCAACTTAACTATACTGGGGTGCATTGGACTCTCTTCTTTACTCACTTCTTTAACAAACAAAATAAAGACTAAGTCACCACTTCTAACCAACTTCTCACAACCCTTCCTACTGACCAAGTGCACTGGTTGCTTAGGCTTAGGGGGGGGGGGGGGGGGGGGGTATGGCTTTGTGTGGGGGCAAAGGTAACAGACTCTTCTTCTTTCCCTCATGTAACACAGTATACACATTGGTAAATCCATCATGCTTAGTCCTTCTGTCATGTTGCCAAGGTCTACCTAGCAGCACATGACAAGCATCCATATCTAGCACATCACACAACACCTGATCTTGGTATGATCCTATGCTAAAACTAACTAAGCACTGCTTCCTCACTAAATTTCCTATCTGATCATTCAACCATCTAAGTTTGTAAGGGTGGGGATGAGGTGTGGTGGTCAGGGCCAAATTCTTTACTAACTCCCTACTCACACAATTGGATTCACTACCCCCCTCAATGATCACTACACAGATTTTATCCCCAATTTTTCACTTAGTTTGAAATATATTCTCCCTCTGATCAGACTTGGCTACCCTAAGTGTGGCATGAAAATTTCTTCTGATCAACATCCCATAGTGTTCTTCTACTGGGTGAACTAACTCTACATCTTCATCACTCTCAGTGTCCTCATCCTTTTCCATTACTCCTAGGTCATTCACCTTAAAAGTACCCTCATACTCATCCTCTAGTGTAGGTGGTAAGACCACTTTCTCTCTGCCATTAATTAAGACAAGTCTAGCCCTAGGTCCTGTCCTATCTTGAATCTCAGTCCACTTCTTCTGAGTGAAAGCCTTGGCATTGGGACACTTATCTTTGTAATGTCCATGACCATAAAACTTAAAACAAATAACATCCTTAGGTGTGGTGTTGGCCTTGCTCATATTCTTGTTGGTTTCTCCCCTATTTGGTTTGTTCTGTGGTGTAACAGTGGGCTTGGTGACTACAGGTTTCTGTGTCCTATTATAGCTATAACTTGGTTTATTCTTAGCATATTTCTCATACACTAGAGCACTATTGCAGTCCCCTTCATAAGTCAAATTTTGCGCAGCCTCAAGTTTAATCCTAATCTCTTCTCTCAAACCACCAAGGAACCTGCCTATTTTCATCTCCTCAAGCTCATTGATGTCACAAAGCATAGCTAGTCTCTCCCTCTCTTGTATATAATCTGACGCTTTCCTATTCCCTTGCCTTAAATTTCCCCAACTAACATAGAGCTGTTGTTTATAAGTGGAAGGGACATACTTCCTCCTCAGTTGTTTCTTCAATTTTACCCAAGTGTCAATCCTGGCTCTCTCTTCCCTCCTCCTTTGTTTATGTATACCCTCAAGCCAAGTGGCTACAAGCTTGGTAAGTTTAACCTTAGCAATCTTGTATTTATGTTCATCCAGAGTGTCTTTGAAATCTAAATAGTCTTCAGGGTTATTCGATATTCCATCAAAGTCGAACACATCCACCCTCATGTTCCTGTCATCTAACCCTCTGGGTTCTACATTTTATGGAGTGTGTGCAATGGATGTGCCTCTTGTATTGTGGGCATGTAACACCAATTATTTCACCAGTGCATTCAATGTGTTCAGTCTCTATTCTACACTCGTGACTCCAGCCATTTAAACACAGATGCACAAACACTTTACATCAAAACAATCAAGAATTGAGTTCTTGAACTCAAACTTGGCTTATATATATGCACGTCTAAACCAAATGGTTTTAACATTTGAATTTCAAGCCAAAATATCAACAACTTTATTAGGAAAAACAAATGACAAAAAAAAATAGAAATTGGGGGAGATACAGATCACCTAACCCTCTTCTGATCCATGTTTGGCAATGGATCAGTAAACACAATATGCACTTCAATTCTTCTAATCTTAAACACTTTCACCTTTGAAACGATTGGCTCTGATACCAAGTGCACTATGTAAGGACTCAAGGATCTTCTTTACACAGTGAGGATTAATGCACAAGAAGACACGATCAGTTCTTGAAACCAAAGGACTCAGATATGATCGGTGTAGGGACTGATCTTGATGCAAACCCTCTTAATTTCACTCACTAATTAAGCTTCACACCTCACACTCTAGGGATGGCTTCACTCACCAATCCATTCGTGGAATCTTGCTATGGCCTTAAAGGTTTCACTTACAACAACAAAGCACACAAGTTAGAATTGGAGTCTTCCAATTCCCTTGTGATCACAATTCACAAAAATGAAGAATACTTCTTATCAAATTAGAAAACAAAATGTTTGTTACAAGGGGAGCTTATGTGTATATATAGGACTCATGACTCAACAAGCACGTGCCTTTTAAGGCTTTATTAAAAAAACACGCGTGAACTGATCCTCCTAAGGAAACTCAGCTAATGACTCTTCTTAAAACAACATAAACTGGAATAAAAAATAGGCTAAGTGCTAGACCCTCCTTGGCTCTAAAATGGTGTTGTTTGTTCTGGGCTTATCAAGCAGGCCTGCGCTCTAAACGGGCCATGGATCTTGAAAGCCTCTAGGCTTCCTTCCAAGGTTCTTGTCTCTGCTAAGGCTGCTTCCCATGCTAGTCCTCTATTGCTTCCTTCAGCCCTTTCAGTTTGGTTATTACTCTGGACTTGTGGCCCATGTTGCTTCAAGCTTTGCTAGCCTCCTTTGTTGTAGTATCTTATCAAATAACTGGGCCTGAAGTCTTGATGTGGATCACAAGATGTTTCTAAATGATCACCTAGAGGCCTTAACTCCTTTGGTTGATCACAGAACGACCTTGACTAACTCAAAGACTTTGCATCCGGAGTAATTTTACTCTGAGGTTTGTTTTGATCATTCTGAGGATTGTCTAGATCACATTGATGAGCCTTTGAACATAGTTCAGTTTCCCCTTCTTCGAAAAGAATTGAACTCAATTCTTGAGGACCATGGTAAGGGGCTAGATCTCCAATGTTGAATGTAGTCCTGTCACCATACTCCTCATGCATATCAACTCTGAAAGCAATTGTTTCTTTCTGATCAACTATTCTGAGGGGTCCTGCAGCTTTAGGCATGAGCTCATTCTTCCTTTTGTCTAGAAATCTATCCTTTCTGAGGTGTACCCAAACAAGATCACCAATTTTCAAGTTTCTTTTCTCTACTCTTCCTTTGTCAGCTTGAGCTTTGTATCTGATATTTGCTTTGATGAAGTTATCATGCACTTGCTTATGAACATAGTTCAAGGAGGCAATGTGGAGCATCCCTGATGATAAAGCTCAACCTTAAGTTCTATAAATCCTC